>NC_090812.1:51601155-51967405 GCF_000390325.3 Nicotiana tomentosiformis
ATAATTCAAATAGCATGTAACAATTAATGCAGAAATTCAAGAATTTATATTTGCAAAGAATAAGAGAGAAATAATTATTATAATAATTAATTTATAATTTTTCAAATAAGTAGGCAAACAATTAATTTGACGACGTATAGACACTCGTCACCTCGCTTATACGTCGTTTACATGCAATTCACATAACAAATAATTTAAGAGTTCTATTCCCTCAAGTCAAGGTTAACCCCGACACTTACCTCGCTTTGCAAATTCCAATCAATTATTCAACCATAACTTTTCCTTTTAAATTTGCCTCCAAAAGCTTCAAATCTATTCACAAATAATTCAATATATTCAATACTAATCATAGGAATTAATTCTATATGAATTTATAAATTTTCCGGATAAAAATCCGAAATTTATTAAAATATTCGACAGTGGGACCCACGTCTCAAATCCCAGAAAAACTTGTGAAATCCGAACACCCGTTCCGATACGAGTTCAACCATACCAAATTTGTCCAATTCTGATATCAAATGGACCTTCAAATCTTAAATTTTTATTTTTGAAAAGTTTTACAAAAATTCCAATTTCTTCCATCTAAATCCGAAATAAATGGTGAAGATAGACATGGATTTGTGAAATATAATCACTTTTAGTTATAGAACACTTACCCAATCCAAAGTCGTGAAAATCCCCCTTGAAATCGCCCAAATCCGAGACTCAAAAGTCAAAAATGAGTAAAAATGGCTAAGACCCGATTTTATGTATTCTGCCCAGCATTTTCGTATCTGCGGTGCCTGGGCTCGCACATGCGAGCTCGCATCTGCGAAAAGGGGCTGCCAGGCGAGGTTCCGCATCTGCGGACAAAATGTCGCACCTGCGACGTCCGCTTCTGCGCAAAAAGGGCCGCACCTGCGAAGGCCGCATCTGCGATGGAAGTCTCGCTTCTGCGAGCTCGCACCTGCGGTCAAAATTCCGCAGGTGCGATTATACCAGAACCCAAATTTTAGATTTTTGCTTAAGTCCAATTCTTGTTACGATTTCGATCTGTTTCACTTTCGGGGTATTCGGGACCCCGTTCGAATATACCAACAAGTCCCGTAACATAATACGGACTGACTCGGGGTCTAAAATCACGTCAAACAACACTGAAATTACAATTCACACCCCGATTCGAACTTTAAGTTTTAAACTTTTAATTTACAAATCTCGTGCCAAAACATATTAAATGAATCCAGAATGACTTCAAATTTGGCACACAAGTCATAAATGATATAACAGAGCTGTTCAAATTTTCAGAATCGGATTCCGGCTCCGATATCAAAAAGTCAACCCCGTGGTCAAACTTGAAATATTTAGCCTTTAATTTGCTAGTTCCGTTAAATGGTCATAATTTGAGTTAGGGACTTTCAAATTAAATTTCGGGCATACGCTCAAGTCCCAAATCACGATACAGAGCTATCGAAACTGTCAAAACACTGATCCGGGTCCGTTTGCTAAAAATGTTAACCAAAGTCAACTCACTTAAATTTTAAAGCTCTATTTTACATTTTAATTTATTTTTTACATGAAAACTTTTCAGAAAATTTTACAGGCTGTGCACGCAAGTCAAGAAAGGATAAATAATATTTTTTGAGGTCTTAGAACACAGAATTACTTATTAAATTTAAAGATGACATTTTGGATCATCACACATGGAGTTGGAGTTAGCAGAAAGAGTGTTTCTCCGAGGAGGAATATCGTTGTAGTGTTTCAGAAAGTTTTGCAGAGAGTCATTGGTGGAGATGGTAGTGGAGAATAATATGAGGGCATCAAAGGATTTGGAAGAACTTCGTGCTTTCTATATTTTTCATTGAATTCAGATGAGTATCATATGATCTCATCATCAGGGTGTTCAAGCAAATTTGATTTTATTGAGAATAAACCCCCTATATAAATAATATTTATAGTAATAAAAGCGGAATAATAATGTAACACTGAGATATGCTAATTAACAAGAATAAAAGAGTGACAACGACACAAAGATTTTTAAGTGGAAAACCCTTTTGAATAAGGGAAAAATCACGACCCCGAGACGAGCAACTGATATCACTATAGCAAGGAAATTTACACTTTGTAGGTTCGAGTAAAATACTCCAAAGACCACTACAACACTCAAAAGAAATAATCCTATTTTGATATTCCCATCTCACTACAATATCACTTACTCTCTATTATTCTCACAGACTATTTTCTTATACCTTGTCTGTGAAACCTCACTCTTTCTTTCTCTCTTTGTTGGTGCGTAGAAATGAGAGCCGAAACTCTCCTTTTATAGCCGAAGTCTCACTCTCTAAAGCCTATTATATTTGACAATTTGCACATATTTTTCCTTCTTTTTCTTTAATGTTGACAATTCAATAAAGTTGGCTACCAAATCAAAAAGTTTCTCAGCCAAATATTTTTCTTAGGCACATGCCTGTTACTTTGGCTTTTGAATGAGATGGACCAATCAGGTTTGACATCACTGACATTCTGCTAAAGTAAATTAAATATGAATCTATTAATTTTCTTTTCTCATAGTCATGATATGTGTGTATAAGTGGAAAATCAACCACCAACAATGTGGTGGAACGTGGATGTCATCCTCCGCTCTTGACCGAAGGTCTTGGGTGTTTGAGCTTGAGAAATTTCTGGTATGTTGAGCTCATGGGCGGAGCTAAGGTGGCGAAAGGAATAATCCGGCGAAAAATTATATTATGTATATATGGTTAAAACTTATTATAATTGAATTAAATTGTATTAATACAACTTAATATAATCGGATACAACTCAATATAATTGGATCAATTGAAAATTCAACTATGTTCGATTAAAACTTACTATAAATGAATTAAATTGTATTAATACAACTTAATATAATTGGATACAACTCAATATAATTGGATCAATTAAAAATTCAATTATTTTCGATTAAAACCTACTATAATTGAATTAAATTGTATTAATACAACTTAATATAATTGGATCAATTGAAAATTCAATTATATTCGATTAAAACTTACTATAATTGAATTAAATTGTATTAATACAACTTAATATAATTGGATATAACTTAATATAATTGGATACAACTTAATATAATTTGATACAACTCAATATAATTGGATCAATTGAAAATTCAATTATATTCAATTAAAATTTACTATAATTAAATTAAATTATATTTTGCGTGCGTAAGTGTATGATATATATATATATATATATATATATATATATATATATATATATATATATATATATATTATAAATAACAATAATCTAATACATGCCACTAAAACCGACCGAAATCGGTCGGTATAATTAAAATAATTTTAAAACGAAAATATTTAATTACATTCCGACCAAATTCAGTCGGAAATCTTGAGGTCAAACGGTCAAAAAAATTTATAATTACCGACCGAAATTTCCGACCGAATTCGGTCGGAAATTTCTTTAATTTGACCTATACGAGACGGGTTTCTTCCCCATTTTCATCTTTTTCCTCTATCTCTTCTTTCCATCCCTCTTCTACCCAAATTCCAAAATTCCACCCAAAATCAAGTCCCCCACCCCAAAATCGAAGCCCCACCTCGCCCAGCCCCACTGCCGCTGCCACCTACCGCCGCCACCGCCACCGCCTGTCGCCGCCTCCACCATTGTCACTACCATTCTCTTTCAAGGTTAGTGTTCTACTTTATTACTCTTTTAATTTTTAATTTATTGTATGCCTAATTAAAATCATTTTATGTAATTTTTTGACATGCCTAATTAATATCATTTTATATAATTTTTTGAACTACATTGTAATTAAAGTGTACCTTATCAAAAAATTGTAATTATTAGATTTTTAATTTTTAATTTTCGGAATTTAATTTTATGTAATTATTTAGGATTTTTGTATATTTAGGATTTGAACTACATTAGATTTAGATTTAGAATTGAACTACCTAAAAATATTTTTTTTAGGGTTTTTGGTTTGAACTATATTAGAATTAGAATTAAGGTGTAAATTATGAATTTAATGTATAAGTTATGAACTACCTTAAATTTATGAACTTATGGTTCTTAATAGAATTCAAATTAATGATAAAACTACCTTAAATTATGAGCCTTGAGTTACTATAATTGAATTAGTCTAATTGGAAGGATAATCTTCTCTGACACAATCTTGATGTCATGCATATTGCGAAGTACTATTTTGACAATTTGTTCAACACCGTGATGGATGATAAGAATAAGACAAAAGATAACCCGAAGGCTAGACTGGACTTACAAGAATATTGCAGGCGACCTGAATTACACTTGCAGTCTCGGAACAATGGTAAGGTGTTGAAGCCCAAGGCCAACTACACATTCACTTTGGAATAAAGACGACAGATTTATGAGTGGGTTACATACCTAAAGATGCCCGAGGGCTATGCATCAAACCTGGGAAGACGTGCCGATGTGGTTGAGGGAAAGCTGACTCATATGAAAAGTCATGCCTGTCATATCTTCATGGAAACCTTAATCCCTATTGAATTTTGTGGTTTGACTGAAAATATATGGAAACCTATAACAAAGATAAGTTTATTCTTCAAAGACTTATGTTCTACCACATTAAGGGAAGAAAACCTATTTCAAATGAATCGGAATATTCCTGTAATCAGTAATAAGCTGGAAAGGATTTTTCTATATGGTTTCTTTGATGTGATGGAACACCTTCCAATTCACCTTGTACACGAGGCGCGACTTGGAGGCCCAGTTCAATGCAGGTGGATGTATCCATTCGAGAGGTAATGATCAAACCTTGATTTATTCTTGTAATCTTCTTTAACATTATCGTCTAATATGACAATGTGCAGGATTATCGGCAAGTGTAAACGATTTGTTAAACAGAGGAATAGGATTGAAGGATCCATATGCGAAGCCTATCTTGCAAAGAAAACTATCCATTTTTGTTCTTACTACTTCTCCTACGCTCGAAAGATTAACAAGAAGCCTTAATGGGTTCTACCGCATTTATGGGAGGATCTGCAGAGGTATTGGATCACCGAGAAATTCAAGAAGAAGAGTGAACTGGGAAAGAAGGCCCGAGCATATGAGAAGGGTGGCTCCTTGCACTGTGTGGGTGCAAGGAGCATGGGGGCTATAAGGAGACTACTGATAATTCCTTAAAATATTTATATCTATTTTTATCGAACTATATTTATATATGTTAATTTAGTTAACACGTTTTATTATATTTGTAGGAAAAAATATATGGGAGGAAGCTGACTCATGATGAGTTCTTCATGGAGACTCACATCCGGAAGGAGAAGGCACCGACAGATCCAACTAGATGGGTCGAGGACCGGGCGGAGACTGCATATGTAAGTTTCACAACTACTATAAATGTTTATAATAGTATATAGTTAATAATTTTCTATCTTCTAAATAAAGGGCCACTGCAAGATTAATGTGGAGGAGTACACTCAGAGCTTGCCACCGAATGAGCAATGAGAGTGACCACCCCTTTCAGACGAAGAAGCGCAGAGGATATGGTTGAATGTTGTCGGTGGTCCTAAAAAGGGGATAGCACACGACCTTCCAGAGAAATTATTTCGGCGCTACATGGCTGGATTGCAAGGTATAGGGACTTCCGCCCAAGGCGAGGCAATTGATAGGTCGACTATCTCATCTATGGAACAGAAGATCGCAAAGCTGGTAGCAGAACTTGAAGAGACAAAGGCTAGAGAACAAAAGAGAGATGAACAATTTGGTACTCTTTAAGTTCAGCTAGAAAAGAGGGACGAATAATTTAATCTCCTTCAAAGGTCAGCTGGCCAATCTTCTTGCTAGTGGTGCTTTTCCCATTCCCCGGTATCATGATCCTTCCCCATGTGCTAATCCTTCTCGTCGTGATCCTTCGAACTATGCCGACGATGAAGGTTCTAGTAGTGAAGATGGAAATGATACAATATAAAACTGTAACGACCTGACTTATCGTTTTAAGAATTTACGCCCCGTTTAATGAAGCAAGGTCTCGAGCAGCTTCGTAATATGTATTATGACTTGCGGGTGTGGTCGAGTTTGATTTACTAAAGATTTGGAATTAAATTAAACGAACAATCCTTAATTTGAAGCTTAAATGGAAAGAGTTGACCGGAGAGTTGACCTTTGAGAAAATGACTCCGGAATTAAATTTTGATGATGTCAATAGCTCCGTATAGTGATTTTGGACTTAGGAGCATGTCGGAAAAATTATTTGGAGGTCTGTAGTGGAATTAAGCTTGAAATGCCGAAAGTGAAATTTTTGGGAAGTTTGACCGGTGGGGTTGACTTTTTGATATTAGGGTCGAAATATTATTCTGAAAATTTGAATAGCTTTGTTATGTCATATATGACTTGTGTGCAAAATTTAAAGTCATTTCGGATTGATTTGATATGTTTCGGCACAAGATATAGAATTTGAAAGTTCAAAGTTTATAGATTTTGATTTGAGGTGCGATTCATTGTTTTAATATTGTTTGATATGATTTGAGGCCTTGAGTAGGTCTGCGTTATGTTATGGAACTTGTTGTTATATTCGGACGGGGTCCCGAGGGCCTCGGGTGAGTTTCGGATGCTTAACGGATCGAATTTGGATTTGGAGAAGGAGCTGAAGCAGCTGGGCTGCTGGTGTGATCGCACCTGCGCGAAAAAGGGCAGCAATCGAGCTCGCGGATGCGAGAAATGAGTCGCGGAAGTGGAAAATTCATGGGCTGGCCAGGCACTGCGGGTGCGAAAAATTTGCCGCGGATGCGAAAGTCGCGGGTGCGAAAAATTGGCCGCGGGTGCGAAAAAATCGCCGCAAATGCGAAAGCCGCGGGTGCAAAAAATTTACCGCTGGTGCGAAGAAATCACCGCGAATGCGAAAACCCCTAGGCAATACAAAAACAGAGGGGTTCCGAGATTTTGCCATTTTTGGGCATTTCAAGCTCGGGTTGGGCGATTTTTGAGCAAGGTTTTCACACGAAAACTTGAGGTAAGTCCCTTGTGATCATTTCTACTCCATAATATTGAATTATCATCGAATAATCCGATTAGATTACATGTTTTTGAGGTGTAAATCGGGGGTTTGAACTTAGGGATTTGAAAACGAAAAATTAAGATTTGGAGGTCGAGTTGTTATTGGAATTCGATAAAATTGGTATGGTTGAACTCGTATTGGAAGGGGTGTTCAGATTTCATGAAAATTTTGTCAGGTTCCGAGCGGCGAGCCCCGCGTTGACTTTTGTTGACTTTTTGGAATAAAATTTTATGTCGGCGCATTATTATCCGGAATTGTTTACGATGAATTTTAATGAAGTTATACAATTAATTTGGATAGATTTGAGCTGTCCGGAGGTCAATTCAAGCAAGAAGGCTATTTTGGAATATCAGCCTAACTTCAGAAAGGTAAGTGTCTTGCTTAACCTCGAGTGGGGGAATTACCCCTTAGGTATTGAGTCTTATGTGTAATTTGTGTAGTTGGAAACCATTTACGCGAGGTGACGAGTACGTACTTAGATTATATGTGTAAAGTTTATTGAGTTAAAGTCCTGAGCATATTGTGTGATAAATTTGATAATTGTTGGTATATATTTAATCATCTAATTGTCGTGCCTAAATACTTACTTGAATTGTTGAATATTCCTCGTAATTGCTCAACCTCAAAAGGAGTTTAGATAACCTATATCCTAGTTGACTTGCCATTATTTGATATTATTTGACTCGTGTTGGCTTCTTATTGTTGACTTGAATATTGTAGAATCGTTGCTACATTTTGTTTTGTTTTCCCTTGTTAAGCTGTTCTTCTTGTGCCTAGAATTCTTTATTGTGGTTATTCCTTGTGAATGAGTTCCACCGTTATTGTAATTTAAGTTCTTGAGTTGATTTGTTCGTCGTACTTTGCATCTCTGTCATTGTTGCTTTTGTACTTGTTGTGGTGATGTACGAGGTTTCTGTCGTGTTATAGTTGTTATCTCTGTTGTTTGCGCTGCATATTTAAATTGGAACTACGGACGTATTCCGGGAGATCCTCCAACACTGCATATTTAAACTGGGACTACGGATGTATTCCGGGAGATCCCCCAGCACTGCATATTTAAATTGGGACTACATACGTATTCCGGCAGATCCCCCTGTCTTGCATATTTATTTTGGGACTACGGACGTATTCCGGGAGATCCCCCAGTACTGCATATTTATTTTGGGACTACGGACGTATTTCGGGAAATCCCTCTCGTACTGCATAATTAATTCGGGACTACGGGACGGTATCCCGGTATATTTTCCTGTGGTTATATCTGTGTTCGGAGCTGCTAATCTTCCATGCTTAGGTGTCAGAGGGTGACTTATACTCGAAGGATATTATTTGAAAAGTTTATATTTGAAAAGTATTTATCTTGAAGGAACTATGTTTGAAGGATATTTAATTGAAAAGGGTTATACTTGAAAAGTATTTATCTTGAAAGAACTATGTTTGAAGGCTAATTATTTGAAAAGTTTATATTTGAAAGGTTTTTATCATGAAAGAATTGTATTTGAAAGATATTTATTTGAGGAAATTATATTTGAAAAGATTTATTGAAAGAATTATATTTAAAAAAATAATAAAATAAAGAATTGTATTTGAAAGATATTTATTTGAGGAAATTATATTTGAAAAGATTTATTAAAAGAATTATATTTGAAAAAAAATAATTGTTATTATTTGAGAAAATTATATTTAAAAGAGAGTTATCTGGAAGAATTATACGTGAAAGACATTTATTTGAAGGACTTGATTTAATTGGGTGTAATTGTGTATTGTTGAGTGATATTATTTGTATTCTTGTTGTCTGTTGTACATATCACTGGTTGTTTATCCTGCTCTTATTATTATTTGTTTCCTATTATTTTGTATATTATATCGCACAGGTTATTAGACTAGTGAGTGTCTTGACTGTACCTCGTCTCTACTCCATTGAGGTTAGTCTTGATACTTACTGGGCACCGCTGTGGTGTGCTCACTCTACACTTCTGTACATTTTTGTGCAGAGCCAGGTATTGAAGATAACGGACTTGAGCAGAGTTAAAGCAGGGTCGTAAGGATTCAAGGTAGAGCTGCTTGGTTGTCGCAGTCCCTTGGAGTCGTTTCATTTCATTGTACTGTTAATTTGTAATCAAACAGTATTGTATATTCGGTCCTCGTGATCATTCCATGTATTCAGTTAGAGTTCGTGATTCAGTACTACCAGTCTTGGGAGGTTCTATATTATAATTATTTCCGCTGTTAGTTTTGATTATTTATTTAATTAAAAAAAAATTGCTTCAAAATGCAATGGAAATCGGCTTACCTAGCCTTAGAGACTAGGTGTCATCACGACTCATGTGGTGGGATTTTGGGTCGTGACAAGTTGGTATCAGAGCTCTAGGTTCATAGGTTCTACAAGTCACGAACGAGTCTAGTAGAGTGTTGCGGATCGGTACAGAGACGTCTGTACTTATCTTCGAGAGGCTATAGAACTGTTAGGAAATTTCCAATTCTTGGGCATCCTGTGTAGCTGTGCCACTGAAAGTTAGTGGATCATATTTCTTAAACCTTTCAAGTTGATGCCTCGGGCCTGACCTCAGGCCGAACTGGAATAATAGGTTGTTCCGGTACTACACCCGGAACCTGACCAACGTGAACCTGTTGCTCTGGAGTTGTGGTAGGAGTCTAAGATACTCCCCCAATCTGCGGAATGTTTTGGTGCAACAGAGATCAATCCCGCCTGAGTTAATGTACTAAACATACTGAGGAACTGTGCCAAAGTCTCCAGAAGTCCTGGGGTAACAATAGGTGCTTCTGGTACCTGTCCCCCAACTGGAGCTACTGGTGGCTCCTCAACTGTTGTAGCACGTACCCTTCCTTGGCCTCTACCTCGGCCTCTATCTCGGTCCCGGCCTCTTGCAGCCCTAACATTATGTGCGGATGCCTGCTCAGCTAACCCAGTAGCACGTGTCCTCACCATCTGTGAGAGAATGTATATACAAAGGTTCAAATTTCAAATACAACAAATTCCGCACGACAGGAATGAAAGAAATGGAAATTTCCTAACAGTTTTGTAGCCTCTCGAAGATAAGTACAGACGTCTCCGTACCGATCCGCAAGACTCTACTAGACTCGTTCATGACTCGTAGAACCAATGAACCTAGAGCTCTGATACCAACTTGTCACGATCCAAAATCTCACCACATGAGTCGTGATGGCACTTAGTCTCTAAGACTAGGTAAGCCGATTTTCATTACATTTTTGAAGCCATTTTTTTAATTAAATAAATAATCAAAACTAACAGCGAAAATAATTACAATATAGAACCTCCCAAGACTGGTAGTACTGAAGAACTCTAACTGAATACATGGAATGATTACAAGTACCGAATATACAATACTATTTAATTACAAATTAACAGTACAATGAAATGTAACGACCCGACTTGTCATTTTAAGAATTTATGCCCCGTTCAATGACGTAAGGTCTCGAGCAGCTTCGCAATATATATTATGACATGCGGGTGTGGTCGAGTTTGATTTACTAAAGATTTGGAATTAAATTAAACGAACAATCCTTAATTTGAAGATTAAATGGAAAGAGTTGACCGGAGAGTTGACCTTTGAGAAAATGACTCCGGAATGAAATTTTGATGATGTCAATAGCTCCGTATAGTGATTTTGGACTTAAGAGCATGTCGGGAAAATTATTTGGAGGTCTGTAGTGGAATTAAGCTTGAAATGCCGAAAGTTAAATTTTTGGGAAGTTTGACCGTGGGGTTGACTTTTTGATATCGGAGTCAAAATATTATTCTGAAAATTTGAATAGCTTCATTATGTCATTTATGACTTGTGTGCAAAATTTGAAGTCATTCCGGATTGATTTGATATGTTTCGGCACAAGATATAGAATTTGAAAGTTCAAAGTTCATAGATTTTGATTTGAGGTGCGATTCGTTATTTTGATATGATTTGAGGCCTCGAATAGGTCCGTGTTATGTTATGAAACTTGTTGGTATGTTCGAACTGGATCCCGAGGGCCTCGGGTTAGTTTCAGATGCTTAACAGTTCGAATTTGGATTTGGAGGAGGAGCTGAAGCAGCTGGGCTGCTTGTGTGATCGCACCTGCGCGAAAAAGGGCCGCATGTGCGAGCTCGCGGATGCGAGAAATGAGTCGCGGAAGCGGAAAATTCATGGGCTGGCCAGGCACCGCGGGTGCGAAAAATTTGTCGTGGATGCGAAGGTCGCGGGTGCGAAAAATTGGCCGCGGATGCGAAGGCCGCTGGGCAATACAAAAACAGAGGGGTTCCGAGCTTTTGCCATTTTTGGGCATTTCAAGCTCGGGTTGGGCGATTTTTGAGCAAGGTTTTCACGGAAAAACTTGAGGTAAATCCCTTGTGATCATTTCTACTCCATAATATTGAATTATCATCGAATAATCCGATTAGATTACATGTTTTTGAGGTGTAAATCGGGGGTTTGAACTTAGGAATTTGAAAACGAAAAATTAAGATTTGGAGGTCGAGTTGTTATTGGAATTCGATAAAATTGGTATGGTTGAACTCGTATCGGAATGGGTGTTCGTATTTCATAAAATTTTTGTCGGGTTCCGAGGGGCAGGCCCCGCGTTGACTTTTGTTAACTTTTTGGAATATAATTTAATGTCGACGCATTATTATCCGGAATTGTTTCCGATGAATTTTAATGAAGTTATACAATTAATTTGGATAGATTTGAGCTGTCCGGAGGTCAATTCAAGCAAGAAGGTTATTTTGGAATATCGGCCTAACTTCAAAAGGGTAAGTGTCTTGCTTAACCTCGAGTGAGAGAATTACCCCTTAGGCATTGAGTCTTATGTGTAATTTGTGTAATTGAAAACTATTTACGCGAGGTGACGAGTACGTACTTGGCTTATATGTGTAAAGTTTATTGAGTTAAAGTCCTGAGCATATTATGTGGTAAATTGGGTAATTGTTGGTATATATTTAATCATCTAGTTGTCGTGCCTAAATACTTACTTGAATTGTTGAATATTCCTCGTAATTGCTCAACCTCAAAAAGTGTTTAGATAACCTATATCCTAGTTGACTTGCCATTATTTGATATTATTTGACTCGTGTTGGCTTCTTATTGTTGACTTGAATATTGTGGAATCGTATCTACATTTTGTTTTGTTTTCCCTTGTTAAGCTGTTCTCCTTGTGCCTAGGCATCAACTTGAAAGGTTTAAGAAATACGATCCACCAACTTTCAGTGGCACAGCTACACAGGATGCCCAAGAATTTCTAGAAAATTGTCACCGTATTCTCCGCACCATGGGTATTGTGGAGGTGAGCGGAGTTGCCTTTACTACATTTCAACTGTCAGGCACAACGTATCGGTGGTGGCAAATCTATGAAGAAGGTAGACCAGCCGATGCCACACAACCAACTTGGGCTCAATTTTCGGAAATATTTTTGAAAGAGTTTGTTCCCCAGACTCTCAGAGATGCGTGGCGCACAGAGTTTGAACGGTTACGTCAGGGCACTATGACAATATCAGAATATGCTATCAGGTTTAGTGAGTTAGCCCATCATGCACCTATCTTAGTTCCTACAATCAGAGAACGGGTCCGCAGATTCATTGAGGGGCTCGATTATGATATTAAAATATGCATGGCTCGAGAATTGCAAAATGATGCTTCATTTCAACAAGTAGTGGAGATTGCAAGGAAGATTGAGGGTGTTTGAGGCGAGGAAAGGGAGTCTAAGGAGGCCAAAAGGTTTGGAAGATCTGGAGGGTTCAGTGGATTTTACTCTTCAACTATAACCCATTATAGCGGAGGCTCGAGCAGTCGGTCAGCTCAGTCCGCACATCAGATTACTCGGAGTGCTCCAGTGTACGGTTCACCACCGATAAGATTCTTATAGTGGTTATTCCAGTTATCCGGCACAGACTCAGTACGAGCAGCCGCGACCTCAAAGGGGTTGTTATGACTGTGGTGATACTAGGCATATCAGGAGAGATTGTCCCAGACTTGGGAGGGGTGGATTTCATCAGAACACTCCAACTACAAGCTTTATTCCTGTTGATACTCTACATGCACAGTCAGCTAAAGGTGGAGGACAGGCGGGTAGTGGGCGCCTAAGAGGTGGAGGCTCGACCCGTTGATTTAATCACTATGATTTGGCTGAGGCCAATACACCAGATGGTATCGTTGCAGGTACAATCCTGATTTTTATTATAAAAGGATATTTTTCTTAATTTGATTCGGTTCTGAATAATGAGGTGAGTCCTTCTATTATGCTCCACTTATGGTGAGCTTAGTAAATTTGTGATCCACTTATATGTTTATCCCTGTTCGGAGATTTAAAGATGTGAGTCTGTGTCTGTTATTTTATTTCTGTACACCATTGAGGGCTATAAGTCCAAAAATAATTTTTATTATTCATTACAGTGGTTTTAATGTGTTTCGGAATAATTGATTCTAATTTTTATGAATTATACGCCCTACCGGTATGAGGGTTCATTATATGTTGTGAAAATTGTTTATGAAATGTATTGAAAGGAAGAAATAAAGGAAATTGAAAATTTCAGTTGGCACAATGTGCAACATAATTGTGATTCGGATTTGAGGACGAGATCCTCGTATTTTTATATGATGTGAAATATTTAAACCGGGCTGCAAGCCGCGATGAAAGTTATATAAGGACGAGGTCCTTGTGCTGAAATGTTTATGAATTTAATATTCTCCCTTGTGAAATTTAATTTGTGCAATAATATTAATAGGGAGTCATTCCTGTTAGGCTTATTTGATAATTCTTGTGTATTTTTTTCTATTTATATTCAGCCATTTTCGTGCTGTAAATATTGAGTTTTAGCCTATGAGGTGAGTGCCCAGGTAGCGTTAAATGTGACTCATTAATCCGAGTAAGTAACCATGAGGTTTTGATGCCTCACATTCCGTTGTCAGCGTTGTAAAAATTCGAAATGAAGTGGTGGTTAATATGAGATTAATAGATGATGCTGGAACTAATTATGAATAACTTTTAAGACCAGAGATATGGTGATGAGAATACATATGATGTGCTTCATGTCCTGATATCATTATAGTAATGCAGTGCTTGTGATGCCGAGATTAATGTTATTGATATATACTCTATGGTATTTAGTTGGGTTGTGGATATGTTGTTAGGAGTTGTTTGGGTGTTACTCTGGCAGGTGGATAAGCCCAATTACAGGAGAGACTCTGCCGAAATTTGTTTTAAAAATAATTGGGAGTTAGAAAAAAGGAAAAAAAATTGGGGGGATTGAGATGTGCGAAAGAAGAGATAAGTTATGTTGTGTGTTTGAGGGCGAATAATCCTAAGCGGGGAAGAATGAAATACCCCGGAAAAGTTGATGTGTGCATAGGCATGAGTTGCTATAGCCAGTTGAGACTAATACCGTGCGTCGAAGTGAAAATTAGGTATTTTGGAAATGAATGGAGAGTTAGGAATTTTTGCTCTAAAGCTTATAAGAATGGAGAAAAGAAATAATCTCAATTGAGATGGAGTTATCGGACCCGTGTTAAATTACGGGAATGTAAAATCACCCACAAGTATGTGTGCAAAAATATACTCAGTAATTTAAAGTCCTCAAAAAGAT
This sequence comes from Nicotiana tomentosiformis, assembly GCF_000390325.3. Classification (NCBI taxonomy): domain Eukaryota; kingdom Viridiplantae; phylum Streptophyta; class Magnoliopsida; order Solanales; family Solanaceae; genus Nicotiana; species Nicotiana tomentosiformis. Next base: position 51,615,783 of record NC_090812.1, read on the forward strand.
TCTTAGCACGTTCGAGGACGAACGTTTGTTTAAGAGGTGGAGAATGTAACGACCCGACTTATCATTTTAAGAATTTACGCCCCGTTCAATGACGTAGGGTTTCGAGCAGCTTCGCAATATGTATTATCACCTGCGGGTGTGGTCGAGTTTGATTTACTAAAGATTTGGAATTAAATTAAACGAACAATCCTTAATTTAAAGCTTAAATGGAAAAAGTTGACCGGAGAGTTGACCTTTGAGAAAACGACTCCGGAATAAAATTTTGATGATGTCAATAGCTCCGTATAGTGATTTTAAACTTAGGAGCGTATCGGGAAAATTATTTGGAGGTCTGTAGTGGAATTAAGCTTGAAATGCCGAAAGTTAAATATTTGGGAAGTTTGACCGTTGGGGTTGACTTTTTAATATCGGGGTCGAAATATTATTCTGAAAATTTGAATAGTTTCGTTATGTCATTTATGACTTGTGTGCAAAATTTGAAGTCATTCCGGATTGATTTGATATGTTTCGGCACAAGATATAAATTTGAAAGTTCAAAGTTCATAGATTTTAATTTGAGGTGCGATTCATTATTTTGATGTTGTTTGATATGATTTGAGGCCTCGAGTAGGTCCGTGTTATATTATGGAACTTGTTGGTATGTTCGGACGGGGTCCCGAGTGCCTCGGGTGAGTTTCGGATGCTTAACGGATCGAATTTGGATTTGGAGGGGGAGCTGAAGCAGCTGGGCTGCTGGTGTGATCGCACCTGCGCGACAAAGGGCCGCAGGTGCGAGCTCGCGGATCCGAGAAATGAATCTCTGAAGCGGAAAATTCATGGGCTGGCCAGGCACCGCGGGTGCAAAAAATTTGCCGCGGGAGCGAAAAATTGGCCGCGGGTGCAAAAATATTGTCGTGGATGCGAAGGCCGCGGGTGCGAAAAATTCGCCGCGGATGCGAAAGCCACGGGTGCGAAAAATTTACTGCAGATGCGAAGAAATCGTCGCGGATGCGAAAACCCCTGGGCAATACAAAAACAGAAGGGTTCCGAGCTTTTGCCATTTTTGGGCATTTCAAACTCGGGTTGGGCGATTTTTGAGCAAGGTTTTCACGGAAAAACTTGAGGTAAGTCCCTTGTGATCATTTCTACTCCATAATATTGAATTATCATCGAATAATCCGATTAGATTATATGTTTTTGAGGTATAAATCGGGGGTTTGAACTTAGGGATTTGAAAACGAAAAATTAAGATTTGGAGGTCGAGCTGTTATTAGAATTCGATAAAATTGGTATGGTTGAACTCGTATAGGAATGGGTGTTCAAATTTCATGAAATTTTTGTCGGGTTCCGAGGGGCAGGCCCCGCGTTGACTTTGTTGAGTTTTTGGAATAAAATTTTATGTCGACGCATTATTATCCGAAATTGTTTCCGATGAATTTTAATAAAGTTATACAATTAATTTGGATAGATTTGAGCTGTCCGTAGGTCAATTCAAGCAAGAAGGCTATTTTGGAATATCGGCCTAACTTCAAAAAGGTAAGTGTCTTGCTTAACCTCGAGTGGTAGAATTACCCCTTAGGCATTGAGCCTTATGTGCAATTTGTGTAATTGAAAACCATTTACGCGAGGTGACGAGTACGTACTTGACTTATATGTGTAAAGTTTATTGAGTTAAAGTCCTGAGCATATTGTTTGGTAAATTGGATAATTGTTGGTATATATTTAATCATCTAATTGTCGTGCCTAAATACTTACTTGAATTGTTGAATATTACTCTTAATTGCTCAACCTCAAAAGGAGTTTAGATAACCTATATCCTAGTTGACTTGCCATTATTTGATATTATTTGACTCGTGTTGGCTTCTTATTGTTGACTTGAATATTGTAGAATCGTTGCTACATTTTGTTTTGTTTTTCCTTGTTAAGTTGTTCTCCTTGTGCCTAGCATTCTTTACTGTGGTTATTCTTTGCGAATGAGTTCCACCGTTATTGTGATTTAAGTTCTTGAGTTGATTTGTTCGCCGTACTTTGCATCTCTGTCATTGTTGCTTTTGTACTTGTTGTGGTGATGTACGAGGTTTCTGTCGTGTTATAGTTGTTATCTCTGTTATTTGCGCTGCATATTTAAATTGGGACTACGGACGTATTCCGGGAGATCCCCTAGCACTGCATATTTAAATTGGGACTACAGACGTATTCCGGGAGATCTCCCTTGTACTGCATAATTAATTCGGGACTATGGGACTGTATCCCGGTAGATTCCCATGTGGTTATATCTGTGTTCGGAGCTGTTAATCTTCCATGCTTAGGTGTCACAGGGTGACTTATACTCGAAGGATATTATTTGAAAAGTTTATATTTGAAAAGTATTTATCTTGAAGGAACTATGTTTGAAGGATATTTAATTGAAAAGGGTTATACTTGAAAAGTATTTATCTTGAAAGAACTATGTTTGAAGGCTAATTATTTGAAAAGTTTATATTTGAAAGGTTTTTATCATGAAAGAATTGTATTTGAAAGATATTTATTTGAGAAAATTATATTTGAAAAGATTTATTCAAAGAATTATATTTAAAAAAAATAAAATAAAGAATTGTATTTGAAAGATATTTATTTGAGGAAATTATATCTGAAAAGATTTATTGAAAGAATTATATTTGAAAAAAATAATAATTGTTATTATTTGAGAAAATTATATTTGAAAGAGAGTTATGTGGAAGAATTATACGTGAAAGACATTTATTTGAAGGACTTGATTTAATTGGGTGTAATTGTGTATTGTTGAGTGATATTAATGGTATTCTTGTTGTCTGTTGTACATATCACTGGTTGTTTTATCCTGCTCTTATTATTATTTGTTTCCTATTATTTTGTATATTATATTGCACAGGTTATTAGACTAGTGAGTGTCTTGACTTACCTCGTCTCTACTCCATTGAGGTTAGTCTTGATATTTACTGGGCACCGTTGTGGTGTGCTCACTCTACACTTCTGTACATTTTTGTGCAGAGCTAGGTATTGAAGATAACTAACTTGAGCAGAGTTAAAGCAGGGTCGTAAGGATTCAAGGTAGAGCTGCTTGGTTGTCGCAGTCCCTTGGAGTCGTTTCATTTCATTGTACTGTTGATTTGTAACAAACAGTATTGTATATTCGGTCCTCGTGATCATTCCATGTATTCAGTTAGAGTTCGTGATTCAGTACTACCAGTCTTGGGAGGTTCTATATTGTAATTATTTCCGCTGTTAGTTTTGATTATTTATTTAATTAAAAAAATGGCTTCAAAAATGCAATGAAAATCGGCTTACCTAGTCTTAGAGACTAGGTGCCATCACGACTCATGTGGTGGGATTTTGGGTCTTGACAAAAACACTCATTGAATGGTGTGTATTGCTAAACAAAGTATTGAACTTGTCAATATTTAGTTGAGACTAGTTTTGAATGATGATTGTATTGTTGATATTATTTTGTTATTGAACATTTGCATAGTCGTTGTTGTGTTTGGCATTGTTGTTGCGGTTGTTATTATCGTTGTTGGTTAATTGTTATTGTTATTGTTGTTGTTAGATAATGGTTGTTAGAGTTAGTTAATTATTTTTGTTAGTTAATTATTGTTGTTGATTAATTATGGTTGAATGACAGCAATGTAATGCTGCCATTATAGGATGGATATTGGTTGTAATTGTCAGGTGGTGTAGCTTAAAAGCAGGCATTTTCTGCCCAGTTTTTACCTAGAAAATTGACCGAAATCGGTCGAAAATTAATTTGTTTTGCCCATAAATTCATAATTTCCTATCGAATTCGATCGGAAATTTCAAATGAAATCTCCAGTTTTTTGAAATTTCCGACCGAATTCGGTCCGAAATTATGAATTTATATTTATTTTTAAAAATAAATTAATAATTTATTACAATTTACAAATAATTATTTATTTAAATAAAATTATTATTTATTTAAAATTCCGACTGATTTCGGTCGGTATTTGAAAATTTAAAATAAATAAATAATTAATACCGACCGATTTCGGTCGGTAATTAAAGTTTGACAGTCAGTCAACACTTTGAATAAACCGACCGACTTCGGTCGGTACACGTTAGCGATCATTATTTTTTTGACTAATTAAAAGTGGTCGGAAATTAGTCGATTTTTATCATTTTCGATCGATTTCTGTCGGTTTTGGTGGACGAATTTACAAAGTTTCTTTGTTTGTTATAAGAAGCATTACAAAACATAGTCGATTTTTTCCACATTTTATAGATGCAATATTGAACGATTCCATGATGTGCGTGCCTAGCTATATATAAGAAAGCAGTTCCATGTGAATGTGAAATCCATGAGCAGTTCAATCACACTTGGAATCAAGATTTAAAGTTTATGGATTCAAAATTTTAGTGCGCTTAAGTTACTAAGTTCTAAATTAATAATCTGTACATATTAATAATTTTTTAAAAACAAATATAATATTTGAACCAAACAACTGAGTTCGGTCGAACACGTATTCCGCATGCTAGCTCCACCCTTAGTTCAATTATGTACTTAATAAATGGCAATGTGAGGTTTGTATTCTAAGGTAAAATTATTGTCATAATATCGACCCATTTGAATTATTTACTAATTCACATTTATTGTAAATAATCTCTTTTTATTACCTACTAAATAAGATGATAAACAAAAATATGCATGGAGTTATGTATAATATCAAAGTAAACAAGAATTTTATTAGCCAATGAATGTATTTTGCACACTACATTTTTTATTTACCCATTATCCTTATATTTTGTTATTTACCCTTAAACCTTAATCTATTCATTTATTTGCAAATAGCACAACAACCAGTGACTATTCAGCTCACCTATAAACTACTTTCTGCTTCCGCTCAACTTCCCAAGTTGTCAGTCACCGTTGCCGCCTAAGCGCTATAAAATCCTCGCCGGAGCCACTCCGTTTTCTTACCGGATTTCAATTTTCCGGTGAGGATAGAGAGAGCGAACGAGATCGAGTGCTGAATTTTCTAAGGTAAGCCAAAAAGATTGATTCATTATACATTGCGATTTTGCATTTGCCAACTGTGATATACATATCTCTTACCGCATGGTTTGTATTGTTTCATTCATCTTTAGATCTTTTCGTTTTCCTTGTGTTTTTTTATTTGGAAAATGAAGTAGAAAAGTGAGATCTTTGGATGCAGTGAGAGTTGTAGACTAAATGGCTGTAAGGAAGGCTGGCTTAATTGCTTTGTTTGATGTGGATGGAACTCTTACAGCACCTCGCAAGGTATCATTGGCTCTTTGTAGTTTTCTCTTAAATTGTTCATTTGCAAGTAAAACTGTATGAGATGATACTGAATAGAGTAAGATGGATATGGAGGATCCATATAACTGATTCCATCCTATAGAGTAGAATGGATGTGGAGGATTCATATAACTGACCCCAAGTAATAGTGTAGTAGTAGTAGTAGTTGTTGTTGTTTTGTAACTTAAACTATGTTCTAATGTTTGCTTATCGTGATTGGAGATGAGATTTCTTGCTTGCATGTACAAATATTGTCTAGAATTCATTAGTGTTTCAGATGTCCCCCTCTCATGATGTTTCAGATGTGCTCCTTCTTTTTCTTTCTTTTTAAACCAATTTACTTCCTAGTCAAGTTTATCATCCCTTTAAAGATTTTGAATTTTCTTCTTTCGAATTTCCCTCACACTTTCAGGTAGTTACTCCAGAAATGTTGGAGTTCATGCGGGAACTCAGAAAGGTAGATGATCTTTGTAATATATTCCTTATTTTCCTCCTTGTGGAGAAGTCTTATTCTTTGTAGTTGTTATTTTAAAAAAATCCTTCAAGTTTGTCTTTACAGGTTGTCACTGTTGGAGTTGTTGGAGGTTCAGACCTTGTCAAGATATCAGAACAGCTTGGAAAGACAGGTTAGTTTAGCCAGATTTCAGTGAGAGATTTATAGTTAATGATTCACGGTTGATGACCTGAAAATTTGTGGATAGGATTGTAGTTGATGTGCTGCATCAGTTCAACTAGAGCTCATGTGTGTAGCTCTGAACCTAAAGTTCCTCCTAGCATTAGTGCAAGAGTAGAACCATGGTTGCATCAGCCTAAAGGCTAATGGAAGAACATTGAACGAATTTAGATTTGGAGATTTTGTTTTACTAGGTACCCTTTTTGTTATGGCTCCATCTAAGCTGATGAAATTGTTTTATCCTCCTAAATTTGGTTCCGTCCTTTGAGGTCCTTGTGTGTTCACATGAGAACTGTCCCATGGAAGTGTAGATATGTCATATGTAGTAAGTTGCTACCCCTTCATCCCCCAAATGACCAGAAAAGAAAGGAGAAACAGTCATGATGTGATCACCTCATCCTCTGGTTGTATAGTATCTTTCTTTCTCCAGAGGAAAATTTGAGCCTAAATACAAGGAAAGCAATCCATCTTTGACACACTTGGAACTGTTGGCACTCTGTGTATCTTACATGATTCAAACAGTCAAAATAAAACAAATGGCTAGCCACTGAAAAGAATGTGCCTGTCTCTTTGAGGGTGTCTTTGAGGACTCTCATGAAGGTCACCTGAAAGTTTAATATACATGGACCTTCAAATTGGAAAAAAAAGAAGAAGAAGAGAATAAAGAAAGAAATACACTCTTTGTGAAACCTTAGTTGTTGACGTTAAGCATTTTAGGTGTGCCATTAATCATAAAGCCCCTGCGCTCTCCAGCTTCTTTCCTTCCCCATTGCCCAAGTCTCTTTTGCTTACTCGTTCCATCCTAAAAGACTTCTCCCTCCCATTTATGTCATCCCAATATGCTGTCCATTTTCATTTAGATGTCATCTGTTCCTGTCAATACTTTATGCAGTTTTTAGTTTTATACTTCTTAAAATGCATTCCACTTTCAACCTAGTAAAAATCTCAAATATTTAGAAAGAGTATCCATTAAACTCATTTTTGTACCCACTTCTATGGTAAATATGCATATATTCGACGCTGTACCCTTAAGCTATATGTCCAATTAATCTAGGAAAATGACAACAGGAAAATGGGTGTTTATTGTGCCTTTTAACTTCTTCTCATGATTATCTTGGATAACAAATATTGGAAAATACGGCTCTTGGATTGATGTGGTAGTTACCTACTTCTTCTGTGTATTGACTTCTCTTATACATTTTGTATGCAGTTACAAAAGATTATGATTATTGTTTCTCTGAAAATGGCCTTGTAGCACATAAGGATGGGAAGCTTATTGGAACACAGGTAATGGGAAAGATTTGGATTTAATCTTATAATTTTGCTTTCGATTGTGGTTTTGGTTAAAGTCGAAAGATATCTTTGGATACTATGACTTCTTTTTCTCTACGCCTGCACCATAGAAGCTTTAATGAGGAAGGGGACACTGATACCTATGCAGGTTATGTATATCATGTCATGTTTTGCCTTTGTTCGATACTTAAACTGAGATTTCATTTGCTCTTGGGAGTATTTGGCCTCAAATTTTAACCAAATCCTTTTGTGTCCAAACATAAGCTTGTTATTGAAACTTTTTAACATGAGAATAAAATGTAGTTGCAATTTGTCACTCAAGCCCAGTTTGCAACTTTTCACCCAAGTTATAGTTTAGTCCTGAACTGTTAGTTCCAGTTTGTATGTTTCTTCATAGAAATGAAAACTTTGTCTACCAACTGCCATTTACGTAGATAATAATATCAAGAGTTGAGGAATGACTTCAAGATATGTCCCTATGTTCCCATTTTGGAACACATTGCTATATTCTTTCTTTTAATTGCTCATTTGTGAAGCGATTTCTTCTTAAAGTGATGTGAACCCCTTTATGCAGAGCTTGAAGTCATTTCTTGGCGATGAGAAGCTCAAAGTAAGTGATTGCTTCTTCCGCTTAATGATTTCTCCATAAGAACCAAGTATTAAAGAGGTCAATGTACGTTATTGTGTAAAGTCGGGAGGGAATTTTACAGTCTTACCTGCCTAAACTAATGATAGCATATGTGGAAGACCAAGATGTGTTGATGAACTGAAAATGATGTGCAGGAATTTATTAACTTTACACTCCACTACATTGCTGACTTGGATATTCCAATAAAGAGGTGAGCATAATGAAAGATTTAGTGAGCTTGTTTCTGGCAAAAATCTTAGTCGCTGTCTCTTTTGCAGAGGAACATTCATCGAGTTTCGAAGTGGCATGCTAAATGTATCACCCATTGGGAGGAATTGTAGTCAGGAAGAAAGGGATGAGTTTGAAAAGTATGACAAGGTATAAACACTTATTCTAGTTTATCACAGAAAAAGAAAAAGTATAATCGCTTCCTGCGGTACTGCAAATCGTGATTGCAGCTATTTTACTAAGATGTGCTTCTTCCTTTTTGATTGTTCTTAAAGTAATGGCTTAACAAAATATATCCAGGTTCAAAAGATACGTGAAACAATGGTAACAGTGCTCCGCCAAAAATTTGCACACCTTAATCTCACCTTTTCTATTGGAGGCCAAATCAGTTTTGATGTGAGCAGCTCAAGTCTTTGCTTGCGCTAAGTAGTCTTTTAGTTCATAACAGTAGCTTCTCAAGGGATAACTTGGAAAATTTTGCTTGTGTTAGGTTTTCCCTCAAGGCTGGGATAAGACATATTGCTTGAGATACCTCGATGAATTTAACGAAATTCACTTCTTCGGGGACAAGACATACAAGGTACTATGTCCTTATATACTTGAAGCTCTTTTCTTTAGTAGTTACATGGTCCTAGAATCTCTGGATAGTTTGGTTGAGAGTGAGTGTCTTTCTTTATAACTGAACAGGGAGGAAATGACTACGAAATTTTTGAATCCGAAAGAACTGTTGGTCACACAGGTCAGCATAATTCTTCAATTCATTCTTGTCATATTTGGATTATTCCTAAGAACCACATTACAAATTTATTGCGGTTCTTCTTTAAATATATTTTTTACTTTTCTGTTGCTTACTTCAGTTACTAGCCCGGAGGATACCGTAGAGCAGTGTTCTATTCTTTTCCTTGGCAAGGATAACGGAAGTTCTTGAGCATGCCGCAATTTTCCTCTATGCGGTTGTATGCCAGTATTTGGAAGATGCTTGTAATTGAGTTTACTCATCAAAATCTGCATTATCTAAATGTACATTTCATTCTTAAAGTTATTATCATTTGCAAATATATTTTTAATATAATTATGGAGAGTAAGCATTTGGTACAAGTACAGGGAGTATTTTAGCCAATATTTAGACTTTATTGCATTTCTAAGAATGCAAATTCGAAATTAACATACACATGCTATCTCGTTCGTCACGAAATTAACAGGGAGTATGATAGCTTCTGCAGTTTACAGAAAAATAAAATTCTAAGCTAGTAAACATCAAATGTTAGATCACAATTAACGATGAAAAGAGTGCAACAATAGTGTTATATTTCAAACACAAGTCTGTAAAATCTTTACGAGTGCAAAATATTGTACCCTCTAGAACAGCAAGGCTATCACATGTTTCTCACCTAACTAGAGTAAGAAATAATCTCGATGGAGATCGAGATCCTCTTTCCCTATTTTATATTTTTTCTCCAATTTCAACACTAGTCTAAAACAGAGTGTTTCAAATTTTCTTTTCCAAATTAAATTCACGTGCGGACATAGTTTCTTTTGGCAATGCAGTTTTCTGAAATTTCCCCTAAAATGTGCACTTTTGGTTCAATAATTCTAGTGGTATATTGTTTTTAAGAGAATACCATAAATATGTAAGCATTTGTAGAATGCGACTTAGATAAATCATAACAGAAAGAATAGAGGCTAGTCATTATTATACATGCCATAGATTCCATATGCCGAATTCGATTTATAGGAAGTATTGATAAGTGTGATTTATAAGTCTTATTTGATTCATAAGTCAAATTTGACAAAATGCAGTTCATGAGTCGCAAATGCAATCTATAAATTATAGGCCAAATAGGTGTACGAACTCTTAAACTTGGCTCCAGTTTCCATTTTGATACTTTAACTTAGCGTTTTTCCTATTGAACACTTTAATATTATATAAAGTGATATATTGAACACTTTACTCATAACCAGTAAAAACAATAAGGTGCATGTAATTCACACATGAATGACTTAGCAAAATGACAAATAAGAGGGAGACACGTGGCATTTGGGTCCAAATAGTCAAAAAGAAGTTTTGAAAACAAAAAAAGATTTATTTTAAACACCCCCTCCCACCGTCACCTTCTTCCCAACCACCCCCTTTCTTTTTTCATTCTATGGAATCCCACCAGCCCCTTTCATAGAAACCCACCTCTGCCTTCCCCAATCTCCTTGGCTCTTCAACCACCAGAAGACTACCGTTTTCATCTGCCAAAAGGAAAAAACACATATACCGTTTTTGGATTTTCAGATTTGGGGAAGGGAGAAATTTATGTCAATTTTTTTCTTTCTTTTTTGGGTTGAAAATCCCTTCTTTTAGCTAACTGGAGAAGAAAAAATCCAAGTTGAGAAAAAAAGGGAAGAAACAAAAAAGAATCCGACGATTCTAGCAACCACCGGCCATTGCTCATTTCCTTTCCTCCTTCATCTCTATTATTCTGTTTCGTTGTTGTTTTAACTGATAAAAGAGCAGAACTGAAAGAAGTAACCGGACATTTAATATTTCGGGGGCTACCATTAAAATCGGCGACATTTATCACCATTTCTGGTCTTCCATCGTTGTGATATCGGAGATTCATTCGTGTTCTGTCTATTACTGATTTCGTGGTTGATGTGTAAATGTTAAAACCTTGATAACATATTACTGTTGCTTGTAGCCTCTTTAGACCTGGCCGGAATTCTGACTTTTCCGGCGATCTCCATTAATTCCGGCAATAAAATTTATTGTCGTTCTTCTTCTGCTTTCGTTATTCGTCGGGGATCAGGTGGTTATGGGTGGCCTTTAGAAAAAAAAGTCAATTTTGATTTAAAAAAAAAAAAAACATTCTCAAACCCATTAAATTCACGCGCGTAAGAGGGGGGTAAAATACAACTCTCTTGCCATGTCAGTTTTTGTGTTTAATAGGCATACATTGATTTGGGTTGAAGTGTTCAATAGGTAATGTGCTTAGTTAAGATGTCAAAATAGAAACTGGAGCCAAGTTTAAGGGGTTGTACACCTATTTGGCCTAAATTATATTTACTGAATGCAATTTATGTTTCGCATACCTTATTTTTTTTTTCCTTTATCGATTCTTGGTGGTGTACTTATTCGTTTCATATAATTTTTTTTTTTAAAATTTTGCTCTTCATTTATAGTTCTTCGATAGAGAATGACTTTAGAAAAAGAATAAGAGAAATTTCTCCTACACATAATAGTGAGCAATGTAGCATATCACATATTTACTAAAAGCTTAAAAAAATCAACTAATAAGCACTTTTAATTACACACATATACATTAGTAAATTTCTATATTTATCAAAGAAATTGACAAATATTAATTATGTGTAACTAAAAAGGGGCAACCGGCAAGAGATCATAAATAGCAGAAAAGAAATTGCATTAGAAAAAGACTTATAAATAGCGGTTTTTTGTGCGACTTATGGTTAGTTCTTTTTCCCTTTCTTCTTCTGTATATAGCGGAAGTAGAGGGGAAATGGCTGCCGAAGTTGCTGACGAGACTTCAACATTCTTCGTGGCCGTACACGTCGGCGCCGGATATCACGCGCCGTCGAATGAGAAAGCTCTTTGTTCCGCCATGAAACGGGCCTGCCTCGCCGCTGATTCTGTTCTCCGAAAGGTTCCTCTTCTTCCCCCACCCCAAGAACAACAAACCTTCGCCAGAAAATTAGTATTTCATGAAAATTCAATTGGTTTTTTGCTATTCAGGGTCCAGGTGGATGTATAGACGCTGTATCGGCCGCGATTCAAGTCTTAGAGGTACGCATGTCTTTTAAATGCTTAATGAATGGATTTAAGTTATATACGTGATTTTTTTGTTACACTAGCAATGAATTTTATTCTGTGATAGCAGGTAAGTTACCAGTCTAACAGATTAACAGTTGTGCTTATTAAGAGAACTACCTGTAATTACGGAATAAATGACCTAATTGTATAAATATTTTTTGCTCTATCAATGCATTGAATTTAAATTCTGAATGGAATGGTTTGGCATAGAGCGGAATAGATATAGAAGATTCTTATAGTAGAATGCAACTGGTTTGGGTTTAAGATGTAGGTAGATTGACTTCATAAAAAAAATATGTAGGTAGATTGATGAAATTTGAGTATATATTTTTTGATAACCCAAATGTTATCTTCTTGAAAACTTGGTGGGGGCAATTCCTCCATAAATTTTGAAATCTTCGAAAAAGGTTTGGTGTTTTAGGGTAGAAGGATAAGTTATCATTCAAAAGATGATCAGTAGAATGCAAAAAGTTAGTATCCTTACGTGAGATGACTCCACTGTGTTCAAATTATGTCGAATTTTTTTGTAAAGTCGTGGAGTTTTGATTTTTCAGAAAAAGAAAAAAAAAAATTCGTTCAAAAGATGATCAGCAGAATGCAAAAAGGTAGTGTTTTTGCGTGCCATATACCTGAGTTAAAGTGTCTGGACGTTGATTATAAAGTCAGCGTAACTCACTTGTCACTTGAGATTTCCTGGAGCAGTGTTGTAAAGAGCGTGAAGCGAGAAAAAGCGACAAGCTCCTTTTCGCTTAAAGCGAGAAGCGAGAAGCGAAGCGCTCGCTTTTTTGAAGTGAAGCGTAATTTTTAAAAAAAATATTAAAATAAATATTGAAAGAAAAAAAAGGCAGTAAGAACTAAGAAGAACTGAAACAAAAAAGAAGGCAGTAAGTAAGAAAAAAATTGGGCAGCATTTCGCTGCAATTTAAGACTGAAACAGTGAAAATAGAAGAAGAAGAAGAAGAAGAAGAAGAAGAAGAAGAAGAAGAAGAAGAAGAAGAAGAAGGAAGAAGAAAAAAAATTGGCAGCATTTCGCTGCTATTTTGAGGCTGAAACAGTGAAAGAAAAAAAAGAAGAAGAAGGAGGAGGAGGAGGAGAAATCACATACCCGGGCTTGAACTTAATGAAATTGAACTTGAAAAGTGCTGAAAATGGAACCCTAGTCGCTGTTTTTCTCTGCTGCTAGATGATGTTTTGAAAAAAGACAGTTTTTTTTTATTTAATTAACGTTGGCAGCCACTTAATATAGTGAAGCGCTCGCTACTGTCGCTTCTCGCTTTTTTGGCAGAAGCTCACGCTTCATATCACCTGTTATGCTTCACAGCACAGAAGCGACCATGTGCCCGCCTCGCTTCGCTTTGGAATGTTTTAGCCTTTCAAGGATTGGTATAATTTTGACGTTTAATGGAGGGAACAAAAGAATACTTGTAACTTCAATGTTTACTGAAAACATGATGCCGTTGTTATATTCTTTGCAGGATGATCCTAACACAAACGCTGGTCGAGGTTCAAATTTGACTGAAGATGGTCATGTTGAGTGTGATGCCAGCATCATGGATGGTGATTCTGGCACATTTGGTGCTGTAGGTGCAGTGCCAGGTATTCTTAGAGCAGATGCATGCACTTTTTGCTCGAACAAATCATCCATTCACTACTTCTTTTTGGGGTTTACTTGTTATTTTCTCCTTTCGTATTCATACCCCTAGTTAATTGTTGCTTCTGTTTTGGTTTACTCTTGCTTTATCTTCTGTGAAGTTAATGTTACCAGGTGTGAGAAATTCCATTCAGATTGCAGCTTTGTTGGTCAAGGAACAGATGTCTGGTTCGCCACTTCTGGGACGAATATCTCCAATGTATGATTACTGGTGATATATAGATATGTTTTTTTTCTCTAACAGTAATTTAAAAGAAGATCAATTAACTTTCTCCGTCTATCACATCCTATGTGACGAGATTTGTCTAGAAACGAAGTTTAACGAACAAAGAAGAACATATACACAAGCTAAATATATGCAAAGTACCAAAATTGTTCTTAAAGCCAACAAGTAAATGTGAGGAGGTGAGAGTTTCACATGTCCTTTATTATTTCTATCCTAATAAAAATGTGAATTTTTTATCAAGTGGGTTTCAACAGGTCATGTCATTAAGAGTTAAAGACTAAAAGGAAAAATGCGCCACATAAAATGGGACCGGAGAGAGTATCTTTTTCTATTGCGCACAGTTCCGTCCCAGAAAGATTGGCATCTCTTTGAATATGTACATTCTCATTTTACCCTTTAGTGAGATGCTCTTGGAAGTGACATAATTTGTTGTGGGCTCTTGGAAAAGTGTGACATGATTTCTTAAACTCTGTGTCCAGTCAAATGGTGCCAAACAAATTGAGTGAAGCTTTTATTTTTTGATTGATCTTTTTGCATTTTACTTTAACTGTTTTTTCGTCCTACTGTCATTTTCTGATGTAGCTTTTCTCCCTCCCCACCTCATCCTCCACCCCTCAAAAATTACCTTTCTTATTCAGGTTTTTGGTTGGTGAAGGTGCTCGTACATGGGCAATGTCCAGAGGCATTGTTTCTCCATCAACTGTGTCAGAGGCTGAAGAGGTAGTATTTGCTTGTTTCATGATAGGTTTTTATTTGCACTGAAACCATTCATAAACACTATTTCTAAGCTTGTAGTTAATTGAATTCGTGCTACTTCCCGCTAATTTGGAAAATGACATGGACATTTTTGTCTGATATGAAACCTGGAGAACGCTGAAATTGAATCAAAATCGTGAAAATGCTGGCAGTTTGTTTCGGATTTCATTTCGGGTAGTTTGCAGAACTTTTGCTGCTTCTGTGTAGCTTCTTGTGTGTGTCTTTTGAGTGTTGACCTTTTGCTTGCATCTACTAGCGCCATATATTGTGCCTCATTCCCATGTCAACACCTAATAATTTGTCTCTTCTTCCTTCCCAACTTTTGTTTGTTCGCATAATTTGCTGAGCCTTCCCCTTCTTCCTGGTTAAGTTTCCATAGTTGCAACAACCACCCTTTTTTCCCCTAGGCCTAGAGATAGATGTATTGCGAGGCAAAAACTGGTATAGACATATTGTTTGCTGATGTTTCTCTGAACTAAGGGCATCAATGATGGTTATTTAACAGCATTGGAGGTCTATATTTAGTTAGAAGGGTGGTCTCTGTCCATTTTAAACTATCTGGATAGGTCCTTGTGTACACTCTTCTGTTCAGAAAAGTTAAATTTGCTCTAAATATGGAATGTGGAATAATGTAGCTTGTTTTGTGGAGACAGTGGCTTGTGACTGAGAGGGCCAGAACCCAATGGGAAAGGTACAAAGGGATGCTTGATGACGCCAAGGATGTTAATGACGTTTCTGCCGCTAAGATGGCACACCCTAAGGATTCTGGTACAGTATCAGGTATTTCACCACTGTCCATGCCCTTTTCAATTTATAAGCTGTTAAATACATAATTATGCAACAATTTAAGCTTTTAGATAATGTGGTCACACATTTTCAAAATGAGGCTACAATATTCTCTGATTTCTTTACAATCATTGGTTATCATACTGCAAGGAAGACTAATAATTGATACCATTAGTACCCCCCACCCCCACCCCCCAAAAAAAGGGGAAGGAAATCTTAATAATTTTTATGTTTAGAATCTTTGCATGCATAATGTTGCATATTCTGGTTTAAGAAGCCTTACATCAATATACACTTTATAGGCTGTGACAGAGGTTGTCCATTGCATCATTTACATTTTTCTTGTGCTTTAGGGTGCTAGACAACTACACAACATTTGAACTTTATCCTTAAAATATGATGTAGCTTAGAAAAGATTGTACTATCTTTATTTTTATCTATTAGTTAGAAATAAAGTTGTATCTAGTATAGGAGCCGGAATATTTTTTGTAAGCTCAAATGCCAAATCATGTACTTCTTGCATCTTCTTGGTGCCATCTATTGAAATCACTTACTTTATCAAAAAAAATAAAAATTAAAGTTTTATCTATCAAATAATAATCATATCTTTTAGCTAGAGATAGGGTTCTAACTTGTTTAGAACTCCCTATTTTATAAATAGGATGATAGGTTCTAAGGTAATTTATTAGAAACTTGCATAATTAAAATTTAGTATTAAAATCCCTCTCCTTTTTCCGTCTGTCTCTTTCTGTAATTCCCTTCTCTCTCTCTCTCTCTCTCTCTCTCTCAATCTTCTCTTCTTATATTTGTATTCTTTTTCTTGTTTCTCTCTTTGATCTCCTTTCCTTGTCCCTTCCTCATTTATTCACCTTCCCTTTCCCCTCCACCCTTCTTGGTAATACATCATCGTATAAGTTCATATTTTCAAAAAAAGAAATTGTCAAATGGAATGAGTTCTATCCCTCTGGGGTAGGGGTAAGGTCTGCGTACACTCTACCCTCCCCAGACCCCACTAGTGGGATTCTACTGGGTTGTTGTTGTTGTTGTCAAATGGAATGAGTTGTCCAGAAGACATCTCTTTTTGATTGAGCATTTATATCTAATCAATGACTGTTAATTTTCTTGAAAACTTTCAGATACTCCAGAAGTGGATAACCAATCAAGAGGAAATGGAGCGAGAAATCCGATCTCAATGCTTGGTGCATTAGACGAAGACTTTATTTCTGACACAGTTGGAGTTATCTGTGTCGATACAGAAGGACATATAGCTTGTGGGTCCTCAAGTGGTGGTATAGCTTTGAAGGTGATATTCTGAAAATGCTCGAACATTTTCAATTATACATGTGAGCAATTCACGCTCTTGTCCCAAACCATCTTTTGATCAGGTGGTCAACTCTCTGTCTGTGTGGCTTGGTGGAGGGGGTGTAGGATCTTATGATTGATCTTGTCATCTTGCTGTATCGGTAGTAGTTTCTTCATCTGGGGACAGTGTTCAGAATTTGTTTTACTTTTTGTGAAAGGGAGAAGTGTGAATACTGTCACTATGCAGTTGAAAGGTTGTAATTGAATACAATGATATTTCTGGAATAGAATGGTTAGGTTAAAAATTGTATTGGCCCGTGTAATAGATAAATTTGCTCACGAAGTATTTGTCTCAACAAGATAAATATTTTCAACATCCGGGGCAACTTCTTTCTTTCTCCTTGTCCATCTCATTCCGCCTCTCCGTAGCTTTTATATGAGCTGCTGGGAACTCTTTTATAATTTAAAACGGACAACTAGTACTTGCACTGTTTAGCAAGGGCCAAACATTCATATAGGACTTGAGTAGTGTGTGCAGGAACAGCCGTTTGTTCCTCAAGATCCTTTGCTGTTTATCTATGTTTTCTCCTCTTCAAGGGGTGTATCTCTATAGCAACAGATGGTGATGGCGCGCACCAGCCATGGGATTTAGTTGGATAGTTGAAAAGCATTGTGTAGCTCAGTGTTTTGGTGGTTTTGAATATGTTCCTTATGATTTAAATCGAACAATTCATTCCCGTCATGCTTTACCTTTTTTATGCTTGGAAATGATTGTCATCCTACTACTTTCCCCTCCTCTATAATTCCTAAGTTCCTTTTTTTTCTTAACTTTTTACTTTGTTTCTGATTAACTGATTTGGAAGGCTTATTAGGGAAGTATTTTTTTAAGCAACCACCATGCTTGCAAAAGTGTCTTAACATTGTAGTATATTTTCGAACAGCTAACAGGAATATCTCCGTCTTCTTTGACCGTTGGATCTTATTTTCTTCAGTTTTTATTACCAAAGTTTTCATTTAATTCAAGTTTTTTTGTATGTCCAAGGCCAGTAGCCCATTTTGTTCCTACTCTGAAATTCTGTGGCAGATAAATTCATTGGATTACTGTTCTTACTTCCCTGGAGCTTATAACAGGTTGGTGGACGTGTGGGTCTAGCGGCAATGTATGGTTCTGGTTGTTGGGCGTCTTCAAAGGGACCTTTCGGCGCTCCTTTTATAGTTGGATGTTGTGTCAGTGGTTCTGGAGAGCACCTAATGAGAGGATTTGCTGCTCGGGAATGCTGTGTTTCGTCAGCACTGTGTGTTTGACACTGCTACTTCTGTTTTTCTCTATCTATTTCCCCTACTGAGAGCGATCCAGCAATAAGTTTGAGTTATGTTTTTTCCAGAAACCATTAAAGAATTATTAACCTGAAATCCGATCTGATTTATTGCGCAGGTCTCAAGCTGGGCCATCTTCTGCCTGTAAAAAAGTTTTACACTCTGTTGTTCAGGAGAATAGTCAGTGTGGCACTGAAAGTAGTGCTGGCTTCCTGCTAGTTCAAGCAGAATCTCCTAGAATGGTAACACCATTCTCAAGATTTTGTTATCTTTTTTTTTTTCTGTTCTACCCTTGTTAAATCTAGGAACCTATCATTCCAATACCCTTAGCTATTAATTTTCCATAGATTGCGGGTGGTTTGGCTAAGATGGATGCTGTTGAGATTGCAGCTGTTTATTCATCGTCTTCTTTTGGAATAGGTTATTTTGGCAGCTCAATGGAGAGGCCCAAGGTATATTTTCATATTTTGTGTATTATATTTGGTGGTACTTATTTACTATTGAAACTAATGGTCAAGAATCAGTAGTTGAACATTTTGTGTTCTCTCTTCTTGTTCCTCTTCTTATTTTTCTTTGTTCAACTATAGAGAAATAAGTTAATTATGGTTTTAGAAGAGTGTGATTACCCTAAATATAGTTTGGCGTTCTTCTTCTTCTTTGTTCATCTCTAAAAGTTAGACGCATGTGTAAAAGACCAACTAAGAAATTTGTACCCAAGTTTAGGACAGAAAACTGTAGTACACAACAACAACATACCCAGTATTATCCCACACCGTGGGGTCTGGGGAGGGTAGTGTGTACGCAGACCTTACCCCTACCTTATGAGGATAGAAGAGAGGCTGTTTCCAATAGACTCTCGGCAACATAATTAAAAATATTTGAACAGCATATTTCTACTTTTATAAGTCAAGATTTGTAATTGATTCAAGGTAAACTACTTTCTAAAGAGAAGAAAACAAATATGTTCATTATCCACCGAGTTTCGAAGGCTGCGGTTGGTCCAAAGGATCGGCCCCAGACGGATTTCTCGGTCATCAAAAAAAAAAAACAAAAAACAAATATGTTACCATTTCAAAAAGAAAAAAGAGAAGAAAACAAATAGAAGTTGATATGGAACATACCCTGTCTAGTTTCAACACTTCCTGGAGTCATGGTAGCTTTTGCTTTGTCAAAGTGCAGTAGTATCAAGTTTAGCAGCTAACATTTGAGCCTGATCAACAGGACAGATAGACTTATGCGTTCTAAAGAATTGGTACAATTTGTTTACTAAAGGGGCCATATTCCATGCTTATGACTAACTAAAATTCATCTGATGAAGAGAACCTTTCATTTATATGTATCTCATGTACTTCCAAGCATCACTCAGCGAACTTAGAGGAATCTTCGATGGTACATTGGTGTCCTTTTCATTTTGATTAAACCATGTTGTACAGGTTTCAGTGCTTAGGAGTACAAAGAAGCATGGTAAAACAGCAATAGGTGAGTTTGCAGCACGAGTCAGTCTTGCAGCCAAGAAAATGTAGGGTTGCAGCCGGAAAACAGTAAATGGCGACCTTCCTCTTCAATGGCATCATCATGTGGACATGCTATCGTATAATCTGAATCGCGAGGAGGACTAAAGTGCATTTTCCTTAATGTTGGGGAATTTATTTCATCTGGAGTTTTTTTGCATAAAATGTCGGGGAATTTGATTTGTATACTCTCAAAACCACATTTTAGACAGATAACCAAAGATGTAATTTACTTAAATTGCACTAGCTAGCTCCCTGAAATCCATTTATATGGATCTAATACACTTCTAAGCATCATTGAAGTTCGAGGAATCTTTGATTGTAAAGGTGTCCTTTTCATTTTGATTAAAACATGTTGTAAAGGTTTCAGTGCTCAGGAGTACAAAGCAGCATGGTAAAAGGGATAATAATATAATCGTATCATCACCAAAAAAGAATAACTTATTTTTGATATTAATATTACAAAACCATATTTTGCGAACTGACGTCGCCGTATTATTTAGACTTGTGAACTGTTGTTCTTTTCCTAGGAATTACTAGGGGTGTACAAAGAAAATCGATAAACTGCATCAAACCAATAATTCGAGTCAAACCGGAAAAAAAATCCGATGTGATTTGGTTTGGTATTGAAAAATAAAACTCGACCATAATTGGTTTGGTTTGGTTTTAATTAAAAAAAGTCAAATCGAAACCAAACCAACCCGATAACACATTTATATAATTTTTAAAAATATTTTATACATATAAATATTTATTATAATGTAATTTATAAATATTTCTTAAACTTTTTCATAATTTTATCTTTTAACGTATTATTTCAAGTTTAGACTTAACATTCTTGAATGGTAAATAAATTTTATAGCCCATAAATATAGTAACTCAAACAAAGTTCAAATCAATACTAATGCTAACAAAAGAAATTCAATTAAATACTAGGAATGACGATAGTGTTGGATAATTATTTTAGTTTTACATTGGTTTATAATGAAAATGCATAACTTAGTTTATCTTTTTCTTTAGTGCTTAGTGATGTAATTAATATTAGTACTTATTAGGTATACTTATTTTAGCATGACCTATATAGTATTTTAGATTATGTTAATTTTTATTATGGCTTATTAATTAGCAATATTTATTTTATGTAATTTTATTATTTTATCTTTGTTGTTGAATATTTTTGTATAATGCTATGACTTATCTCATATTATTGTGTTAGTTTTTTGGAAAACATATTATATAGTTGTATTTTAGTAAGGACTTAAGAAATATTTGGAGCACAACTTACATATTTTATGCTATGAAGACTTTACCGGAAAAAAAATTCGAAAACCCGAAAAATTCGAGAAAAATCGAGATTGAAAAACCCGACTTTGTTGGTTTGGTTTGGTTTATAAATTTAAAAACCCGACACCATTGGTTTGGTTTGATAATTGAAAAATTCGAATCAAACCGACCTATGTCCACCCCTAGGAATTTCTCATACGTAACATAGCTAATTCACCTCCTTTCCGAATAACTATAATCACCTCCAATCCCAATTATTTCTATATCATATATTATAAATACAAACTTCTTTCTAGTCACTTTGTATTTATTCCCCAATAGTCACTCTGTACATAAGGTGGTCGCTAAGTTTGTTGGTCTTTCTTTTAGGCTCAGAATCAAAACCAAGTCTCTATTAATTTATAAGTAAAAATTGCATGGGGCGCACTATTTGGTTGCCCCTTTTAAACTTATACTCGTTTTATTTTTCCGTTTGCATCCGTACACATTTTTTTTGTTAAAAGCGTTTTAAAAAGACGATTTTGCCCTTCTTTAATAAAAGACTATTGACAAAACTGTAGACTGCAAGGCAAAACTTCAGCATGTTTTGGTATGAAATTTTAGCAAATGAACTAAATAACTTCAACATGCATTAGAAAAACACTAATTAGAAAATTACATACTGCAAGACAAAAACTTAAGCATGTTTAGTTTGAAGTTTTAGCAAATGAACTAAAAAACTTCAGCTTGTTTAGACTGAAATTTCGGATAAAACTCATGATAAAACTGTAGACTGCATGACAAAATTTCAGCATATTTTGGTATGAAGTTTTAGCAAATGAACTAAATAACTTCAGTATGGATTAGCAAAAACTCATTAGAAAATTATATACTGCAAGACAAAAATTTAAGCATGTTTAGTCTGAAATTTTAGCAAATGAACTAAATAACTTAAGCATGTTTATTCTAAAGTTTTAGCAAAATGAATTAAAAAACTTAAGCATGTTTAGTCTGAAGTTTTAGCAAATGAACTAAATAACTTCAGCATGCATTAACAAAAACTCATTAGAAAATTACATACCGCAAGACAAAAAATTAAGTACGTTTAGTCTGAAGTTTTAACAAATGAACTAAATAACTTAAGCATGTTTAGTCTGAAGTTTTAGCAAATGAACTAAAAAAATTAAGCATGTTTAGTCTGAAGTTTTAGTAAATGAACTAAATAACTTAAGCATGTTTAGTCTGAAGTTTTAGCAAATGAACTAAAAAACTTAAGCATGTTTAGTCTGAAGTTTTAGCAAATGAACTAAATAACTTCAGCATGTTTAGACTGAAGTTTCGGATAAAACTCATGACAAAACTGTAGACTGCAGGATAAATAATTTCAGCATGCATTAGCATGAAATTTTAGCTTCAATGTGAAACAACTTCATGCTATATTAGTATGATGTTTTAGCTTCAACATGAAATAATTTTATGCTACATTAGCATGGAGTTTTAGCTTTAAGGTGAGAGGAGAGGAGGAGATCTCACGCGATTAATGCGTGATGCAGGTTTTATATCTTTTGTCAGAGGTTTAATTGCCATATCACTACTAGAAATTCAGCAAAAACCGACCAAGGTCGACCGACCAACTTTGGTCGGTCAAAAAACCGACCAAAAAACTGATCAAAGTTGGTCGGTTTTTCAAAATATTTTATTTTTTAATTTTTTTTACGAAACCGACCAACTTTGGTCGGTTTTCTTTGGCGCAAAAATGCGGGAAACTATTTTTGAGTCCCGCGAAATTTATTTTTCAACAAACCGACCAACTTTGGTCGGTAATTTTACTATTTAATAAAACCAACCAACTTTGGTCGGTTATTTTCATGCGAAAATACAATTAAAGAGTATAAATGAAATAAAAGACAGTCTTAAAACAAAATGCACCAATGATCTAGTGGTAGAATAGTATCTTGCCATAGTACAGACCCTGATTCGATTCTCAGATGTTGAATCTTTTGATTACATAATTAAAATACCGACCAACTTTGGTCGGAAAAAACCAACCAACTTTGGTCTTTTTTTTTTTGCAATTCACTTATAGAAACATAAGTAAGCACTTTTCAAAATTTCGCACATAGCGGGAGTTTAATATACGGTACTACCTTGTTTTGTTTAAATCCATGCTCCTCCTTCCAATTCACAGAGTGATAATGTCTTAAATGTGCAATTAAGATTCTTTCAGAAAGTTGATTCGTATTTGGTGGTTCATTTGGCAATATTTAAAGCAAGAAAGAACGAAATATGAATATTCTTATTCAGTTTAAGCGTCCCAGCTAATGACCTGATGAATTTTAGACATAGAAGTTTCTTTTTACTTCCTTAGTATTTTTCTTTTTTGTAAAATAAAATAGAAATGAACAAGATTTCTTTTAGGAAACGTTTCTGAACTCGTAGTCCAATGAAGAGGAAAATTATATAGATGGGATTAAAATCTAATTCTCCATATATAGAAAAAGCAAAATAATTTTCATTTATTAAAAAATTTAATATATAAGCTTAAAGAGCGAAGCTTGCTTACGCCTCAAGAAAGTATTCCCTCGTTGCTTAACCTATACCTTGAAAATACTACCTTTTCGAAGTGACCCTACTAATAAACATTCCAATAAACTTACATACTAACAGAAAAAAGTTAGGAAACTAATGGACGAATCAGAAAATAAATAAGAAAAGCTACATTTTAAATTCCTAATTAAGCATGCTAAAAGAAAAGAAAAAACTGAAAATATGCCCTAAAGAATGGGGTTAATTTCACACGTCACCACTAAAATTTACAAGTTGTAATAAAGTCATGAAACTATTTTTTGAACTTTATTGTTTGTATTAGTAATATAAGTTACAAATTACATAATTATTTTTTTGTATCATTAAAGTAAACAATTGAACTATGCGTTAATTTCTTAAAAATTAGTCACCTTTTCATTTAAGAAAACTAAAACTTGAAAAAAGTTCTTTCTTTGGTACGTGAATCTCAAGCAATAAAATATGAAAATGAAAAACCCTAACAACCTTTCATGAAGAGGGAAATATAGGAAATGAATTAAGGAAACAAAAGAAATGGAAGAAAGCAAGCCAATTATTAGTAGGAATGGGATTTCCATCAGCTTGATCTATAAATACCTACTAAAACCCTATTAGCAAATTAGAAACAACTCATCAGTATCACCATTTTAGGGTTTAACAACTATAGTTCTTCATCACATAACAACTAAAGTTTTCAGCTATTTTGCTTCCGTTCTCTCTCAGTTTCTTTCTTTTTCTGTTTCATATCATATCCATCGTCCGATCCGTCAATATTTGATCAGCAGCACAATGGCAGAAAACTCTTCTTCTCATCGTTCGATGGGTCATCGCTTTCATCCGACGGGCAGGGAAGTGCTCAAGTATCTAGTAGGGTTTGTGAGAGACGAGCCACTTCCCTTTCAGAATGAACTCATGCAAGTGGCGGATCTCTACGCCGACAAGGAGCCATGGCAGATTTTCGAAGCTTATGATAGGGGAAACAACAACAACAACAACACTCGTTACTTCATAACTCCGCAAAAGAAAGAGAAACCTACGTGGAAAAGAGTTTCAAGAACTGTTGGGAAGGGCACTTGGAAGCTTCAAAACAAAGGTCGAGATGTGTTTGATGATAAAGGGAGACTCATGGGCTACGTGAAAAGTTTGAAGTATATCCCCGCTAATAAATCGTCAAACAACGTGAATGGCGAGTGGTTGATGACTGAGTACTCTTTGTTTGATCGTTATCTCGTTGCTAGGGAGACTAAGAACAAAGGTTTCGTAATTTGTAAGATCAAGAAGAAAGGCAAACCTGGTGACAAGAAAAATGGAAACAATATTGAGGAGGTAGTTAATGATGAGAAGATGAGAGAAATTGAAGAATTTATCAAGTCCGTGCTGCAAGAAGATGTTCAAGTTGAAGACAATGGAATAAGATCGAGTGGTACTATAGCAAAGGATGATCAAGAGAATAATATTATCCAATACGTAGAGGGAGATCAAGTTAGAGACCATGTACTTGGTTTGTTGGGCTACCCAGAGGATATTGTTAATGGCGTGGATGATGAGAATGTTCAATATTGCGTAGATCAGGGAGATGAAGGCCAAGTCCATTTACTTGAAGAATATATTGATTCCGTTATGCAATCAGAAGATGTTCAAGCTGAAGACAATGGAATAATAATGTCGAATGATATTATAGCAAAGGATGATCAAGAGAATATGGAATACCAAGTCGAAGACCATCAACATGCTACTTTGTGGGCTTCCCCGGAAGATGTCGATCTCGATACTATCAATTTCTGTTAGTTAAAGGATATATTTGCTAGATAATATATGTAGTTTAATCCCAAGCTAGCTCTTAGATAAAGTTACAAACCTGTACTACAATACTATGATTTATCAATATATTTTGAATTTTTCTTATGTTTATGTAATACTTTTTACTAGCTAGGGATATATGGTCGAACATATTAAAGATGGCCGTTGATAGTTTATGTAGTACTCCTAAAAATTAATACTACTGAAAGTTCTGCCAAAATTTTGGGCGTTCCTGTTTTTCGCTTATTATATTTTTGCGTCGATTCCCTGTTGAAGCTGCCTAGTTGGAGTGTTTAGTTTTCGAGATTATGTGGTAGCTCATTTTTGGAAGTAGTACTAGCTAGTATTAATTGTAATTAAGTATGCCCTAGCTCTTAATTAATTAGTTGGTGTTACTGTTACTACTTGTTAATGCTCTGCCTTACATTAAAGTCAGATTTTTTCCCAAGTTTTTCTGAATAGTGGTAACCAATACTCCTACTAGTGTGGAATAATAAACAACAGCAAGATTCAGGGAGTTAGCTGCAGAAAGAGTGTTTCTTTTCTCATAGTCATGAATCATGATATATGTGTATAAGTGGAAAATCCACCACCAAACATTGTGGATAGATGTCATCCTAACCAGATGTCTTGAGTGTTTTGAGTATGAGAAACTTTTGGTAGGTTGAGCTCATGGGCCGAGTTAGAATGGGGAAAGGGCACACCCTCTTCGCGAAAATTACATTATGAATATATGTAAGGTTAAATTTGATGTAAATAGTTTTTATGTTTTTCGCATTTATCAATGTACTACTCTTTGAAGATACAAATACAAGATTCGGATATCAGATTTTGCTACAGAGAAATGTATAGAATTTCTTTTGGAAAGTTATTAATGTAAACATTTTAATTCAGAACTATTTGATGGTCATGTACCTGCAGGGGATGCTTATTTAATAATATATATATATATATATATATATATATATATATATATATATATATATATATATATATATATATATATGAGAGAGAGAGAGAGAGAGAGAGAGAGAGAGAGAGAGAGAGAGAGAGAGTACATAGATCGAAGAGAATTTGGATGGGGATGATGAGTCAGAATGCATTTTGGGTCTGTACAAGCAGTACTAATTAGTACTAGTAATTTACAATAGGTTGCTGTTTTATGAAGGTGAGTTGGAAGTATATAGCAAAGCTTCTCTGATATGAAACTACATACTACTCAATAATCAAATTTAATTCAACCACATATGCATCTGAGGAAGCGGATCTTTGGTTGGAACTTCCTCTGTTGGATATGATGATGTTGAACCAGATGATGAAAATGATTATTTGGCAGGTCCAATTGAATACGAAGAAGTTAGAAGAAGAAACAGAAGATGTGTTAAGATTTGAACTCAATTGGACTCTTCAGTGAGCAATAATAAAAGATAACAAGTTGGTTTCGGTAGAATTAACACAAAATAGAAATGAAAACAAATTAAGATGAATCGTTACTATATTCTCGTGTCTCAATATTGTAGTTAAGTTGAATATATATAGGAAATCAATGAAAATAGAATAGAGGATTGTCTCATTACTTCACCTGTTAGAAGTTTTCATTGAATCTTAGGGGCTTCGTTAAATTGATACACTTTTTACTTAATTGTGTTTTCAAATCCAATACCAATAATAACAACATGCATATGAATCCTCAATATCAATTTCACAATATTTGAATCCATTTCATTTTGATATTCAATAATTTGGAATATGATCCCAACCCTAAAGATTGTTTACATAATTCTACATTTCTACTGATAAAAAAGTTTCTAGATGCGCAAAAAAGACTCCTTTAGAAAATGGACTAACTGGGAGTTTCATCTTTTTCAGACATAGATGTACTAACTACGAAAACCTAGTTTTCAAGTCTCATCAAATATATGAGCACAAACCATGCACTTCTCTTTTGCAATTTATTAAATTTTCTTTTGACTAGTAGTAGTATATATAAGTGAGTTGTGAGAGGACTGACATTGGGCATTCGGAGACTATGCTGTTTATCCATTGTACAATTTGCTTGGTTTTGTGGGACACGTCAATAACATTAAAAATATGGGTCGCCTTTTCAATAAATTCCATTCGCATTTCATAACAAATGACTAAATTTCACGAGCGTCCATCTCTAACTTTGTTTTTATTACACAAAAGTCACAATTCTTTATTTTGTTACTTAAAAGTTATTTTATTTTGCTCTACTTATCACAAAAATAACTTTTGCGGATTTTTATAAAAAAAATACGCCTGAAATGTGAGAGAAAATAACAAAAATAATTCTTATAATTGGGGGTAAGTTTAATTAAAACGGGCCTTAAATATACTCCTTAGCAGTTTTGATCCCATACGGCTGTCATAAGCGAGTACTTTTGATTTTCGTTGAGCATAGTGTATACGGTCGAAATAGATTTCGGCCTTCGTACGTCTGATCGAGTTCGAAAGATAATCGATCGAAGTGAGACGTCGAGATGGGTTTCGAAGATATTACAAATAAGCTTTGAACCCGAGGGGCCGACCAATGTCGAGTTCGATATCATTATTAAGCTCGAATCCAAATCGAACTATGATGCAAAGTAAAGCTATCAAGCTTATGATCCAGAGACCGACCAACATTGACCCCGAATCAATTTAAGGGTCCCAGTCAGAATCGAGCTTTAGCCAAGATCGAGAGCTCGAGTCAAGATCGAGCTCACAGACAAAAGCCGTTGCAATCCCACTAGAGGAGAGAATCTTGGCAGGAATTGTGAAAAAGCTAATTTATCATGGATCTCCCACTGAGTATTTTTAATTATATTTAAAGTAAGATCCCTCTACTATAAAGGGAGGGTTATCATTTCTGTAAGGGCAGTTTTTTGGAGCTCACATTGTAGTTCAAGCACCATATCCTCTTATATTTAAGAGTCACTCTTTTAAGCCTCATAAACTGATTCATCTTGCTTAGTCCTAAAAATCGTCTTCTTTACAACTTTGTTTATTTTGCATTCTTTGCGGTCCATATTTGATATTTTCTTTTATCCTTACGATTTGTATTAAGCTATATCACATATCCTTATAACTACGAATAAATTTAACTATATTCATTTTTCGGGTAAACAGTATGGCGCTCACCGTGGGGCTAAGGATAACAGTGCTTATTTGATACGAATCTGAAAAAATACGCCATTGTGTTTTGCGCTTGTTTCCAAAAATATCTTGAATTTCGGATTAGCTACGACTAATCATTAATCAAATGGCTTCACCAATCGACAACGGGGCCAGTCTTCAAGACGAAAACAACAACTTGACACCCATTACTGAAAGACCACTTGTAAACGCCGTTGGAGTTCGAATCGGAGTGCCAATAGATATCAATTCGCATGTAGCCATTGAAGCGAACCTACATGCTGAACCCGAGAATAGCATCCATGTTGGCACTCGGTCTGTAGCTCGAGATACCCATAACGTCGAGGAAAACGGTGTTAACTTGCGTATGATTTTCGAAATGTTGCAAGCCCAACAGGCAGCAATAGCTCAGTTGCAGAGCCAAACCCAGCTACAAAGCAGGCCAGAGCCCAATCCACCTCGAGAAATCACCCACAGAACGGAGTCAGCCATAGTGAAGTCAAATGAGCAAGAATCGGGGACTGCTCCCGAAATTGCTAAATTGCTCGAGGAACTCACAAAGCGAGTCGAAGCCAACGATAAAAAAGTAAAAACTTATAACTCTAGGGTCGATCAGATCCCGGGTGCTCCACCAATGATAAAAGGGTTGGATTCGAAAAAATTTGTGCAAAAACTTTTTCTCTCGAGCGCAGCCCCGAAACCAATCCCCAGAATATTCCGTATGCCCAAAATTCCCAAATATAACGGAACGACCGATCCCAACGAGCACGTCACTTCTTACACATGTGCCATCAAGGGCAATGATTTAGAAGACGATGAAATCGAATCTGTGTTGTTAAAAAAAATTCGGAGAGACCCTCTCGAAGGGGGCAATGATTTGGTATCACAACCTACCACCAAATTCCATCGACTCATTCGCCGTGTTAGCAGATTCTTTTGTGAAAGCACATGCTGGCGCCATAAAAGTCAAAACAAGGAAATCGGACCTCTTCAAGGTAAGACAAAAGGATAACGAGATGTTGAGGGAGTTCGTATCTCGTTTTCAAATGGAACGAATGGACTTGCCACCAGTCACAGATGATTGGGTTGTTCAGGCTTTCACTCAAGGTTTGAACGAATGAAGTTCGACGGCTTAACAACAATTAAAGCATAACCTGATCGAATACCTAGCCATCACGTGGGCCGACATGCACAATCGGTACCAATAAAAAATTAGGGTCGAAGATGATCAATTGGGGTCTGAACCCGCTGTTCGAAGGGATACTAATCGAGTACGAGGTCCGATCGGGGATCGATACCAATCGTACAACGGAAGCCACAGAGTCAGTGAATCGAGACATAACCTCAGGCAAAATAACAAAAGAAGTGATCGAGGTCAAGGATCCCGGGGGCTGATGAACAGAAGCAGGTTCGATAGGCATGCCGGATCTAAGGAAGCACCTCGGTTATCGGAATATAACTTCAGCATTGATGCATCCGACATCGTTTCGGCTATCGAACGCATCAAAGACACTAAATGGCCTCGACCCATATAGACCGATCCTGCCCCAGAGGAATCCCAATCAAATGTGCTAATATCATGGCACCCATGGCTACAGAACGGAAGATTGCAGGCAACTAAGAGAGGACGTAGCCCAGTTATTCAACAAAGGGCACCTTCGAGAATTTTTTAGCGATAGGGCGAAGAACCATTTTAAAAATAGGAATTTCGGCAAGGAAAACAAATAAGAAGAACCACAGCATGTCATTCACATGATCATCAGCGGCGCCGATACCCCTCAGGGACCAGTGCTTAAACGCACTAAAACATCGATTGTGAGAGAAAAACGATCTCGAACTCAAGATTACACACCCATAGAAACTTTGTTCTTCAATGATGAAGATTCAGAAGGAGTCATACAACCTCATAATGATGCACTAGTAATATCCGTACTCATGAATAAAATTAAAGTTAAGCGTGTGTTGATTAATCCAGGTAGCTCGGCCAATATCATCAGATTGAAGGTCGTAGAACAGCTTGGCCTGTAGGACCAGATCGTACCCGCAACCCTGGTTCTAAATGGATTCAATATGGCATGTGAAACCACAAAATGTGAGATAATTCTACCAATAAACATGGCCGGAACCATCCAGGAAATGAAGTTCCATGTGATCGAAGGCGACATGAGATATAACGCCCTTTTCGGAAGGCCATGGATCCACAACATGAGAGTTGTACCTTCGACCCTACACCAGGTCCTCAAATTCCCAACATCGAAAGGAGTCAAAATAGTGTACGGAGAACAACCAGCTGCAAGAGAAATGTTCGCCATCGAGGAAGCGAAACCAATATCCTCGCCTTCGCCAGTAAAGGGATCGGGCTCAGAAGGGGAACGATATACCAAATAGCAATCACAGACATCGGCTTTGACCTAACCAGATAACCAGAAGATCGAAGAAGATGATGATCAGAGGATCCCTCGATCCTTCATGATTCACGATGACTCCGACGCCACCAAATCAACGATTGAGGAACTGGATAAAGTCACACTAATCGAGCACTGGCTCGAAAAGAAGGTATACCTGGGAACGGGGTTGAGCCCCGAACTCAGGAAGAAACTTATTCAATTTCTTATCGATAACATTGATTGATTTGCCTGGTTCCATTTAGATATAACAAGGATCCCACCTGACATAACGACGTATCGGCTAAGCTTGGACCCTAGGTTCAGACCGGTGAAGCAAAAGAGAATACCCCAGTCCGAGGTAAAGCATGCATTCATAAAGGACGAGGTAACCAAACTTCTCAAGATAGGGTCCATTCGGAAGGTGAAATATCCCGAATGGTTAGCCAATGTAGTTGTAGTTCCTAAAAAAGGGGAACAAACTTAGAATGTGTGTAGATTATAAGGATTTGAACGAAGCATGCCCCAAAGATTCTTTTTCGCTGCCCAACATCGATCGCATGATCGATGCCATGGCCGGCCATGAGATTCTCACTTTTCTCGATGCCTATTCCGGGTATAATCAAATCCAGATGAACCCGGAGGACCAGGAAAAGACTTTATTTGTCACCAAATATGGAACATATTGTTATAATGTCATGCCCTTCGGGAAATGCAGGGGCTACTTACCAACGCCTAGTAAATAAAATATTCGAAGAACAAATAGGTAAATCAATGAAAGTTTATATTGATGACATGCTAGTTAAGTCCCTGCGTTCAGAGGACCATTTGACCCATTTACAGGAAACGTTCGAGATTTTGAGGAAATATAACATGAAGCTCAACCCCGAAAAATGTCCTTTCGGGATCAGTTCGGGCAAGTTCCTCGGCTTCATGGTGTCAAATCGGGGAATTGACATTAACCCCTATAAAATCAAGGACATCAAAGACATCACCATCGTGGACAGCGTGAAAGTTGTACAAAGGCTAATGGGATGGATAGCAGCCTTAGGCCGATTTATTTCGAGATCATCAGATCGAAGTCACAAATTTTTCTCTCTACTCAAAAAGAAGAACGATTTCGCTTGGACCCCGGAATGCCAATAGGCGTTAGAGGAACTAAAACGATATCTATCGAGCCCACCACTTCTTCACACTCCAAAAATAGACGAAAAACTTTGCTTGTACTTGGCAGTATCGGAAATCACAGTAAGCGGTGTCCTAGTTTGGGAAGAGCAAGGTACGCAATTTTCTGTTTATTATATAAGTCAGACCTTAGGAGAAGCATAAACTAGATATCCGCACCTAGAAAAATTGGCACTTGCACTGATAAGCGCCTCTAGAAAGTTAAGATCGTACTTTCAATGTCACCCCATATGCGTATTAACCACTTACCCGCTTCGTAATATTTTGCACAAGCCCGAACTATCAGGCCGATTGGCCAAATGGGCCGTCAAACTCAGTGGGTACGATATCAAATATCAATCCCGTACGACCATCAAGTATCAAATTTTAGCAGACTTCGGGGCCGATTTCACGCCAACCCTCGTACCCGAAGTCGAAAAAGAACTCCTGTTGAAATCGGGTACGTCATCGGGGTATGGACCCTTTTTACGGACGGGGCTTCGAACGTGAAGGGGTCCGGGCTAGGCATAGTTTTAAAGTCACGCACGGGTAACACTATTAGGCAATCTATTAAAACTACCAGGTTGACTAACAACGAAGCCGAGTATGAGGCCATAATTACAGGTCTCGAGCTAGCTAAAAACTTGGGAGCAGAAGTCATTGAAGCCAAATGTGACTCTTTACCGGTGGTAAGTCAAGTAAACAAAACCTTCAATGTTCGAGAAGATAGAATGCAAAGGTATTTGGACAAACTACATGTCACTTTGCACCATTTCAAAGAATGGACTTTACAGCATGTTCCACGAGAGCAAAACAGTGAGGCTGATGCACATGCGAATTTGGGATCATCGGTCGAGGAAGGTGACTTGAGCTCGGGGACTGTCGTTCAACTCTCGAGATCTGTGATCGAAGAAGGTCACGCCGAGATAAATTTTACGAGCTTAACTTAGGATTGGAGAAATAAGTATATTGAATACTTAAAGAACGGAAAGTTCTCATCGGACCCTAAAGATTCAAGGGCCCTACGGACTAAAGCTGCTTGATTCACGTTGGCTTCAGATGGAACGCTATACCGAAGGACATTTGATAGACCATTGGGAGTATGCTTGGGTCCAGGAGATACCGATTACATCCTACGTGAGGTGCACAAGGGCACTTGTGGGAATCACTCCGGTGCCTATCCATTAGTCCGAACAATAATTAGGGCAGGGTATTATTGGATCGATATGGGCAAAGATGCGAAGGAATTTGTTCGAAAGTGTGACAAATGTCAAAGGTTTGCAGCAATGATCCATCAACCCGGAGAGCAACTTCACTCAGAACTATCCCCATGGCCATTCATGAAATGGGGAATGGATATCGTGGGCCCTCTGCCATTGACCACAGGTAAAGCTAAATTTATTTTATTTATGACTAACTATTTCTCTAAATGGGTTGAAGCACAGGCATTCGAGAAAGTAAGAGAGAGAGAGAGAGAAGTTATAGACTTTATTTGGGATCATATCGTATGTCGATTCGGGATACCCGCCAAAATAGTATGTGACAATGGGAAATAATTTGTTGGCAGCAAAGTGATGAAATTCTTCAAAGATTACAAAATAAGAAGGATATTATCAACACCGTATCATCCCAGTGGGAACGGACAGGCCGAATCAACGAACAAAACTATCATTCAAAACCTAAAGAAGAGGCTGAACTACGCTAAAGGAAAGTGGAGAGAAATCCTACCTGAAGTCCTTTGGGCATATCGAACAATGTCAAAATCTAGTACGGGGGCAACCCCGTTCTCCTTAGTATATGGGTCCAAAGCCTTGATACCAGTCGAAGTCCGCGAACCCAGTGCCAGATTTTGATATACAACAGAAGAATCAAATAACTAGGCTATGAACACTAGCCTCGAATTATCGGACGAAAAATGAGAAGTTGCTCTCATCCAATTGGCCGCCCAAAAGCAACGGATCGAAAGATACTATAATCGAAGAACCAAGCTCCGCCATTTTAAGCCCGGGGACTTAGTGCTAAGGAAAGTCACCCTCAATACCCGAAATCTGAATGAAAGAAAACTAGGACCGAACTGGGAAGGACTATATTAGGTTCTCGAGAACGTCGGAAAGGGGTCATACAAGCTCGGCATTATAAACGGCAAACAACTATCAAGCAATTGGAATGTGTCACATCTAAAATGATACTACTGCTAAGGTACGACCCTACCATATTCATTTACATTTCAAAACTAACCCCTGCAGAAGTCCGATTAGGAGCTAAGATGGATCCTTCAATACGAAGCCTTAGATTTGAAAGCATGCGTTGCACTCTTTTTCCCTTAGACCGGTTTTATCCCAAATGGGTTTTTCGGCAAGGTTTTTAATGAGGCAACCAATGATCGTACTACACTTACAACAGTATCCTAGGCCTCTTTACAATCGACCTCGAATACTGGGGAGTCATTAGCCCTCAAATATATCAAGTTCTGATGCAAGAAAGTAATTTCGCAACAACGGGGTTCCAATAAGAAAAGTTGTAAGAGCCAAATGGGCAAAACGAACTATGCTCATGTAGTTGACCCGAACCCGGACGAGAAACATGAACACATGTATAATGACTTGCAAAGAAAGTTCTCCTCTTTACTGACATCTTATATCCAAGAAAAATTCCTCTATTTGGAGATTTATTACGCAAACAGAATTAAGATAAACTCGACTACTAAGCCTACGGGCTACTTTTATTTCGAGTTCGAGCAAGCACTCACTCGACCGTCACGCCTACGGGCTACATTACTTCGAGTTCGAATCATTCACTCGACGACTAAGCCTATGGGCTACTTTTATTTCGAGTTCGAGCAAGCACTCACTCGACCATTACGCCTATGGGCTACATTACTTTGAGTTCGAATCATTCACTAGATTACTAAGCCTACATGCTACTTTTATTTCGAGTTCGAGAAAACACTCACTCGACCATTACGCCTACGGGCTACATTACTTCGAGTTCGAATCATTCACTCGACTACTAAGCCTACGGGCTACTTTTATTTCGAGTTCGAGCAAACACTCACTCGACCATTACGCCTACGGGCTACATTACTTCGAGTTCAAATCATTCACTCGACTACTAAGCCTACGGGCTACTTTTATTTTGAGTTCGAGCAAACACTCACTCAACCATTATGCCTACGGGCTACATTACTTCGAGCTCGAATCATTCACTCGACTACTTAGCCTACAAACTACTTTTATTTCGAGTTCGAGCAAACACTCACTCGACCATTACTCCTACGGGCTACATTACTTTGAGTTCGAATCATTCACTCGATGACTAAGCCTACGGGCTACTTTTATTTCGAGTTCGAGCAAGCACTCGCTCGACCATTACGCCTTACGGGCTACATTGCTTCGAGTTCGAATCATTCACTCGACTACTAAGCCTACGGGCTACTTTTATTTTGAGTTCAAGCAAGCACTCACTCGACCATTATGCCTACGGGCTATATTTCTTCGGGCTCGAATCATTGACTCAACTAATAAGCCTAAAGGCTACATCACTTCAAGTTTGAATAAGCGCTCGCTCGATTATAGAGGCTATGAAGTCCAAATTTTATTAAGTTGTTTAAATCCTTGTGAAAACATTCATAAGGCGTGAATAAAGTCTACACAAGACTGGAAACAAAACAAAAGCAAGTCGGTAAAAAAGGGGATATTCCTATATACAAAATTGTTTACATGATTGATTACAACGTAAAAATTAAGGACTAAGCTTCCTGGTCATCTCTAGGAGCGGTCTCTTCTCTATCGGGATCCCCCCGTTCTCGGATCCGCTCTTACTCCCATCGTTATCATCATTGTCATCATGGGAAACCAAGGCTTCAGCATCGGCTTCGAGTTCTTTGGCCCTTTTTATCTCTTCAGCGAAGTCGAAACCACGAGCATGGATCTCCTTGAGGGTTTCCCTCCGAGATCGACACTTAGCAAGTTCAGCGATCCAATGTGCTCGAGTATCGGCGGTCTCGGCTGCCTCTCTTGGTTGGACCTGGGCAGCTTCAGCATCGGCCCGATAGACGGCCACGAGTGCATCCGCATCAGCCTTTGCCTTTTCGGCATCAGATTCGGCCTTGGCAAGTATAGAGGCCAACCGAGCCTCGAGCTCCTCTATTCTTCTTGCTTGAACCAGGCCTTTTTCCTTCATTCTATGAAGTTGGGTTTCGGCCGATGATAACTGGGCTCGAGCAGTTTCTTTCTCTGCAGCAAAGCGGTCCATACCTTTTTTCCACTGCAAAGACTCCGCTTTTATCACGTCGACCTCCTCACGAAGCTTCCCGGTCATCTCATTTTTTTGCTGCAACTGTGAGACCAAAAAATTAGCCATCGTTCCGGTATCAAGCCCATAGGCTTTTAAAAGTATCATTACCTGCTCAAACAGATCGATCTGATCTCGGTAAGCCTTGGCCAACTCAGCTCAGAGGTCTTTTATTTCCTCTTCCCTTTGCCCTAAAAGAAGTTTTAGGGAGTTCCTCTCATCAGTAACCCGTTGAAGGTCGGCCTCGTATCGACGCAACTCATTTTGGGACCGAGAACATGTTTCTCGATGAACTGTCGCTGCCTGCAAAGAAATGAGAAATGAAAAGTAAACATAAAGGTAGTACCGACAAAATAATTTTAAGGCTTACCTGATTCAAAGCCTGCTGCACCCCGTGAAAAAGATCTGATTCATCACTAGTACCGGCAACGTCCTCGATACCGGTAAACATGTCACGAAAGGGATCCTCCCCATTATGAGGCATGTCTAGATCGAGGGCCCCCAAAGCTTGGGCTTCCCGAATTACCCCTGCAGAAAAAGCAGGAAAGGTGGGCGAATCTTCGATTGTTGCTGCCCCAAATGAATCACTTGGAGCATTCTCTTCGGTTCGAAGGGATTCAAGAGGGGCCCCTTCAGACATATCCCCCATCTGTTGGCTCCGATGGGATGCATTTTCGATCTCCGATAATTCAGGGATTCCGCCTGAATCTTTCTCCGGTATATCCTCAGTTCGAGGCAGAGCCTCATGAAGCATCATCGATCCAGCTGTCGATGGGGCATCGGTGGTTCTCTTCGTTCGGGCCGCCAGCGCGGACCCATCATTTTCTTCTTCTTCTTCTTCTTCTTCTACTTCTTCTTCTTCTTCTTCTTCTTCTTCGTCATCTTCATCCCTTAAATGCAAAACTGATTCCATGGTCAAAGGAATGGCATTCTTGTTCGGCTTACAATCCGTCCTCTTCTTGGATTTTGGATCTTCGGGAACATAGGCTCTTTTCCTTTTATTTTCCTTCACCGGCTTTGGGACAAAGGCCAAAGTTTCTTCCTCATTGGACAAGGGCCTCAAAACCGCATCTTTGCCCAAACCTGCATATGGAGAATTTTATTAGAATATTGGGAAAGCATCTCGTTCGAATTATCAAAGAGTACGAGAAAGGGGCTTACCATTATTTTTAGCCTCTCACTGACCCTTTGACAAATCACGCCATGAGCACTCGGCATATGTGGAGGTCGAAACAAGAGCTCGTACCCAGTTCTTAAGATCGGGAACTGCTCCGGGCATCCAGGGAACTGCTGTATCACAAAAAGAAGAGTATCGATGAGAAAAGAAATGAAAGAACAAAATAGAAGGAAGTAACAGCAGGATCACACTTACGTTTCATATTCTACTCCTCGGGAAAGGATATCTTTTCGGTCGGAATCAGGTTCGAAGTCCTCACTCGAATGAACCTGCCCATCTAGCCTCGATCCCTGTCCTCGTCAATGCTCGAGAATAGAGCCTTGGTAGCCCGACGCTGAGGTTTTATTAACCCTCCTCGAAAAAGTCAAGGACGGTACAATATGATAAGATGGTCGAGGGTGAACGGCATCCCCTCGATTTTGTTCACAAAGTATCGGATCAAGATAACGATCCGCCAAAAAGAAGGATGGACCTGGCCTAGGGTTATTTGGTATTAATGACAGAAGTCAATAATAATGGAATCGAGGGGACCTAAAGTGAAAGGGTAAGTATACACATTCAAAAACCCTTTCACGTAAGTGGTGATATCTTCGTCAGAAGTAGGAATTATTATTTCTTTTTTATCCCAATTGCAATCTTTCTTTAGTTGTTTGAGGTACTTCTCGGTTATCGAACACATGTACCTCGATACTGGCTCACATCGGCCCGGGACCGATGAGCCTTTATCGACCCTAAAATTAGAAGTAAGAACACACGCCCCGGGAATGCACTCCTCAGGTCGTAGTTCTGCCGGTGTCTCATCGGCAGCACAATGTGAAGATGAAACCTTCTCTTTCTGAGGAATGGCTTGTGATGTTTTCACCCTTTTCGAATT
Source organism: Nicotiana tomentosiformis (assembly GCF_000390325.3). Taxonomy (NCBI): domain Eukaryota; kingdom Viridiplantae; phylum Streptophyta; class Magnoliopsida; order Solanales; family Solanaceae; genus Nicotiana; species Nicotiana tomentosiformis. Next base: position 51,653,895 of record NC_090812.1, read on the forward strand.
CAAAGGTGAGGAATAGAAGAAAGTGACATAGATTTGGTAAAATTGAAGAGGGGCTTTTTGCAAAGAGAAATCACAGATTTGCGGGTAAGTCAGAGAATACAAAAAGGGACTTGGGAAATTTGGAAGATTGAAGATGTAAAAGTAGTAAATAATAAAAGGAAGGGTTATTTATAGGTTTAAGCGATGGTGGTTCAGTATCAGTGGTGGTCGACCACCGTCTGACATGTATTAAATATCTTGAAAGACTAAATCGACGGGATAGCTATCACGTGCGTTATGATCAAGCCCGATGGAAACGTCAGCTTATAATCCGATCGAGCCGTTGAAAAATCATATCGTTTCTCACCACATTCTTCCTGAGAAATGAGGGGACTATCTGTATACGGTCGAAATAGATTTCGGCCTTCGTACGTCTGATCGAGTTCGAAAGATAATCGATTGAAGTGAGACGTCGAGATACATTCCGAAGATGGTAGAAACAAGCTTCGAACCCGAGGGGCCGATCAATGTCGAGTTCGATATCATTATTAAGCTTGAATCCAAATCGAACTATGATGCAAAGTAAAGCTATCAAGCTTATGATCCAGAGACTGACCAACATTGACCCCGAATCAATTCAAGTGTCCGAATCAGAATCGAGCTTAAGCCAAGATCGAGAGCTAGAGTCAGAATCGAGCTCAAGCCAAGATTGAGAGCTTGAGTCAAGATCGAGCTCACAGACAAAAGCCGTTGCAATCCCACTAGAGGAGAGAATCTTGGCAGGAATTGTGGAGAAGCCAATTTATCATGGATCTCCCACTGAGTATTTTTAATTATATTTAAAGTAAGATCCCTCTACTATAAAGGGAGGGTTATCATTTCTGTAAGGGCAGTTTTTTGGAGCTCACATTGTAGTTCAAGCACCATATCCCCTTATATTCAAGAGTTACTCTTTTAAGCCTCATAAACTGATTCATCTTGCTTAGTCCTAAAAATTGTCTTCTTTACAACTTTGTTTATTTTGCATTCTTTGTGGTCCATATTTGATATTTCCTTTTATGCTTACGATTTGTATTAAGTTATATCACATATCCTTAGAACTACGAATAAACTCAACTCTATTCGTTTTTCGGGTAAACATATAACAAGCTATAATTGTTATTTTAATGAAAACCGAGAAAAAGGGGAGTTAGTATGGAATCACATTTAGAAGTGTATATTTTTGCAATTTCGGCTATTTTTGACTTATTGCAGGATATGGTGTAGCTTTTTGAGGTGCAATCTTAAATATTTTAAAAGTTATTTTTAGTCTCTTGTGCACTTTTTGATTTTGCGACTTCTGGATTTGACAAGTCCATCCCCTTGAATTATTTAGCCTCACTTGCATTAGGTATATGATAACTGAATTTTATTTTTCTTAATCAATCATGCGGCCTGAAAATATGAAATACATATATCATGAAAGAAGTTAATTTTTTCAAAGTGAATGTAGGTTATAAGTGGTGTTAAAGTCGATTTTGATTATATGTGAATTTAAGCTCATTCATTGGTTCGACTTTCAAACAAATCATTAAAATTTTTATCGTTTAAAGGACCAAATACTAACTATTTATTTATTTTAGTCTGGACGGGGTGTAATATGCTTATATTGCATTAAAAAGGGGAGGATAAAAGGCTAAAACACGTCGTTGTTGCTCTCTTGTTTACATTTCAACTAGTTTTACACTTATAATGTATTTAGTAGTAACCCTATATTTCTAAATTTAACGGGACTATAATAGTTAAATTGTTAGTTTCATTATTATTTAATTAGCAAATTCTGTTTAATATTCGATGAAAATCAAAAGCGTCACGTTTGACAGCCTTAGAGGATCAAAACGCTAAAGAATGGTGACTTTTGAACCTACTCCCAAACAAAAGAACCATTTTTGTTATTTTCTCTCACATTCAAGTGTTTTTTTTATAAAAATCAATTAAAGTTATTTTTGTGATAAATAGGGCAAAGTAAAATAATTTTTATCTAACAAAAGAAATAATATTGACTTTTGGGTAATGAGCACAAAGCTGGATGACCACCCATGAAATTTACTCCAAAATAAAAACTCAATTGCCCTCATTTCTTCCCACTTTTCATTCGTCATTATATACTTTGCATATACAATGAGATGACGATGAATGAAATTAATCATAAGGTTAACATCTATGACACAATCAATTCTTTTCTTGATCAATCCAATTTAGTGATTATTTATCTAACATTTTATATTTGATTAACGATATAGTATGGGGTATAACATGGAGTATTGAGTATAACCAAACATTTTACATGCAGTATGTGGTGACAGCATAACATAGGATATCAAACCTTCCAAAAATAAAAAAATTACTTGAAAAGCTAGAGTTGTGTAACAGGAGTCCTTACCTACTTAATTGCCCTCATTTATGCTCACTTTTCATTCGTCATTATATACTTTGCATATACAATGAGATGACGATTAATGAAATTAATTATATGGTTAGTATCTATGAGACAATCAATTCTTTTCTTGATCAATCCAATTTAGTGATTATTTATCTAACATTTTATATTTGATTAACAATATAATATGGAGATATAACATGGAGTATTGAGTATAACCAAACATTTTAACATAACATAGGATATCACACCTTCCAAAAAAAAAAAAAAATTACTTTAAAAGCTAGAGTTGTGTAACAGGAGTCCTTACCTACTATGTTAATCTGCACTCGATTATTTCCTGCAATTATGTAAATAAAATAGATCATTAATGTTTGATAGGGTGTCACTGCTTCCTTCGTACTCAAATAAATTAATCAATAAGCACTAGACTAACAAAATCTAATTTAATGTTTGATAAAGTTACAAGCTTGTAAAAAATTTCTCAACTATGACTATCAATAAATATATTCTGAATTTTTATTTCTTATGTTTCTGAAATAGAATTTGTTACGGGTGATATATGGAGACATAAACATATGATGGTTGTTTTTAGTTTATTAGATGTATCGTCATTCCTATTTCTCTCTATCAGATATATATATACATAGTGCGCTAGCTAGCTAGTGTAACGACCCAATCAGTCGTTTTGCCTTTTAGAACCTCGTTCCCTTAAATAAGACTCCCCGTTCATGCTTTTACTATTTTATGACTTGCAGGAATGATTAGTTCGGGATTTGGAAGAGTTTGGGTTGAAATCGGAACATTTGGTTCCTTGGCCTTAAAAGGCTAAGTTTGACGTCGGTCAACGTTTTGAGTAAACGACCTCAAAATCGGAATTTTACGGTCACAATAAGTTCGTATGATAATTTTCGGACTTGGGCATATGTTCGGATCGAGTTTTGGATAACCCGCGAGCATTCGATACTTAATAGTGAAAGTTGGCTCTCTGAAGGTTTTAAAGTTCTTTAAATTTGGTTTGGAGTAGGTTTTGATGATATCGAGGTCAATAGGATTCCGAGATCGGGAATAGTTCTGTAATGTCATTTAAGACTTTCACGTAAAATTTGGTGTCATTCCGAGTAGTTTAAGTACGTTTCGGCGCATTGGGAGTAAATTCAAAAACTTGAAGTTCATATTTTTTTATCCAATTGGCTTGGGATGTGATTCTGAGTTTTAATGTTGTTTGGTGCGTTTCGGGAGTTCGAGCAAGTCCGCTTTATGATTTCAAACTTATTGGTATGTTCGGGTAGGGACTCGGGGGCCCCAGGTGTTAATCAGACGAGGCTCGGACCAAGTTGGACTTGGGAGCATCAGCTGAAGCCTTCAGCTTCTGGTGTAATCGCACATACGGAGGGCCAGCCGCAGGTGCGAGCTCACAGAAGCAAGTTAGGACCCGCAGAAGCGGCCTAGGAAGCGCAGTCCAAGAACCGCAGGTGCGACCCACGCTCCGCAGAAGCGGGACCGCAGAAACGGGACCCCGTCCGCAGAAGCGGAGCCAGCCAGCCTTGGGCACTTTCGCAAAGCGGACTTCGGTCCGCAGAAGCGATGTTGCAGATGCGGCCCTGCAACCGCAGGTGCGAAAATCGCTGGAGGCAGTGTGGTCTTTTTAAAATGGGGCTTAGGCATTTTTGCTCATTTCTTATACTTCTTGGGGGCGATTTTGGAGCTGGTTAGAGAAGAATTTTCATCAACTAATTGAGGTAAGTAATTTCTATCGAATGTGAGTTAAATACATAATTTATGGGTAGATTATAACATATAAACTAGTGAAATTTATGGGTTTAGTTGAAAAACTTAGGGTTTTGATAAAAATAGGATTTAACCACGAAATTTGTTATGGAATTTAGCTAAAAAATCATATTTGGGTTCATGAGGTTATGGGTAATAATTTTCTTTAAAAATTTTTGGAATCCGGGCACGTGAGCCCGGGGATGAATTTTAAGAATTTTTCAAATAGGGTTGGGAAATCACTTTGATAGTTAGGATGTGAACTTTTGAACATGTATTGACTATTTTATATAATATTTGACTAGTTTCGAATCGTTTGGCACCGAATTTAGGGTTTGAGCACAATCTTGGACCGGAAAGTAGGCTTTGAGACGAGGTAAGTCTCTTTTCTAACCTTTAAAGAGGGAATTAATCCCATAGGTGAATTGATTGATATGTGCTCCTATTTGTGGGGGCTACGTACGCACGAGGTGACGAGAGTCCGTACGTAGCTACTAATTATGCTATTGTACGGGTTGTCTAGGACCCATACCATGCTATACTTACGATGTTTGCACCCTACTTGCTAACGTAATTGCTTATGTCATATTGGAACTTGATAAAGGAATTGTAAAAGGTTAAATTTCACTTTTTTGAAGTTGTGGATGGATCTCTTGACTGCTATTGAGGATTGGTGTTTTCTTTAAATATTAGTCTCTTAATAAATCTGGAATCGGCTGTTAAAAGTTTATATATTTTTATATTGGATCGGGTCGTACGACCTCGGCATAAATAGCGCGTAATAAATATACGGAACTAGTTATAATTGATATTACTTTATTGGCTTGAGATATAAATTGTTAAATGATGGAAATAAATTTGGAAATTTCTATTAGTAAAAGAATTGTTTATTATTTTCGATTATTGATTTTTCAGCTATATTATGTAATCCATGCTTAGTTATAATTTTGACATTTTACTTTTAGCCCATAGTAAGTATCAAAGTCGACCCCTCGTCACTACTTCTTCGAGGTTAGACTAGATACTTACTGGGTACATGTTGTTTATGTACTCACGCTACACTTCTGCACTAAATGTGTAGGATCTGAGGCAGGTGCATCTGGATATCAGTCCGGCGTGCATCCCTGATTCCCGAGACTTTGCGGTGAGCTGCCCTTCTGAGCCTGTTCTGCAGCAGCCGAAGTCTTTATTTTGCTTTTATTTTCAGTCTATCCCATCTGAGACAGTGATGTAGTATTCTTTTGTATATTCTACTAGTTGCTCATACACTTGTGGCACAATATCTTGGTGTTTCATGCTAGTAGACACTTGATGGTTTTTGGGTTATTTTATTTATCTCACTTGTTTTAAAAATCTTGATCTCCCATTTTTATTAAGTTCTTACTTCTTATGTATGCACAAACTAAAAAAAAATCAACTATTTCAAATCTTTAAAAGAAAGGATCAGAGAGTTAATTCATTGTAGTGTGATGACCCAAAATATCATCTTTAAATTTAATAATTAATTCTGTATTCTAAGACCTCAAAAAATACTATTTATCATTCCTCGACTTGCGTGCACAGACCGTAAAATGTTTTGGAAAGTTTTTATGTGAAAATGGATTAAAATATGAATTAGAGCTTTAAAACTCAACTGAGTTGACTTTGGCCAACATTTTGAGAAAACGGACTTGGATCAGTATTTTGACAGTTTCGATAGGTCCGTATCGTTAATTGGGACTTGGGCGTATGCCCGGAATCAAATTCCGAGGTCCCTAGCCCGAGATATGGAATTTTGATGAAAATTTAAAAGTTTAAGTTCAAATAGTGACCGGATGTCGAATTATGTGCAAACGACCCTAGAATAGAATTTTTATGATTCCAACAGCTCTGTATGATGATTTTGAACTTAGGAGTGTGATCGAAATTTTATTTGGAAATCCGTAGTGAAATTAGGCTTGAAATGGCTAAAATAGAAATTTAAGTTTGGAAGTTTGACCAGGGAGTTGACTTTTTGATATCGGGGTCGGAATCCAGTTCTGAAAATTTTCACAGCTCCGTTATGTCATTTATGACTTGTGTGCAAAATCTGAAGTCAACCGGACTTGATTTGATAGGTTTCGACATCGAATGTAGAAGTTAAAAATTTTAAGTTTCATTAAGCTTGAATTGGAGCATAATTCGTGGTTTTAGCATCGTTTTATATGATTTGAGATTTCAAATAAGTTCGTATAATATTTTAGGACTTGTTGGTATATTTGGTTGACGTCCCGAGGGCCTCGGGTGAGTTTCGGATGGTTAACGGATAAAAAATGGGACTTAAACAACTGCTGCAAAAGCTGCTGCAAATTTTCTTTTACTGTGTAATCGAGCCCAAATATCGAAGGCCAGAAATCAAGCCCAGAAATCGAGCCGAGGATCGAAGGCAAGATCGAAGGCCAGTGATCGAAGGCAATAAAGATCGAAGCCATGAACGATAGCGAGCATCGATGGCTGTGATCAAGCCCCAGGGTCGAGGGCCATGATCGAGGACCATGATCGGACTCCCCAATGATCGGACTCCCCATGATCGGACTCCTATGATTGAGGTCCAGGATCATACCCCATGATCGAGGTCACCCTGGACAGATCTGTAAGTTATAAAAACAGGGGGCTTCATCCCATTCGCCATTTTTAACAACTTGGAGCTTGAGCAGAGGCGATTTTTGATATATTTTCAAGAAAAAACATTGGAGTAAGTGTTCTTAACTATATCTTGGTTAGATTACCCAAATCCATCACTGTTTTTAACATTTAATTGGTGATTTAAGTTGGAAAAATTTGAAAACCCTCTTGGATAGATTTGAGGATTTGAGGGTCGAATCGTTATTGGAATTTAGTCATTTTGGTATGGTTAGACTCTTGGTTGAATGAGCGTTCATATTTCGTAACTTTCGCCGAATTCCGAGACATGGGCCCCACGGGCCATTTTTGAGTTAATTTTGGATTTAATTGAAAAATATAGTATTTTCTTATAGAATTAATTCTATAATTTTTGTTGACTGTATCGAATTAATTATGACTAGATACGAGTTGACCGGAATCGGAAAATCGGGGAAAAAGCATACTACTTGGTTAAATTGGAGCAAGTCGAGATAAGTGACTTGTTTAACCTTGTGTGGTAGAAATTTTTCCTAGGATTAGTATTAATTGAAATGTGTTGAAAGTCGTGTACACGAGGTGACGAGTATGTACACGGGCTAAATGTGAAAGATTATATTTTTAAATTGTGTAGATCACTGTTGCGCATTTATTAAATTATTTTATCTTGTTATATTCTTCATCATTGATCTGAGATATATACATCAAATTTGTTTGACCATTTCCTACTAATTGTTTTACCTGTTTAGTTGAAACTTAGTTTCTTTTATTCTGTGTACTATTTGAAGGTTGATTTCCTTTAAATTAAATATTAATAATATGAAGTATTTGATATTTTTAAACTTGATATTGAAGCAACGTATTAAAGATTTTAAAATATTATTTTCTTTAATTATTTACTCCTGAATATTTTTGTAAGATTTTCGTACTTATTGTGATGGAGCCGTGAGCTCGTTATTATGAAAAAATATTATTGATGATTTATTTTGGCATGAGCCGTGAGCTCTTTATTATGGAAAAATATTATTGATGATTTATTTTGGGCATGAGCCGTGAGCTCTTTATTGTAAAAAAATATTGTTGTTGAATTATTTTGGCAAGTTAAATTATTTGAGCACTTGAGGTGTAAATTGTAATATATTGTGATATTGATACGCATGCGGTGGTATAAGGTCTGGGTATTGAAACGCATGCGGTGAGATAAGGGTGGCTTGATACACCTGGCTAGTAGGGGGGAACTACTAGAAGTCATGTGGTATGATAAGGATGGATAAAACGTGGGATGCTATTTCGGAAAAAATATTTTCTTTCAAATAAATTGTGAAGGCTCCCGCGGTGAGATAAGGAAATGAGATATTATGAATTTATTTATGATTTGGGATTACGAGACGGTACCTCGGGAGTGCCCTTGTTGATATTGATTTATGGCCGCATTTGCCTTTGATTATTGTTGTGATTTTCTTAAAGTTGAAAAGAATTCTGTTTTATTTCCACGAGGTATTTATTTGCCATTATTTGATGTAAATAAATGTGACATACTACTTGATTCATTTTCATTGTCATTTTATCTTATAATATTGTTTAAACATATTACCATGCCATTATTTGTTCTCCAGTAGGGCCTGACCTGATGTCACGCCCCAAACTCGGGGAGCGCGACCGGCGCTCAACCGAGAGAACCCGGCCGAGCAAGCCTATTAGATTTCCTTCTACCCAAGCCCATCCATGAATAAAGAGGAGATGTAGTCCATTAATCATTCACTGATGAGATTTTATTAACAACTTCCTTTTCCTTCCCATTAGCAGTTTCATTCATAATTTCCAAAACATTACGAGTTTATAGAATTAATGAAAAGCATGATTTTCAAGTATCAGCATTTCTAGTTCAATTCCCAACATCAACCACAACCCACAACCTGTCTACGGAGCCTCTAAATACAATAGAAGAGTAATATAGAAATGCCGGCAACAAGGCCCCGGCTATACCTCAAAACACAGTACATGAGAAACAAAAGATACATGACCCCGAAATGAAGTGGGGCTCACCAAATCAGCTGAAAAGAGTGCGCTGCTATCACTGATCAATGTCGCCTGCTGTAGAACTACCTGCATCTATTAAAGATGCAGCGCCCCCGGCAAAAGGGATGTTAGTTCTGTCGAATAGCACTAGTATGCATAGCTAAAAGTCCTCTTTCAAAATAGAATGCCCATATAAGAAAAGGCAACACATAGAAACAACAAGTCATAATCAACAATATCCAAATGTTCAGTTAAAACATAATAATTTTCAAAATACGGACTTCATATATAATTTTGGTTGGGAGATCATTAGCACCGATATACCACCGTCTTTGTTAGCACAGAGTCCGATCATGCCCGATCGGCTAGGCCATCTCCTCACGAACAATGTGGTTTGACATGTGATGCGAAAGAAAGTTGTTACCAAGAGTAGTACCACCATATGCGCAATATGGCGTCTGATCTCCACCAGATCAGCTAGGCCGCCTTCCCACATATGTCGTGCGGGTTGACTTTTCCAATCCACAAAGGTTCCAGTTTCATCCCAATTAAGGGGAATAATCACAATCCACCCCTACACCGGCACGTGTAGTTTCAGGTGTGGGCCTTATGACCTAACCTTTCTCGGTTTTGCTAATGATGTTCCCAAAAATATTTTTGATTTGATTTGCAAACAAAAATATCATAAATACAATTGTACTCACCTCAACATCTTTCACATTGTATAAATTCTCATTAGTATTCCCAGTCATTCACAACGACAATATTTCCTTGGCTCATTAGGCTATTCACAAGATTCTTTATTCCTGGCACAATGGCCCTATTTCATATTCCACACTTTCACCTCTTTCAATTTCAAAGATCACCATCAAGTATCAACATATAGGATATTTCAGAAATCATATACTTCAAATCCATTTGAAATGGAAACTTCAAACACAAATGGTTTCTTCCCAAAGAATGAGGCATATCATCCAACAATAGAAACACACATGAAAATCAAAATAATCAATACACCATTTATTCTTACAATGCTCTTCCCTAGCAATGACAATGTACCAGATCAACACATGAGTATATAGAACTCGAATCATACTAGATATATTTATAAAGCAAAGCATTAGTTAAAGCAACCACTAATGGGCATGAATTGAGTATGAAAGCTTTTAGGTAATTATATCTTCGAAGTCATTTTTAAACAATTGAGTCGAGGCTCATTTCATATTCTTTATCACATCTTCTCAAATTATTTATACTACTAGACACAATCATAACTTAAATTCTTGGCAAGTTGGCCACACTCTTTTGCTTTTAGTTTCTGTCTATCCCATCTGAGACAGTGATGTAGTATTCTTTTGTATATTCTACTAGTTGCTCATACACTTATGGCACCATGTCTTGGTGTTTCATGCTAGTAGACACTTGATGGTTTTTGGGTTATTTTATTTATCTCACTTGTTTTAAAAATCTTGATCTCCCATTTTTATTAAGTTCTTACTACTTATGTATGCACAAACTAAAAAAAATCAAATCTTTAAAAAAAAGGATCACAGAGTTAATTCACTATAGTGTGATGACCCAAAATATTATTTTTAAATTTAATAATTAATTATGTATTCTAAGACCTCAAAAAGCACTATTTATCATTCATCGACTTGCGTGCGAAGTTCGTAAAATTTTCTGGAAAGTTTTTATGTGAAAATAGATTAAAATATGAATTAGAGCTTTAAAACTCAACTGAGTTGACTTTGGTCAATATTTTGAGCAAACGGACTCAGATCAGTATTTTGACAGTTCTGGTAGGTCCGTATCGTGAATTGGGACTTGGGCGTATGCCCGGAATCAAATTCCGAGGTCCTTAACCCGAGATATGGAATTTTAATGAAAATTTAAAAGTTTAAGTTCAAATAGTGACTGAAGGTCGAATTATGTACAAACGACCCCAGAATAGAATTTTTATGATTCCAACAGCTCTGTATTATAATTTTGAACTTAGAAGCGTGATCAGAATTTGATTTGAAAGTCCGTAGTAAAATTAGGCTTGAAATGGCTAAAATAGGAATTTAAGTTTGGAAGTTTGATCGGGGAGTTGACTTTTTGATATCGGGGTCAGAATCCAGTTCTGAAAATTTTCACAGCTCCGTTATGTCATTTATGACTTGTGTGCAAAATTTGAGCTCAATAGAACTTGATTTGATAGGTTTCGACATCGAATGTAGAAGTTGAAAATTTTAAGTTTCATTAAGCTTGAATTGGAGCATAATTCGTGGTTTTAGCGTCGTTTTATGTGATTTGAGATTTCAAATAAGTTCGTATGATGTTTTAGGACTTGTTGGTATATTTGGTTCAGGTCCTGAGGGCCTCGGGTTAGTTGCGGATGGTTAACGGATCAAAAATGGGACTTAAATAGCTGTTGCAAAAGCTGCTGCAAATTTTCTTTTGCTGTGCAATCGAGCCCAAAAATCGAAGGCTAGAAATCGAGCCCAAAAATCAAGCCGAGGATCGAAGGCCATAAAGATCGATAGCCAGGATCGATGGCTATGATCGAGCCCTAGGGTCGAGGGCCATGATCGAAGGCAATGACCGAGGTCCATGATCGAGGACCATGATCGGACTCCCCTTAATCGGACTCCCCATGATCGGACTCCCCTTAATCGGACTCCCCATGATCGGACTCCTATGATCGAGGTCGAGGATCGGACCCCATGATCGAGGTCACCCTGGACAGATCTGTAAGTTATAAAAACATGGGGGCTTCGTCCCATTCACCATTTTTAACAACTTGGAGCTTGAGCATAGGCGATTTTTGATATATTTTCAAGGAAAAATATTGGGGTAAGTGTTCTTAACTCAATCTTGATTAGATTGCCCGAATCCATCATTGTTTTTTAACATTTAATTGGTGATTTAAGTTGGAAAACTTTGAAAACCCTCTTGGATAGATTTGAGGATTTGAGGGTCGAATCGTTATTGGAATTTAGTCATTTTGGTATGGTTAGACTCGTGGTTGAATGGGCGTTCATATTTCATAACTTTCACCGAATTCCGAGATGTGGGCCCCACAGGCCATTTTTGATTTAATTTCGGATTTTTATTAAAAATGTAATATTTTCTTATAGAATTAATTCTATAATTTTTGTTGACTTTATCAAATTAATTATGACTAACTACGAGTCGACCAGAATCGGAAAAGCGAGGAAAAAGCATACTACTTGGTTAAATTGGAGCAAGTCGAGATAAGTGACTTGTTTAACCTTGTGTGGTAGAAATTTTCCCTAGGATTGGTATTAATTGAAATGTGTTGAAAGTCGTGTGCACGAGGTGACGAGTGTATACACGGGCTAAATGTGAAAGATTATATTTTTAAATTGTGTAGATCACTGTTGCGCATTTATTGAATTATTTTATCTTGTTATATTCTTCATCATTGATCTGAGATATATACATCAAATTTGTTTGACCTTTTCCTACTAATTGTTTTACCTGTTTAGTTGAAACTTGGTTTCTTTTATTCTGTGTACTATTTGAAGGTTGATTTCCTTTAAATTAAATATTAATAATATGAAGTATTTAATATTTTTAAACTTGATATTGAAGCAACGTATTAAAGATTTTAAAATATTATTTTCTTTAATTCTTTACTCCTGAATATTTTTGTAAGATTTTCGTACTTATTGTGATGGAGCCGTGAGCTCGTTATTATGGAAAAATATTATTGATGATTTATTTTGGCATGAGCCGTGAGCTCTTTATTATGGAAAAATATTATTGATGATTTATTTTGGGCATGAGCCGTGAGCTCTTTATTGTGGAAAAATATTGTTATTGAATTATTTTGGCAAGTTAAATTATTTGAGCACTTGAGGTGAAAATTATAATATATTGTGATATTGATACGCATGCGGTGGTATAAGGTCTGAGTATTGAAACGCATGCGGTGAGATAAGGGTGGCTTGATACATGTGGCTAGTAGGGGGAACTACTAGAAGTCATGCGGTGTGATAAGGATGGCTAAAACGCGGGTTGCTATTTCGGAAAAAATATTTTCTTTCAAATAAATTGTGAAGGATCCCGCGGTGAGATAAGGAAATGAGATATTGTAAATTTATTTATGATTTGGGACTACAAGGCGGTACCTTGGGAATGCCTTTGTTGATATTGATTTATGACCGTAGTTACCTTTGATTATTGTTGTGATTTTCTTAAAGTTGAAAAGAATTCTTTTTTGTTTCCACGAGGTATTTATTTGCCATTATTTGATGTAATTAAATGTGACATACTACTTGATTCATTTCTATTGTCATTTTATCTTATAATAAATTTTAAACATATTACCATGCCATTATTTGTTCTCCAGTAGGGCCTGACCTGACCTCATCACTACTCAACTGAGGTTAGGCTTGTCACTTACTGGGTACCGCTGTGGTGTACTCATACTACGCTTCTGCGCATCTTTTTGTGCAGATCCAGATATATCTTATCAGACCACGCATCAACAAACTAGCTGTACGAGGAGACTTTGAGGTATATCTTCCAGTGTCCGCAGGCTTCGGAGTCTCCTTCTATCTTACTATGTTGTCTTCCTTATTTGCTTTAGACTCTGATGTATAGAGATATAGAGAATAAATTCTTAGAAGCTTGTGACTTATTTGCACCAGGTTTTGGGAGTTGAAATTATTTGAATTGTAGTTTATTTATTTTAGATATTTAATATTATTCCGCATTGATAGGCTTACCTAGTCTTAGAGACTAGGTGCCATCGACATCCTACAGAGGGAATTTGGGGTCGTGATAAGTTGGTATCAGAGCACTAGGTTCATAGGTGTTATGAGTTACAAGCAGGTTTAGTAGAGTCTTGCGGATCGGTACGGAGACGTCTGTACTTATCTTCGAGAGGATATGGAACTGTTAGGAAATATTCACTTCTTTGATTCCTTATCATGCGCCTTTGTTGATTTCAAAGTTCTAAACAATTGTCTTTCTATTTTCTCACAGATGGTGAGGACACGCACAACTGGATCCAATAATCAGACACCCGTGCCCCCTGTTGGAGCCGCAAGAGGCCGGGGTTGGGGCAGAGGCCGAGCCAGAGGCCGAGGAAGACCACGTGGTGCAGCCAGAGTACCTACACGAGCTGCTGCACCAGAGCCACCAGTAGCTCCAGTTGGAGAACAGGCACCTGAGACGCCTGTTACTACTCATGCACTTCAGGAGTCTCTTGCCCAATTTTTGAGCATGTTTGGCACTCTAGCTCAGGCAGGGTTAATTCCACTTGCTCCTGCCACATCTCAGGCCGGGGGAGGAGCACAGACTCCCGCCGTCCGTACTCTAGAGCCACGTGCCCAAGTTGACCATGCCCCAGAGTTTATACCAGTGCAGCCAGTTGTCCCAGTTCTGCCTGAGATTAGGACAGCAGTTTCAGAGGGGGAGCAGCTCAGGCTCAAGAGGTACAAGAAGTACCACCCTCCCACTTTCAGCGGTTTAGCTTCAGAGGATGCTCAGGTTTTTCTGGAGGAATGTCACTGTATCCTTCGTACTATGGGTATTGTGGATTCCAGTGGGGTTTCTTTCACGGCATTCCAGTTTAGAAGAGCAGCCTACCAGTGGTGGCGGGCATATGAGTTGGATAGTCCCGCTGAGGCATCTTCACTCACTTAGACTCAATTATCGGATATATTCTTAAGGGAGTATGTTCCTCAGAGCCTTAGGGATGCATGGCGCGCAGAGTTTGAGCAGTTGCGTCAGGGTTTTATGACCGTGTCAGAGTATGCGGTCTGATTCATTGATTTGGCTAGGCATGCACCAGCCTTAGTTGCTACTGTTCGAGAGTGGGTTCGCAGATTTATTGAGGGTCTTCACCCTAGTATCAAATACAGTATGACCCGAGAGCTAGATATGGACATCACATACTAACATGTGGTGTCAATAGCTAGGATATTGGAAGGTATGCGGACTCGGGAGAGGGAAGAGAGGGAAGCTAAGAGACCCCTAGATTCTGGTACATATAATAATTCTCGTGCCCCAATTGCAGCCCGTCATGGTAGAGGTTATGTGAGTCGTCCTATTCATTCAGCACTTCCAGCTTCCAGTGTTATTCCAACTACTCCCAAACCTCAGGTTCCATATTATGCACCACCAGTGTATTCTGTACCTCTTGTACGGGGTGCTTTCAGCGGACAGTCTAGTCGATCAGGGCCGAGACAGTCCTAGCAGCCACATCCTCCAAGGGCTTGTTTTGAGTATGGTGACACTCGTCATATCATGAGGGATTGCCCCATACTTAGGAGGGGAGCACCTCCACGGATTTCTCAGGCCCCACCTATCCCATAGGGTCCTCAGGCTTCTCAGGCCATGATTACTGCACCAGTTGCCATTCCACCTGCAAATCCAGCTAGAGGTGGAGGTCAGGCAGGTAGAGGTCGCTCTAGAGGGGGAGGCCAGGCCAGATATTATGCCCTTCCTGCTATGACAGATGCTGTTGCATCCGATTCTATTATCACAGGTTTTATTCCGGTCTGTCACAGAGATGTGTTAGTCTTATTTGATCCAGGCTCCACTTATTCTTATGTGTCATCTTATTTTTCCCCGTATTTGGGCGTATCACGTGATTCCTTGAGTTCTTCTATTTATGTATCTACACCCGTGGGTGAATCTATTATTGTGGACCGTATGTATCGGTCGTGTTTAATTGTTATCAGTGGTTTTGAGACCAGAGCTGATTTATTATTGCTCAGTATGGTGGATTTCGATATTATTTTGGGCATGAACTAGTTGTCGTCCTATCACGTTATTCTTGATTGTTACACCAAGACGGCGACGTTGGCTGTGCCAGGTCTACCGCGGCTAGAGTGGAGAGGTACCTCAGATCATATTCCTAGCAGGGTTGTTTCATTTCTTAAAGCTCAACGAATGGTTGAGAAGGGGTGTAATGCGTATCTGGCCTATGTGAGATGTTACTATCGATACTCCTACTGTAGAGTCAGTTCCTGTAGTAAGAGATTTTCCTGATGTATTTCCAGCGAATCTTCCGAGTATGCCACCCGACAGGGATGTTGACTTTGGCATTGATTTGTTACTGGGCACGCAACCCATTTCTATTCCACCATACCGTATGGCCACAACAGAGTTGAAAGAATTAAAAGAACAGTTACAGGAGTTGCTTGATAAGGGTTTCATTCGGCCCAGTGTATCGCCTTGGGGTGCTCCTGTCTTATTTTTAAAGAAGAAGGATGGTTCTATGCGGATGTGTATTGATTACCGTCAGCTGAACAAGGTTACCGTGAAGAACAGGTATCCATTGCCATGTATTGATGACCTATTTGATCAGCTTCAGGATGCCAGAGTATTCTCTAAGATCGACTTACGTTCAGGCTATCATCTATTGAAGATTCGGGAGCCAGATATCCCAAAGACTGCTTTCAGGACTCGGTAAGGTCATTACGAGTTCCTTGTGATATTTTTTGGGCTAACCAACGCCCCAGCAGTATTTATGCACTTAATGAATAGTGTATTTCAGTCCTATCTTGATTCCTTCATCATTGTGTTTATTGACGATATTCTGGTGTATTCCCGGAGTCAGGAAGGTCATGAACAACACCCGAGGACTGTGCTTCAGATTTTGAGAGAAAGGAAGTTATATGCAAAATTTTCAAAGTGTGAATTCTGGCTTGATTCAGTGGGATTTTTCGGTCATATAGTTTCGTGCGAGGGGATCAAGATAGATCCAAAGAAGATTGAAGCAGTGCAGAGTTGGTCCAGACTGTCCTCAGTTACGGAAATCCGGAGTTTCCTTGGTTTGGCTGGGTATTATCGCCGATTTGTAAAGGGTTTCTCTTCTATTGCTGCATCTATGACCAAATTGACCCAGTAGGGTGCTCCATTCAGGTGAACCGAGGAATGTGAGGAGAGCTTCCAAAAGCTCAAGACAGCTTTGACTACAGCCCCAGTATTGGTATTACCTACAATTACAGGATCTTATACTGTGTATTGTGACGTGTCGTGTATTGGTCTCGGCGTAGTGTTGATGCAAGACGGTAGGGTGATTGCCTATGCATCCAGACAGCTAAAGGTGCATGAGAAGAATTATTTTGTACATGACCTTGAGTTAGCAGCTATTGTTCATGCCTTAAAGATTTGGCGGCATTATTTATACGGTGTCCATTGTGAGATCTACACCGATCACCGGAGTCTACAACATTTGTTTAAACAGAAAGATCTTAATTTGCGGCAGCGGAGATGGTTGGAGTTGCTTAAGGATTATGATATCACCATTCTCTATCATCCTGGGAAGGCCAATATGGTGGTCGATGCCTTGAGTCATAAGGCGGAGAGTTTGGGCAACTTAGTATATTTACCAGTAGCAGAGAGGCCTTTAGCCTTGGATGTCCAGGCATTAGCCAACCAGTTTGTTAGACTGGATGTTTCCCAGCCGAGTTGAGTTTTGGCTTGCGTGGTTTCTCAGTCTTCTCTTTATGATCATATCAGGGAACGTCAGTATGATGACCCCCATTTTCTTGTACTTAAGGATACAGTTCAGCACGGTGATGCCAAGGAAGTCACTATTGGAGATGACGATGTATTACGGATGCAGGGTAGGCTATGTGTGCCTAATGTTGACGGTTTGCGTGAGTTGATTCTCCAAGAGGCTCACAGTTCGCGGTACTCCATTCATCCGGGGTGCTGCAAAAATGTATCAGGACTTGAGACAACACTATTGGTGGAGGCGGATGAAGAAAGACATAGTGGGGTATGTAGCTCGATGTCTAAATTGTCAACAAGTAAAATATGAGCATCAACGACCGGGTGGATTGCTTCAGAAGTTAGAGATTCCATAATAGAAATAGGAGCGGATCACTGTGGATTTCGTTGTTGGGCTCCCACGGACTCAAAGGAAGTTCGATGCAGTTTGGGTGACTGTGGATAGATTGACCAAGTCAGCTCATTTCATTCTTGTGATTACTACTTACTCTTCAGAGCAGCTGGCTCAGGTATATATTCGCGAGATTGTCAGACTCCATGGTGTAACGGTATCTATCATCTCTGACATGGGTACATAGTTTACCTCATGGTTTTGGAGGGCTGTACATCGAGAGTTGGGTACTCATGTGGAGTTGAGTACAACATTTCACCCTCAGACGGACAGGCAGTCCGAACGCACTATTCAGTTACTGGAGGATATGCTTCGTGCGTGTGTGTTAGATTTTGGGGGTGCTTGGGACCAGTTCTTACCACTTGCTGAGTTTGCTTACATCAACAATTACCAGTCGAGCATTCAGATGGCTCCGTATGAGGCCATGTATGCTAGGCGGTACCGGTCTCCAATGGGTTGGTTCGAACCGGGCGAGGCTAGGCTATTGGGTACAGACTTGGTTCAGGACGCCTTGGAAAAGGTTAAGTTGATTCAGGATCATTCGTACAGCCCAATCCAGACAGAAGAGTTATGCGGATCGAAAGGTTTGTGATGTTGCATTCATGGTTGGTGAGCGGGTATTGCTCCGGGTTTCGCCTATGAAGGGTGTGATGAGGTTCGGGAAAAAGGGCAAGTTGAGCCCTAGGTATATTGGGCCTTTTGAGATTCTTGAAAGAGTTGGAGAGGTGGCTTACATACTTGCGCTACCACCTAGTCTCTCTGCAGTTCATCCGTTATTCCATGTTTCTATGCTTCGAAAATATCACGGCGATCTGTCTCATGTGTTAGACTTCAGTTCGATTCAGTTGGACAAGGATTTATCTTATGTTGAGGAACCATTGGCTATTTTAGATAGGCAGGTTCGAAAGCTGAGGTCAAAGAACATTGCTTCCATGAAGGTTCAGTGGAGGGGTCATCCGGTCGAGGAGGCGACTTGGGAGACCGAGCATGATATGCGCAGCCGTTATCCACACTTATTTACCAACTCAGGTACTTTTTCTAACTCCGTTCGAGGACGAACGTTTGTTTTAGAGATGGAGAATGTGATGACCCAAAATGTCATCTTTAAATTTAATAATTAATTCTTTATTCTAAGACCTTGAAAAGTACTATTTATCATTCCTCGACTTGCGTGCACAATCCGTAAAATTTTTTGAAAATTGTTTATGTGAAAAATGGATTAAAACATGAATTAGAGCTTTAAAACTTAACTAAGTTGACTTTGGTCAACATTTTGAGCAAACGGACTCGGATCAGTGTTTTGACAGTTCCAGTAGGTTCGTATCGTGAATTGGGACTTGGGCGTATGCCCGGAATCAAATTCCGAGGTCCCTAGCCCGAGATATGGAATTTTGGTGAAAATTTAAAAGTTTAAGTTCAAATAGTGATCGGATGTCGAATTATGTGCAAACGACCCCAGAATAGAAATTTTATGATTCCAACACCTCCGTATGGTGATTTTGAACTTAGGAGCATGATCGAAATTTTATTTGGAAGTCCGTAGTGAAATTAGGCTTGAAATGGAAAAAATAGGAATTTAAGTTTGAAAGTTTGACTGGGGAGTTGACTTTTTGATATCGGGGTCGAAATCCAATTTTGAAAATTTTCACAGCACCGTTATGTCATTTATGGCTTGTATGCAAAATTTGAGGTCAATTGGACTTGATTTGATAGGTTTCGACATCGAATATAGAAGTTAAAAATTTTAAGTTTCATTAAGCTTGAATTGGAGCATAATTCGTAGTTTTAGCATCGTTTTATGTGATTTGAGATTTCAAATAGGTTCGTATAATATTTTAGGACTTGTTAGTATATTTGATCGAGGTCCCGAGGGCCTCGGGTGAGTTTCGGATGGTTAACGGATCAAAAATGGGACTTAAACAGCTGCTGCAAAAGTTGCTGCAAATTTTATTTTGCTGTGCAATCGAGCCCAAAAATCGAAGGCCAGAAATGAAGCCCAGAAATCGAGCCGAGGATCGAAGGCAAGATCGAAGGCCATAAAGATCGAAGCCATGATCGATAGCCAGCATCGATGGTTGTGATCGAGCCCAAGGGTCGAGGGCCATGATCGAAGGCCATGACCGAGGTCCATGATCGAAGACCATGATCGGACTCCCCATCATCGGACTCCCCTTAATCAGACTCCCCATGATCGGACTCCTATGATCGAGGTCCAGGATCATACCCTACGAGGTCACCCTGGACAGATCTGTAACTATAAAAACAGGGGGGCTTCGTCCCATTCGCCATTTTTAACAACTTGTAGCTTGAGCAGAGGCGATTTTTGATATATTTTCAAGAAAAAATATTGGGGTAAGTGTTCTTAACTCAATCTTGGTTAGATTACCCGAATCCATCACTGTTTTTAACATTTAATTGGTGATTTAAGTTGGAAAAATTTGAAAACCCTCTTGGATAGATTTGAGGATTTGAGGGTCGAATCGTTATTGGAATTTAGTCATTTTGGTATGGTTAGACTCGTGGTTGAATGTGCGTTCATATTTCGTAACTTTCTCCGAATTCCGAGACATGGACCCCATGGGCCATTTTTGGGTTAATTTCGGATTTTTATTGAAAAATATAGTATTTTCTTATAGAATTAATTCTATAATTTTTGTTAACTGTATCGAATTAATTATGACTAGATATGAGTCGACCGGAATCGGAAAATCGAGGAAAAAGCATACTACTTGGTTAAATTGGAGCAAGTCAAGATAAGTGACTTGTTTAACCTTGTGTGGGGGAAATTTTCCCTAGGATTGGTATTAATTGATATGTGTTGAAAGTCGTGTGCACGAGGTGACGAGTGTGTATACGGGCTAAATGTGAAAGATTATATTTATAAATTGTGTAGATCACTGTTGCGCATTTATTAAATTATTTTATCTTGTTATATTCTTCATCATTGATCTTAGATATATACTTCAAATTTGTTTGACCTTTTCTTACTAATTGTTTTACCTGTTTTGTTGAAACTTGGTTTCTTTTATTCTGTGTATTAGTTGAAGGTTGATTTTTTTTAAATTAAATATTATTAATATGAAGTATTTGACATTTTTAAACTTGATATTGAAGCAACGTATTGAAGATTTTGAAATATTATTTTCCTGAATTATTTACTCCTGAATATTTTTGTAAGATTTTCGTACTTATTGTGATGGAGCCGTGAGCTCTTTATTATGGAAAAATATTATTGATGATATATTTTGGCATGAGCCATGAGCTCTTTATTTTGGAAAAATATTATTGATAATTTATTTTGGGCATGAGCTGTGAGCTCTTTATTGTGAAAAAATATTGTTGTTGAATTATTTTGGCAAGTTAAATTATTTGAGCACTTGAGGTGCAAATTGTAATATATTGTGATATTGATACGCATGCGGTGGTATAAGGCCTGAGTATTGAAACGCATGCGGTGAGATAAGGGTGGCTTGATACACGTGGCTAGTAGGGGGAACTACTAGAAGTCATGTGGTGTGATAAGGATGGCTAAAACGCGGGATGCTATTTCGGGAAAAATGTTTTCTTTCAAATAAATTGTGAAGGCTTCCGCTGTGAGATAAGGAAATGAGATATTATGAATTTATTTATGATTTGGGACTACGAGACGGTACCTCGGGAGTGCCCTTGTTGATATTGATTTATGGCCGCATTTGCCTTTGATTATTGTTGTGATTTTCTTAAAGTTGAAAAGAATTCTGTTTTGTTTTCACGAGGTATTTATTTGCCATTATTTGATGTAATTAAATGTGACATACTACTTGATTCATTTCCATTGTCATTTTATCTTATAATATTGTTTAAACATATTACCATGCCATTATTTGTTCTCCAGTAGGGCCTGACCTGATGTCATGCCCCAAACTCGGGGAGCACAACCGGCGCTCAACCGAGAGAACCCGGCCGAGCAATCTATTAGATTTCCTTCTACCCAAACTTATCCATGAATAAAGAGGAGATGTACTCCATTAATCATTCACTGAAAAGATTTTATTAACAACTTCCTTTTCATTCTCATTAGCAGTTTCATTCATAATTTCCAAAACATTACGAGTTTATAGAATTAATGAAAAACATGATTTTCAAGTATCAACATTTCTAGTTCAATTCCCAACATCAACCACAACCCACAACCTGTCTACGGAGCCTCTAAATACAATAGAAGAGTAATATGAAAATACCGGCAACAAGGCCCCGGCTATATCTCAAAACATAGTACATGAGAAACAAAAGGATACATGACCCCGAAATGAAGTAGGGCTCACCAAATCAGCCGAAAAGAGTGAGCTGCTATCACTGATCAATGTCGCATGCTGTAGAACCACCTGCATCCATTAAAGATGCAGCGTCCCCGGCAAAACGGGCGTTAGTTCTGTCGAATAGCACTAGTATACATAGCTAAAAGTCCTCTTTCAAAATAAAATGCCCATATAAGAAAAGGCAACACATAGAAACAACAAGTCATAATCAACAATATCCAAATATTCAGTTAAAACATAATAATTTTTAAAATACAGACTTCATATACAATTTTGGTTGGGAGATCATTAGCACCGATATACCACCGTCTTTGTTAGCACGGAGTCCGATCACGCCCGATCGGCTAAGCCATCTCCCCACGAACAATGTGGTTTGACATGTGATGCGAAAGAAAGTTGTTACCAAGAGTAGTACCACTATATGCGCAATATGGCGTCAGATCTCCACCCGATCAGCTAGGCCGCCTTCCTACATATGCCGTGCGGGTTGACTTTTCCAATCCACAAAGGTTCCTGTTTTATCCCAATTAAGGAGAATAATCATAATCCACCCCTACACCGGCACGTGTAGTTTCAGGTGTGGGCCTTATGACCCACCCTTCCTCAATTTTGCTAATGATGCTCCCAAATTTCTTTTTGATTTGATTGGCAAATAGAAATATCATAAATTGTACTCACCTCAACACCTTTCACATTGTATAAATTCTCATTAGTATTCCCAGTATAAATTCTCATTAGTATTCTCAGTCATTCACAACGACAATATTTCCTTGGCTCATTAGGCCATTCATAAGATTCTTTATTCCTAGCACGATGGCCGTATTTCATATCATACTTTCACCTCTTTCAATTTCAAAGATCATCATCAAGTATCAACATATAGGATATTTCAGAAATCATATACTTCAAATCCATTTGAAATGGAAACTTCAAACACAAATGGTTTCTGACCAAAGAATGAGGTATACCATCTAACAATAGAAACACACATGAAAATCATAAACAATCAATACACCATTTATTCTTACAATGCTCTTCCCTAGCAATGACAATGTACCAAATCAACACATGAGTATATAGAACTCGAATCACACTAGATATATTTATAAAGCAAAGCATTAGTTAAAGCAACCACTAATGGGCATGAATTGAGTACAACAGCTTTTAGGTAATTCTATCTTTGAAGTCATTTTTAAACAATTGAGTCGAGGCTCATTTCATATTCTTTATTGCATCTTCTCAAATCATTTATACTACTAGACACAATCATAACTTAAATTCTTGGCACGTTGGCCACACTCTATATCCCCAATTAACTTATTTCACTTCCAACCATCTTTATAGATTATCAACAATAAGACATTTCCAAATCAAGACTTTAGGTACACATATGAGCAATTAAGAGTCTTAAGAATATTGAGATTTTCTCACACAATTTGGCATACTATCTTACATTGAAACACGACTCAAAGCCATAACCTTTTAATGCGCAACTCATATTTTGAAACTTACAAAATATTATGGAATTCAATTCCAAAAGAGAAATTTTAGCCAACATACTTCAATCGAGCTTCCTTAACTCTAGAATGATCCGGATTCTTAACAATCCTGATCTATTTTTGAGACAAAACAAAATTGAACCATAATTAGGAAGATATTCATGGTCTCGGCTTATTTGAGCATTTTATCAGACACTAGGTGTGCAAATTTAACCACAAGGTTCTTCTACAAGATTTCCTTCACTCCACAACCCAATACTTACTTATTTCATCTCAACAATCTTCCCACAATTCTTATTGGTACATGCATATATAAATAATAATCTCATACCCATGAATCATATTCCTAATCAACCATCTTCTACCCAAATTCGAAATTGAAAACTAGGGTATGGAACCTTATCTCTTAGATGAAGAACTTGTGGGTTTTCCTTGTTAATCTTCCAAGATTTGAGCAAGACTTGATGAATAATTAGCCTAGGGTTTTCTCTCTCTTTAAAACACTCTCCCTTCTCTCTAAAACATCAGAATATTAGCTCAAAAATGATCCTTTATTTGTATTTAAAAAAGTAGGGCCGAGTTATAAAAACCCCAAAATGGAGCTCCGGAACAGGTTCTGCGGTCGCATATGCGACCGCATAATGGATATGCAGACCGCATATCGGTCGCATAATTACAAACCAAAACGATCAAAAATCTGACAGTGTATGCGGTCACTATGCGGTCCGTATAACTATTATGCGATCGCATAATGCACCGCATAGCAGTATGCGGTCGCATAGTCGATCGCATAATTGCCCCCAGACTGGCCCTTCTCCTGCTCACTTCCGCGGTCATTATGCGGCCCGTAGAGTGGTTCTGCGGTCGCATAATGGACCGCAGAAATGCGTTTTTCCGCCAAAAGTTTTTCTTTACTTTCCGGTGCGTTGTTCAACCCAAAGAGTCCAAGCCGCAGCGAGCAAGCACGCCGCGAAGAATTTCTGCAATCCTCAAACACGTAAGCCTAGTCCAACACCATGAAATATTATTTTCTTTGCAAATTTTTACCGGGCTTTACCCTTAAATACTTCAAAATTTTTTGGGGTGTTACACCTGACCTCGTCACTACTCTACCAAGGTTAGACTTGACACTTACTGGGTATATAATATTACATAATATATACACACACACATATATATATATAATATTTAATTGATTTAAGATCCTAAATTTTAATATTCAATATTTAATATCGAATATAGCATTTATATATATATATATATATATAAGCTATATAATATATTTAATATGTATATATAATACTAAGTGTATAGTATATAAGCTATATTTTAATATTCAATATTTAATATGTATATTATATAAGATGTTGGTCACAATATAAGCTATATAAGATGAATATATAATATAGTATAGTATATATACTAAATGTATAGTATATAAGCTATATTCGATATATATGTATATATATCAATTAATTATTAAATATTAAGTAATTTAAACACACACACACACACACACACACACACACACACACACACACACACACCACATATATATATATATATATATATATATTAAGTATTAAATATTATTTATTTAAAATCTATTTATATGAATTGAATTAATATTTTAAAAATTAAAATACCGACCGAAATCGGTTGGTATTGGTCGGGTCAAACGGTCAAACATTTTTTAACTTTTCCGACCGAAATCGGTCGGAAATTCGCAATTAGACCGGCCCAGATGGGAAACTCCCCCATTTTCATCTTCTAACTCTCGCTCTTCTATCTCTCATCCATCTCCCTTCCCCACAGCTTTTTGGCCTAATTCCACCCAAAATCAAGTCACCCACCCCCAAATAGCAAAGCCCCACCTCTCCTCTCTCACGCCTAAGCCGCCGCCACCATTGTTTCGCTCCTCCACCACCACCACTATTGCGTTGCCGCCACCACCACCACTGCTACGCCGCCACCACCACCACTGCTATTGTTGTTCAAGGTTAGTAATCTACCTTAATTATTAGATTTTTAATTTTTAATTTTTGAAATATAATTTTATGTAATTTTTTAGGATTTTTTTCTATTTAGGATTTGTGTAACCAAATAGGGTTTTTGAACTACATTAGATTTAGATTTAGAATTGAACTACCTAAAATTATAATTTTGTAGGGTTTTTGGTTTGAACTACATTAGATTTAGAATTAAGGTATAAATTATGAACTTAATGTATAAATTATGAACTACTTTAAATTATGAACTTATGGTTCTTAATAGAATTCAAATTAATGATAGAACTACCTTAAATTATGAACCTTGAGTTAGTATAATTGAATTAGTCTAATTGAATGGCTTAACTAATTCATTGTCTAGCGAGTCTAATTATATGATTAATGATAGAAATTTAGGGTTTATTAATTTAGGGGATAATATTGTTCTATTAGTGTTTATTGCTTTTAGAAAATTAGGCTTAACTAATTATGCTAGATTAATTGAGTGTATTAACAAATTATAATTTATTATAAAAAAAAAGTAATAGCAGTGGGGTGTGTGTCAAAGGTGGTGAAGGCAACCAGGATGGGAAAAATGATTATTATGGTGTGATCAAGGAGATTCTAGAATTGTCATATTCAGGTTGGCCAAATAAGAAGATCATACTTTTCCGATGCAAGTGGTTTGACCCAACAACTAGAAGAGGTACAAATGTACACTCGCAATACAACATAATTGAGGTTAATAAAAAGAGGGAGTATGATCGCTATGATCCTTTTATAATTACGGAAAAAGTTAGGCAGTATACTATGCTCCATATCCATTGAGGAGGGATAAGACTGATTGGTTGGTTGTAATCAAAACAAAGCCTGTTGGTAGGGTGGAAGTTAAGAGTGTGCTAGATGTTGCTTACCAAAACGATACCTCAAGTGTTAACCAAATGGTGGATGATCAGTTAGAAAATGACTTAGAGCATCCTCAACGCATATTAAAAGAAGTTGATATGGAGGAAATAACAATCATAGAAAATGAGGATGAAGAATAACCTAATGAAAATGAAATATGTGAAGAGGAAGGATTTTCAGACGAGGAAGGATACGTCGACGAAGACGACTAGCATGTTAGTTTTTTCAAGCGCTCTCAACTTATATAGATTTATATTCTCAATTCTAACATTTTCTTTAATTTATTCAGATGACCGGTAGGGGTTGAGGTAGGTCTAGAAAGGATAAAAGGCCTATTAATCATGATGATGGTGCTACCCCCTCGCTTCCTTCCACTCCACACTTGCATCCCTCTGTTGCTGATGGCCGACAACAATCTTTTAGGCACACATCTATTTGTAATGACCCGGATGGTTATTTTGAGTATTATAACCTTGTTCCGCCATTTACTGCCCAATTTATACTTTACAGTTGATTTATGACTTACCGATTAGTTGGTTCGGGTCCGGAAGAAATTCGAAGTAAATTAAGACACTTAGTCTCATAATTGAAAATTTAAGTTAGAAAAGTCGACCGGATGGAGACTTATAGGTAAACGACCTCGGATTCGAATTCTGATAATTTCAATAGCTCCGTATGATAATTTTGGACTTCGGAGCATGTCCGGAAAATTATTTGGAGGTCCGTAGTGGAATTAGGCTTGAGATGGCAAATGTCAAATTTTTGGAAAGTTTGACCGGGGGGTTGACTTTTTGATATCGGGGTCGAAATCTAATTCTGAAAATTTAAATAGGTCTGTTATGTCATTTATGACTTGTGTGCAAATTTTGAGGTCAATCGGACGTGATTTGATAGGTTTCAGAGTCGTTTGTAGAAATTGGAAATTTCAAAGTTCATTAGGCTTGAATAGGGGTGTAATTCATGGTTGTAGCATTGTTTGAGGTAATTTGAGGGTTTTAGGACTTGTTGGTATATTTGGTTAAGGTCCCGAGGGGCTCGGGTGAGTTTCAAATAGTTAACGGATAAAAATTTGGACTTAAACAGCTGCTGGAAGTTTTCTGATATTTGTACCTGATTTCCTTATACGCGATCGCGTGAATGCGTCTGCGATCGCGTAGGCTTAGTTGGTAAGTAGAGGTTTTGTGCTTCACGATTGCGTGGGGTATATCTGCGATCGCGTAAGGTTAATTGAGGTCTGCTGAGTTTTGTGCTTTGCGATCACGTGAAGCGGAATGCGATCGCGTAGCTTTGAGATTTTGTGACTCGCGAACGCGTGAAGAAGGTCGCGTTCGCGTAGAGTAAGTGGAGTGGAGGTAGAAGTCACGCGTTTTGTTCTTCGCGATCGCGTGGACGAGTCCACGATCGCGTAGGTCTGTGATGTTGTGCATCGTGATCGTGTGGGAAAGTCCGCGATCGCGTAGGGTTAAATCTGGGCTGTGGAAAACTGTTCTTCGCGATCGCGTGGGAATGTTCGTGATCGCGTAGAGAAAAGGACTAGGCAGAGAGTTTAAGTTTTGAAAATAGGACTTCGTCCCATTTTTTATTTTTGATGGACTGGAGCTCGGGAAGAGGCAATTTTTGGGAGATTTTCAGAGGAAACACCGGGGTAGGTGTTCTTAACTCAATATTGGTTAAATTGCCCGAATCCATGGTTGTTTTAAACATTTAATCAGTGAATTGAGTTGGAAAAATTGTGAAAGCCCTCTTGGTTTAGTTTAGAGATTTGTGGGTCGAGTTGATGTCGGATTTGAGTAAAATTTATATGGTTGGACTCGTGGTTGAATGTGCATTCATATTTTGTAACTTTTGTCGAGTTCCGAGACGTGGGCCCCATGAACGATTTTTGAGCTAATTTCGAATTTTTATGGAAAAGTAGTATTTTCTTATGAAATTAATTCCAATAAATTTTATTGACTGAATCAAATTATTTGTGGCTAGATTCGAGGTGTTTGGAGGTCAATTCACGAGGAAAAGACATTGCAGAATAAAGAATTTCACGGTTTGAGGTAAGTAACAGTTTTAAATTTGGTCCTGAAGGTATGAAACCTCGGATTATGTGTTATGTGAGTGGTTTTGAGGTGACTCACATGCTAGGTGACGGGCATGTGGGCGTGCACCGTAGGAATTGTGACTTGGTTAAATTCCATGGAATTGTGCAGTTGAATTATCTGTTGATATCCGTACATTCTCTACGTGATAGGGAAAATTGAGCTGAGACTCATATTAAAAATTATGTTTAGACATATGCTGTTATTATTGGTAGCCACTGGGGTCTTTTGTGTGGTTGAATAATATGTTCAAATTGTAAATTTTCACTCAGTCATGTTTATTCATTTTATATCATAGCTCAGTCTCTCTTATTTATTATTGATGCGTCATATCACTATGTTTGGGCTGCTTATCATGATTTTTGAGAGCCCGAGAGACTGGAGAGGTTGATGACTGAGTGAGGCCGAGGGCCTAATTGTGAGGATATTTATGGATCGGGCTGCACGCCGCAGCATGTTTATTGATTTATGCCATGATTAGCTCGATATAGCATTTGGGCTGAAGGAGCCCCTCCGTAGTCTGTACACACCCCCAGTGAGTGCAGGTACCTACTGAGTGCGAGTGCCGAGTGATGGGTGACTGTGAGGAATGAGTGACTGTCAGGAAAGAGTGACTGTGAGGTTGGAGTGAATGGGAGGACTGAGTGACTGTTACTCTGAGAGGATGCATTGATTTCATTATTTGCTGCATTTCAGCTATCATATAAGACTATTTTGAAGATTTTGGAAAATATTATTTTATGTTTCGGTCAAACTTGATATGAAATTTCAGTGAAATCTTAAATGTTGAACTTGAGAGCATGCCTACTCTTTTATATTAGAAAGTATTGTATTTGGACTTAGCTGAGAAGCTCGTCACTACTTTCAGTTCTCTATTTATTACTGTTACTTGCTGAGTTGGTTGTACTCATACTACACCATGCACTTCGTGTGCAGATCTAGGTGCTTCTGGACATAGCGGGTGATGATTCTCTCGCACAGTTGATTTTTTCGGAGATTAAGAGGTAGTTGTCGTGTTTCACAGACCTTGCCTCTCCTTCCCTATCTCCTTGTTTACTATATTTGGTCTTAGACTATTATAGACCGTATTTTATAGCCTTGTATTCATATTAGATGCTCATGTACTCAATGACACCAGGTTTTGGGGAGCGTTCGTATCAGTATTTGTGGGATTTTGTATTGTATTTAAACATTATATTTTCAAACTTAAAGTAAATCGTGGGTTATTGATGTTGTCGACTTACCTAGTACTGAGATAGGCGCCATCACGACAGGTTAGGATTTTTGGACCATGACAAGTTGGTATCAGAGCGTAGGTTACATAGGTCTCACGAGTCATGAGCAAGTTTAGTAGAGTCTTGCGGATCGGTACAAAAACGTCTGTACTTATCTTCGAGAGGTTGCCTAATGATAACTAGGGGTTTTAGCCTATTATTTACTCTCTTTTGCTTAGGTTTTGGGTCAAAAATGCATAAAGGTATTCCCGAAAACTAACTTAATGTGCTTGCTTGCAGTGTTTGGTCAAAATGAGGCAAAGAAGCCATAATCAACTCATGAAGGAGTCAAACTTGCACGAATCCAATGCTGAGACTGGAGCGCTGAGAGCGGTAGAAAAGTGCGGCCGTGTAAGGACCATCGCTGAGGTGGCCACTAATACGCGGACCGCGAAAGTAGATTCATAGAAGCTGCTTTCAGTACTAAAATCACCGCTGACCGCATTGGAAAAAGGCGGGAGCGAAATCTTTGGCGTGGCCGCGAGTGGATTTTCGTTGAGAGCGGGGTTCGAGGTTCAAAGACTCTACAGTTTGGGCTCAAATGAAGAATGTGGCCCGCGTCCAAATTACGCAGCCGCGAATTGATCTTACGCGGATGCAAAGGGAATTCCGCTGAGAGCGCATCTTGAGGTTCAGAGACCCTGCAAGTCGGGCTTAACTGAAGAACGCGGTGCACGTCCAAATTACGCGGCCGCGATGGAAGCACACGCGGACGCGGTTGAAATTACGCGGTCCACAAAACTAACCCCAATCCAAGCCTAGTATTGAAGAAACGCAGACCGTGCTTATTATTACGCGGCCGCGAAAGCTCAAGCGCGGACGCGGTCAGAATTACACGCCCGCGAATCCTCCACAAGGGGAATTTTTGTTCGAAAATTTCAGTTGTGTATAAATAGACCTTTTTGACATTTTTAGGTTAAGTTTTGTTTAGCAGAGCACGTGAACGGCTGGTTTTTCCCTCTTTGGGCAACTTTAGAGTAGATTTATGTTCAAACTTTAGATTTTCATCTTGTACTTTAATATTATGGCTTATATTTCATCTTTATCTTTGATTTCTGCTATTATTATGAGTAGCTAGACCCTATAGCTAGGGTTGTGACCCAACCCTAGTGTGGGTATTTAATGGGTCTTGAATTTTAAGGCTTAATTGTTTATGGGTTAGTAATATTTAGCCTAATTCATGCTAAAATATTAGAATTAGTAGTTGCAAACACTGACTCATGCCTTTATGACTTAGGCTCATCTTGAGAAAGATGGACTAAGTCTAGGAAAATTAGGCTAACAAGGAATTGGGGTGAACTCAAGAGATTGATAGCCCCAATTAAAGGGTTAAACCTAGAGATAGTAATACCCGACTTGAGACAATTTCACTTGTATTGTATGAACACCCATTTGGGCTTGAGAAAGCCAAATCGGGCAAAGTCACTCAAACTACCGAGAGGTATAGAGTGAGCACTTATGTGTGATGGTTATATCACGACCTCAATCATAACAAGCTTGTCCTAGATTCTCGATACCCATTAGATACTCACCTAGGTGGAAGTCACTTCCCTAGTGCCTTTTAACACTTGAAAACTTTCACCAAAAATATTATACTTAGCTTACACTTAGTATACAAAATATAAAATTAGAATAGAGTCAATCGCAACAATGTTTGGAAGTACAATTAGGAACAACATGCATATCTAGATTAGTTAGATACCCAACTCCAAGCCAAATTAACTCCCTGTGGAAATCGATCCCGACCTCGTTGGGTAAAACTGCATCGACCATCCTCTCTACTCTATAGTGGTGTAGGTTTGGCCACAATCACTTTTTGGCGCCGTTGCCGGGGAGTTAGACGGCGTTGGCTATCTATCTAACTATTTGTGTGTCTTGTTTTTCTTTCCTTCTATTTTTCTAACTTTTATGTATCAATCGCTTTAGGTACCGAATGGCTCATAATGATGCTCTCGGACATGTTCTTCCGGGGGAGGAGGTAGATGACAATGGTGAGGATGAGGTTAATCTAGAACCTTAAGTCCAAAGAAGAGGCCGCCAGGCTAATGACAACATTCCAAAACCTCCCCCACCTCCTCCACGGGCAGCACACCGGGTGTTACCCAATGAAGGTTACGCAAGTGCAATTCTCCCGCCCCGGATTCGGGCGGGCAATTTTCAAATTACAAATGTCATGCTGACCCTATTGGAGCAAAGGGGCTTCTACACTGGAGCTCCGCATCAGAACGCATACAAGCATCTAAAGGGTTTTGTAGACACATGCTGGGGGAGCAAGCAGACGAACGTGTCGGAGGACACTCTAAGATTGAGACTTTTCCCATTTTCACTTAGAGGGAAAGCTTTGGACTGGCTCGAGAGGCTACCCAACCACTCCATACACACATAGGATGAGTTGGCAGAAAAGTTTATAGCCAAGTTTTTCTCACTGGGTCATATAGCAGCATTGAGGGATGAGATCTTAGCCTTTAAACAAGAACCTAATGAACCCCTACATGAAATCTGGGAGCGATACCGGACAATGGTCAAGGAATGCTCAAACAATGATATAACTGAAGCAATGATTTAGCAGACATTCTATAGGGGCATCAACACGACCAACCAGTGTGTGGTGAATCAGCTAGCTGGGGAAAATTTTATGAAAATGCCTTATGCCGATGCTTGTGACATACTTGATGAGATGGCTGACATATCCTCATCTTGGCAGAGTCAGGCAAATGTTCCTCAAGGTGACCCTAATGTCATCCATCTTCACAAGGAACTTCATGATCACGGACAATCCACAGCCAAGTTGACAACTACTATGAATCAGTTAGCAAAGGCCCAGCTTCAGCAAGTTCAAGGGACAAAGCAAGTAAATGCCATGGAAGGGATAAATGTCATGGTCAACAAGAGGAGAAAACGTGGTCAACAAGTGCAAAACAATCAAGATCAATATGAGCAAAGTGGTAGTGGTTACAATCAAGACAATTCTTATGATGATCAAAGTGAGGAAGTGTTATATGGCAATAACTACCATGGTCAACGGAGCAATGCTCCAAATCAACAATGGAGATCAACAGGGAACAATCAAAATTGGGGCAACCAAGGCCAAGGGAATTGAAACAATGGAAACAACAACAACTCGAACAATTGGGGGAACAACAATAACAATTGGGGCGGCAATGAAAACCAAGAGGGTTAGAATAATAATAATCAAGGCAGCCGGGGGTCGGGCTTTCAAAGGCCCCCGATGTATCAACAACCCAACAATCCACCTCCATATTCGTCTAAAGGGCAAAGTTCTTCAAACAATGAGATGGGGTGGATAGAGAGTATGTTCAAGCAAATGATCGAAAGGAATGCTGACTCCGATGCCCAAATAGCCTCCCATACTACCTCTATTCACAACTTGGAAGTACAAATGGGTCAAATTTCTCAAGCACTGAATACTTGCCCTAAGGGGACACTACCAAGTGATACGGTAGTAAACCCGAAGGGTGGGAACAATACAGGTCATGCTATGGCGGTGACCACAAGAAGCGGTAGAGGTGGAGATGCAAGTACCTCTAATCCAAAGAAGATTGTGAGTGATGATGTTGTGTTGCAAGAAGATGATGAGATTCAAGCCAATGATGAGAATGTGAATGATAAAGTGAGTATCGATATTGATGACAACATGGATGAGACTCAAAATGATGCGAACCCGTCTAGGGAACACGTGATAGACATACCGGAAATGGTAGTGCCTAGAGCCAAGGCCCCTTTGCCAAGGCCTCCTCCACCGTATCCTCAAAGGCTTGCAAAGCAAAATAATGAAAACCAATTCAAGAAGTTTATTGAGATGATGAAAAGTTTGTCAATCAATGTGTCCTTGGTGGAAGCTCTCGAACAAATGCCAGGATATGCCAAGTTCATGAAGGACTTGATAACTAAGAAGAGATCTATGAATTGTGAGACCATCAAAATGACTCATCAAGTGAGTGGCATTGTGCACTCGATGGCACCAAAGCTTGAATATCCCGGTGCCTTGACAATTCCATACACCATTGGTAGCGCCGATTTTGCAAAAGCCTTGTGTGATTTGGGAGCAAGTATTAATTTGATGCCATATTCCGTGTTCTAGACATTAGATATTGGGTAACCAAGAGCTACTTCCATGAGATTACAAATGGCGGATCGTACAATGAAAAGGCCACTTGGTATTATTGATGATGTTCTAGTCCGGGTCGACAAGTTTATTTTGCCTACTGATTTTGTGATTCTCGACTGCAAAGTCGACTATGAGTTGCCTATAATATTAGGGAGACCTTTCCTAGCAACATGGAAGGAATTGGTTGATGTGGAAGCAGGGGATCTTACCTTCCGAGTGGGCGTTGAAAAAGTTGTATTCCACGTATGCAAATCAATGAGGCAACCAAATAGCAATGAAGTTTGCTCTTTTGTGGATCTTGTGACGGAAGTGATAGTTGATGACACGAGTGCCATGATCAATATGGAAGACCCTTTGGAAGCTGTGTTGTTAAACCATGAGGATGATGAAAAGGAAGGCTTGGTTGAATGTGCAAATGCGTTGCAAGGAATGGTATCCTACTCATATGGGCCCCGTAAACTTTCCTTGGACTTGGAAAACCGGAAGACTCCACCAACAAAGCCCTCAATGGAGGAGCCACCAACATTGGAGTTGAAGCATTTGCCTTCAAACCTCAGGTATGAATTCTTAGGCCCTTCTTCCACATTACTTGTTATTCTTTTTGCTTGCCTAACTAACGTGCAGGTAGACTCCACCCTTGCGGTGCTTCAAAGAAGGAAAAAGGCAATTGGATGGACTTTGGCTGACATTCGAGGTATAAGCCCCGCCTTTTGCATGCATAAAATTATACTAGAGGATGATGAAAACCCTCCGTGGAACATCAAAGGAGGTTGAACGAGGCTATGCAAGAGGTCATCAAGAAGGAAATTATCAAGTGGCTTGATGCAGGGGTTGTGTACCCTATTTCGGATAGTTCATGGACTTCACCGGTACAATGTGTGCCGAAGAAGGGGGTATGACTGTGGTCACAAATGAGAAAAATGAGTTGATTCCCACTCGTACTGTCACCGGATGGAGGGTATGTATGGACTACAGAAAGCTGAACAAAGTGACCTGCAAAGACCACTTTCCATTGCCCTTTCTTGATCAAATGTTGGACAGACTTGCCGGGCGTGCCTACTATTGCTTTTTGGATGGGTACTTAGGGTACAACCAGATCCTCAGTTCACCGAAAGACCAAAAGAAAACCACCTTCACATGTCCGTATGGCATATTTGCATTCTCACGGATGTCGTTTGGTTTATGTAATGCACCGGCTACCGTTCAGCGGCGTATGATGGCAATATTTACGGATATGGTGGAGGACTTCCTCGAAGTGTTCATGGATGATTTTAGTGTTGTGGTGGACTCATTTGAAGAATGCTTGGATAATCTTGATAAAGTATTGGCCCGATGTGAAGAGACCAACCTAGTGCTTAATTGGGAAAAATGCCACTTTATGGGCGAGGAGGGCATTGTCCTCAGCCATAAGATCTCAAAGAACGGTATTGAAGAGGACAAAGCGAAGATTGAAGTTATTTCAAAACTCCCTCCTCCTACTTCCGTCAAGGGAGTTAGAAGCTTTCTTGGGCACGCGGGGTTTTACCGAAGGTTCATCAAGGATTTCTCAAAAGTGGTGAATCCCTTGTGCTAGCTGCTAGAAAAGGATGCAAAGTTTGTGTTCAATGAAGATTGCATGAAAGCTTTTGAGCTTCTCAAGTATAAATTGACAACCACCCCCATCATTAACGCACCGAATTGGAGCTTAACATTTGAGCTCATGTGCGATGCTAGTGACATTGCGGTAGGAGTGGTTTGGGGCAAAGGGTCAACAAGATATTTCATCCGGTCTATTATGCAAGCAAAATGATGAATGACGTCCAAGTCAATTATACAGTGACCGAGAAAGAGTTATTAGCCATTTTCTTCGCCATGGAAAAGTTCAGGCCATATCTCATGGGTGCCAAAGTGATTGTGCACACCGATCACGCGACACTCCGTTATTTGATGACCAAAAAGGACTCGAATGCTAGGTTGATAAGATGGGTTCTTCGGCTTCAAGAGTTTGACCTTGAAATCATTGATAGAAAAGTAAGTGATAATCAAGTGGCAGACCACTTGTCCCGCTTAGAAGAGGAGGGGAGGCCCCACGATGGCTTCGAAATTAATGATTCGTTCCCGGATGAACAACGCCTCTCCGTGTCTTTGAATGGTATGCCTTGGTTCGCCGATGTGGCTAACTTTCTTGTAACTGGCATTGTCCCGAGTGAGCTCTCTTCTAACCAAAGGAAGAAACTCAAATGGGATAGCTTGGATTATTATTGGGACGAGCCCTATCTTTTCAAGATTTGCAATGATGGTCTGATCCGGAGATGTGTCCCAGAAGAGGAGCAAATGAATATTCTTGATGCTTTCCATTCCTCGCCCTACGGTGGTCATCATGGTGGGGCGAGAACTGCTTCAAAGGTTCTTAGCTGTGGATTCTATTGGCCTACCCTGTATAGAGATGCAAGTAAGCTTGTTAATAGGTGTGATGAATGCCAAAGAGCTGGTGGAATTTCCAAGAAGGATGAAATGCCTTTCACCACTATTCTTGAGATCGATATTTTTGACGTGTGGTAACACTTACATTCTGGTGGATGTTGATTATGTTTCCAAGTGGGTTGAATCCTTGGCTTTTCCCAACAATGAGGCATGGAGTGTGGTAGCATTCTTAAAGAAAAATATCTTCACACGGTTTGGCACTCCTCGGGCAATCATCAGTGATGGGGGTTCTCATTTCTACAATAAGGCCTTTGACACTTTACTTTCCAAGTATGGTGTCAATCATAAGGTGTCAACCCCTTATCATCCCCAGGCTAGTGTGCAAGTTGAGGTCTCCAACAGGGAGATAAAGAGCATATTATCAAAAACTGTCAATGCAAATAGGACGGATTGGTCAAGGAAACTTGACGATGCTTTGTGGGCTTATAGGACTGCGTACAAGACTCCAATTTGTATGTATCTGTACCGGTTGGTATTTGGAAAAGCGTGCCATTTGCCGGTTGAATTAGAGCATAAAACCATGTGGGCGCTGAAGAGGTTAAATCTTGAGTGGGATGTTGCAGCCAATCTCTGGGTGGAGCAACTCAATGAACTAGATGAGTTCCGGTTTCATGCATATTCCAACTCGTCCTTGTATAAGGACAAGATGAAGTACTTGCACGACAAATATGCCCGGAACAAGGAATTCAAGGAGGGTGATTTGGTTCTTCTCTTCAACTTCCGGTTACGACTGTTTCCGGTAAAGCTCAAGTCAGAATGGAGTGGCCCTTTTGAGGTGATGCACGTGACTCCGTTTGGTGCTCTTGACTTGAAAAACAAAAATGGTGAAATCTTCAGAGTTAATGGGCACCGAGTGAAGCATTACCTCGGCAAGTTTGATGACAGCCATATGGTGGCCTTGATCAATTTTCAATGATGTTGGTAACATGCGTCGTGCCGCGACGTTAAATCAGACGCTTCTTGGGAGGCAACCCATGTGTTTTTCTTTCTATTTTGATTTTTTTCTTAGATCGGGCTTTATTTTGAACTAACTAGTTGTGAGCTTTGTGTTAGAATTATTTGTGTAGTACAAGACTGTTGCTGGAAAAATTTGCCTAAGTGTGTGGAATTACGCGGACCGTGCTCAAAATTTTGCGGTCAGCGAGAGCTTTTTGCAGGGGCGCAAATTGTCAGCCGACGCGGACTTGAAAAGTCCAAAATTTCAACTCTCTGAAGTTGTATTCACGTCTGCGTTCATAATTTCGTGGTCCGCATTGATCTTACGCGGCCGCGCCCGTTAATCCGCTCTCAGCGGACCTGTTTCTTAAAAGGCTCTTCGAAAGGTAAAAAGCGCAGACCGCGGTGGAATTCCGTGGACCACGCTCAGGTAAGTCGGTGGGACCTCTGGGGTTGGTATAAATAGGAAGTCCTTAGGACTTTTACACTTTTCAAACCCCACACTCTCACTGAAATAGACCATTGTTCATCTTCCCCTTCTTACACTTTCAATTTCATATATCATTAATCAAGAAGC
Organism: Nicotiana tomentosiformis; assembly: GCF_000390325.3. NCBI lineage: Eukaryota > Viridiplantae > Streptophyta > Magnoliopsida > Solanales > Solanaceae > Nicotiana > Nicotiana tomentosiformis. The sequence continues at coordinate 51,691,727 of NC_090812.1, forward strand.
AATTTCCTACTACAAATCCACATCTGGTATGCTCAATATCTTTACATTAATTTCATCTTTTGATTTTCTTTTCTTCTAGTTTTACTTTTTTTTTTAGGGTTTAACACATGTCATGATTTCAAAATGATGTTTGATTGATGCTAAAATTGCATGTGGGTAATGTTTAATGCCTAATGGGGGATATGGTTGTTCACTATGCCTGTTAATTGCCTAAATGTTTGAACTAAGTGAAACCCTAGGTCTTAAATAATTCATCAATGCCAGTATGATTTGAATTTTGCGGACCGCGGTCCGCATTCATGGTTTTTTGCGAACTGGGTAGGCTTATATGTTCGCGGATGCGGTGATTTTTCCACGGTCAGTGGTTGACTTTACGTGGCCGTGTCCATAATTTCGCGGACCACGTTCATGAGCTTCACAGAATTAACAAATTGATTTCGCATCTGCGTTCATTTTTATGCGGTCCGCGTCTATTGTTTCGCGGTCGTGCCCATTATTTCGCGGTCAGCGGAAACCAATGTTCAGAGATTTGGTAGTCTGAGTCCAACCTCCTCGCGGCCGCACCAATTTTTACGTGGTCCGCAATGGCCCTTCCGTGGTCCGCGATGGTCCTTCTGCGTCCGCGGCCGTGCCCATTTTTTCGCGGTCTGCAGTGCACTATTTTGAGAAGTACTGTTTCATTTCATCTGCATTTCTTTAAGGATTCATTGAACCCCAATACTAATGATCTTTCACTAATTGTGTGTGCAGATAATGGTGTGATCTCGTGGTGGTCCCGACAAATTAAAAGGGAGGGGAGAATCCTCCCAAGGCCGAGGCAAAGGGAAGCAGACTGCACCCTTAGCACCTCAGAAGATTATTAGCAAAAAGGCCCCACTTGTGAGACCTCAGGCTGACTCCTCGGATACTAGTGAATACCTCCCTTCCCAGGAGATTTTCTAGGGAGAATCTGCACAACAACCTAAGGCTCAATCTCAACCTTTCCGCCTTGTCAATCAACCCACCTCCTTATCTGAGTCGTCTGATGGCTCAGAAGGAGGTAGTGAGACTTCAGTACCATCTCTCCCATCTGCTGCAACTCCAGCCTCAACAGCTGCTCCTATTGATATTGATGATGGAGAAGAGGTTTCGGACGACGGGAGATGAGGTGATACCCATAAGGGGGTTTGATTACATCAAGGAAACCGATAGTTTGGCAAGATAGGTTCGTGAGTGAGAAGGCCTACCACAAATTTCGGGAATGGTGGCCACAAAGGTCTCTCACCCTTGAGCGACATTTCATAGAAAGAGACCTTCTCCCTCACAACCCGAATATGAAGAGACAATTTGATGAAAGAGTGTGGTGGAAATTCTTCACCAACAAACTACCGGAAGCAAATGAGTACCTAGTCAAGGAATTCTACGCCAATGTTGCCCACATCAAAAAGGGTACCCATGTGACTAAGGTACGAAATAAGAAGATACGGTTCGATGGAAAAACTTTGAATACATATGCCGGGTTTGATGATGTAGATGCTACTCTATACATACAGAAGTTGTCATTAGATGAAGCAGCCCATCCATGGGTAGCAGAGGTGATAGCCATACCAGGGACAACACCGGCCTGGTTTACACCGGGAGTCTCAATTGCCAGAAACACCCTTAGCTTTGAAGCCAAAGGGTGGGGCACCTTCGTCTGCAGCCGCCTTGATTCGTGACAGCATGACAGTGACATTCCACTCTCCATGGCGATCCTCATAGCGTCCATCATGGCGGGGTACCCAATAAATGTGGGGAACCTCATGGCCCAGAATATATCTAAGGCAATCGGGAAGGAATAAAGGTCCTACCCTTACCCCAATTTCATCACTATGTACCTAGAGGACCAGGGGGTTGAGGGGAGACATTTTGAAACGAAGGTGAAGCCGAAAAGGCCCTTCTCTTGGTACAGCCTTCAGGGAGCAGACAACCCAAAGTCCAAAGGCAAAGCCACTACCTATACTGGCCAGTCTGAAGAGCCAAGGGTAGTGGCCACTACTTCTGAGCCTTCCACAACGGAGGGTTTCTTCGGCTGCTATGCCACCTCCCTCATAAGGGCTATCTGTCACAACCCCATTATTTGTGCCCTCATCTTCCGCATATCCTCAGACTTCACTGCGGGTCTCTCAGACGCTATCCAGTGTCAATAACTGGTTGCAGGCAGCTACATCAAAGCTGTCTGTCTTATCCAGTGCAGTCACAACATAGGTAGCCCCAACACAGCTTCAGGTACCTCCATCAGTGGAGGATTCATTAAAGGAGCTTCTGGACAACCAGAAGAAGCTCCTGGACAACCAAAAGAAAATCCTGGAGACATTAGATACTCATCGGAAGGTGATCAAGGAGCTGGGCAAGCAGGTCAAAAAGATGAAGAATACCCAAGCTTCAAAAGAGTCTGTGGAGCTACTGAAGAAGGAGGTAGATAAGTTCACTTCTACCAGAGATATTCCACTGGACCTGCTTATGGAGGAGACTGCCCATGCAGCACAGACAACACAAGCATCAGAGCAGGAGGCTGACAGAGAACCGGTGAGAGAATTTGTGGTGCCCCAGTTAGAGGACCTGGAGATACAGTTGGAGGACCCGGAGGGAGTTGATGATCCTATGCAGTCCGAGGTCCCCACTAGTGAGCCTGATCCCATGTAGTCAGAGATCACATAGGGAGATTCTTTACTCTTTATCCCTTCCCTAATCTTATTTTTGCTTTTAGCATTGAGGACAATGCTATCTTTTATTTGGGGGTGGTCTTATTTTGATTTGATGACTGGCATGTAATAATTATGATATTATTTTCCTTTATTTTTACTTATCGTTATTTTCACTTTCGTTATTTTTCACTTTTGGTATGTATATAACTTTACCATTTCATGTATATATTCATCTCCATTTTGTATATATTCGGTTCACTCCATTATTGTACATATTCATTTTACTTTCCGTATTTTACTTTATAGCTTCTTTTGTAATTTTCCTTAATAGCTTAGCTTCTTACTTCCTTTAGTAGCTTCTTTTTGAGTTTGTAGCCTTTTTTTACATTTCTGTGTGATCAATAAGCCTTTGGTTTTCTTAATGCCACGGTTCTTTCCAAAGGTGTATGTTGTGTGAACCGGGTGGCTCTTCCCAACGATGGATGGCGTGACAACCTTCTTAAGGGATTGAGTCTGTTTTTCTTTCTGTTTTGATATATAGTAGTAATGAATAAAAGTGTCCCAAGTAGGCTTCACTTGGCACTAACACATTTACCTTCGACCTCATGGTTAGAGACAAGTTTGTTGATGAGATTAGCTATAGTTGTGACCTTTAGACTCTTGAGTTGACTAAAACTATCATCAGGTGGTTTTTGTGAGCCATCTGTGATCTTCAATCTTAGCTAGGGTTGTTGTGGGCCCTCGAATCTATTCTCTTTTACAATCCAGTAGCTTGAGAGGTGAGGTATTGAATTGCAAGTCCAAGTCCCGTGCCAACAAGTCTAGAACTTACCCTGAATGTTTTTCTAGGAAAAATTCTAAGTGTAGCTCGACTTGAGAAGTGATTATAGGATCTCTTTGGTCCCATTTGAACTTTGAAAACTTCCGTAGCCTACCATTATGATATCCTTAGTCAACCTCTTTGAGCCTAAGCCTTTTTCATTCAATAACCACATTACAAGCCCTTATCCGTTTTATAATGACCCTCTCTTGGCACCCAATCTTTCCTTAGAATTCATGATGAACATTTGGCAAAAAAAACATAAGTTTGGGGAGAGACGAGGAATTTCAAAGTGATGAAAGGTTCAAAGAACAAAAAGAATTGATGAAAAGGAAAGGCAAAGAAAAGGATAAAAAACCAAAAAGAAGCATGTCAAAAAGAAAGTAAAGGTTGAAAGGATTCAAGAAAACAATGTTGAAAGGCATGTAATGAGAAAAATGATTGTCATGAAGAAGAAAGAGTGACAATGTGTCTCTCTAGTTCCCCTAAGGAAGAAGAAAATGACTCAAAAGAGTCAAGAAAATATGAGCCGAAATGAGAAAATGGAGTGCTTAAGAAAAGATGATACCATCATAGTTCATTATGTCCTACCTTGATCCAAAAGGCCTTCATTACATCCCTCTAAAGCCCTATAGGATTTCAAGTTGAGTGAGCTTACATTAGTGGTGATTTACATGAGGGGCAAGCTTATGGTACTTAGAGCCGGACTTGTGACATTCTTCTGAGAGTGATGAGCGCACTTCTTTACAATCCCTGTTTTGAATGTCACATTCTATAAGGTGAGATTAGCTCATGGAGAGTAGAGGGGGAGGATCTGGGATCCACAATGACCTACGTGAGAGAGCGAGCTTCCTTGATGAATTGAGTCAACTCTTGATGTTTTTGTGTCACATTAGAACTATGGAACTCAAGAAGTCATAGCATGATGTTGTTGATAATGCATTTGTGTTGAGGGTAATTGTTAGTCCCAATTGATGCTTGATGAAGTCACCTTAGGAAAGATGAAATTGTCCTTTCTTTTTCTTGTGGATGTGGGAATTACCTTGTTTGCTTGAGGACAAGTAAAGGCATAAGTTTGGGGGAGTTGATAACTAGAGTTTTAGCCTATTATTTGCTCTCTTTTACTTAGGTTTTGGGTCAAAAATGCGTAAAGGTATTCCCGAAAACTAACTTAATGTGCTTGCTTGTAGGGTTTGGTCAAAATGAGGCAAAGAAGTCATAATCACCTCATGAAGGAGTCAAACTTGCACGAATCCAAGGCTGAGACTGGAGCGCTGAGAGCGGAAGAAAAGCGCGGCCGCGTAAGGACCATCACTGAGGTGGCCACTATTATGCGGACCACGAAAGTAGATTCAGAGAAGCTTCTTTCAGTACTAAAATTATCGTTGATCACATTGGAAAAGTGCGGCAGCGAAATCTTTGGCGCGGCCGCGAGGGGATTTTCGCTAAGAGCGGGGTTCGAGGTTCAGAGATTCTACAGTTTGGGCTCAAATCAAGAACGCGGCCCACGTCCAAATTACGCGGCCGCAAATTGATCTTACGTGAACGCGAAGGAAATTCCACTGAGATCGCATCTTGAGGTTCAGAGACCCTGCAAGTCGGGCTTAACTGAAGAATGTGGTCTACGTCAATATTATGCGACCGAGATGGAAGCACACGCAGACGCGATTGAAATTATACGGTCCACAAAACTAAGCCCAATCGATGCCCAGTATTGAAGAAACGTGGACCATGCTCGTTATTACGCGGTCGCGAAAGCTCAAGCGCGGACGCGGTCAGAATTATGCGTCCACGAATCCTCCGCAGGGGCATTTTTTCCGAAAATTTTAGTTGTGTATAAATAGACCTTTTTGACATTCTTAGGTTAAGTTTTGTTTAGTAGAGCACGGGAACGACTGGTTTTTCCCTTTTGGGGCAAATTTAGAGTAGATTTACCTTCAAACTTTAGATTTTCATCTTGTACTTTAATATTATGGCTTATATTTAATCTTTATCTTTGATTTCTGCTATTATTATGAGTAGCTAGACCCCATAGCTAGGGTTGTGACCCAACCCTAGTGTGGTTATTTAATGGGTCTTGAATTTTAGGGGTTAATTGTTTATGGGTTAGTAATATTTAGCCTAATTCATACTAAAATTATAGAATTAGTGGTTGCAAACACTGACTCATGCCTTTATGACTTAGGCTCATCCTGAGAAAGAGGGACTAAGTCTAGAAAAATTAGGCTAACAAGGAATTGGGGTGAACTTAAGAGATTGATAGCCCTAATTAAAGGATTAAACCTAGAGATGATAATACCTGACTTGAGCCAATTTCACTTGTATTGTATGAACACCCATTTGGGCTTGAGAAAGCCAAATCGGGCAAAGTCACTCAAACTACCGAGAGGTATAGAGTGAGCACTTATGTGTGATGGTTATATCACGACCACAATCATAACAAGCTTGTCCTAGATTCTTAACACCCATTAGATACTCACCTAGGCGGAAGTCACTTCCCTAGTGCCTTTTAACACTTGAAAACTTTCACCCAAAATATTGTACTTAGCTTACACTTAGTATTCAATAGTATAAAATTAGAATAGAGTCAATCGCAATAATGTTTGGAAGTGCAATTAGGAATAACACGCACATCTAGATTAGTTAGATACCCAAATCGAAGCCAAATTAACTCCCTGTGGAAATCGATCCCGACCTCGTTGGGTAAAACTGCATCGACCATCCTCGCCACTCTATAGTGGTGTAGGTTTGGCCACAATTACCTAACCCTTAGGAAAATTTCACTTTCTTGTATTTTGTCGTGCAAATTTGTTAATTTCGGAAACTAAATTTCTTTTACTCTATTCTCTCACAGATGGTGAGGACACGTACTACCGGATCGGACGGTCAGCCACCAGTTAGGGCCGCGAGAGGCCGAGGCCGTGATAGAGGCCGGGGCCGAGGTATGGCTCATGCAGCGGTTGAAGCAGCACCTATGGTATCGCCAGTTGCTCCAGCTCAGGTGCCAGCTGTGCCCATTGTGATTCCAGGCCTTCAGGAAACTTTGGCCCAGATATTGACAGCTTGCACTGGTCTTGCTCAGGTGGTTTCGGCTCAAACCACACCTGCCACTTCTCAGGCCGTGGGAGGTACTCATACCCCTGTTTCCCATACTCCAGACCAGGTAGTACAGGGACTTTAGATACCGGGGGCACTACCAGCCCAGCCAGCTGCAACTACTCAGGCCTAGGTATTTCCTGTTATGGCAGAAGATGAGCAGAAGAGATTTGACAGGTTTGGTAGGCTTCTACCTCCATCATTTAGCGGTGCTGAGTCAGAGGATGCTCAGGGACTTTTGGATAAGTGTCAGCGGATGCTGCGGACAACGGGTATTCTGGAGACCAGTGGGGTCTCGTTCACTACTTTTGAGTTTTTTGGGGCTGCCTTCAGATGGTGGGAGGCTTATGAAAGGCGCACGCCAGTTGGTGCGGTACCACTTACATGGAAGGAATTCTCCGTTCTCTTTTTGGAGAAGTTTATGCCACAGTCACACAGAGAGGAGCTGCGCAGATAGTTTGAGCAGTTACGTAAGGATGGCATGTCTTTGACGCATTACGAGATGAGATTTTTTGAGTTGGCTCGTCACGCAGTTTGGTTGGTTCCCACTGATAGGGAGAGGATTATGAGGTTCATTGATGGCCTCACGTATCAGTTGCGGTTACTTATGACTCGGGAGAGAGTATCGGGTGCTACGTTTGATGAGGTAGTTGACATTGCTCGGCAGATAGAGATGGTCCGTAGTTAGGAACATGGAGAGAGGGAGGCCAAGAGGCCTAGTGGACCAGGTGATTTCAGCGGTGTTCCTTCAGGGGTCATTTTTACCGCGGTAGGTTGGTCCTTATAGACACGCTCAGACGTGTCGTCTAGTTCATCATGGTGCATCATCTAGCCATGGTTCATACAATTCTCATCAGGGTCAGCCATCCGTCGGCGCCCTTCCAGCCTAGAGTTCATCCTGTGCCCCTTCAGTTCAGGGTTCATTTGCACCTGGTGCTTCTAGCAGTTATCCTGGTTCTCGGGGCCCGATTCAGTCTGCACCACCATCAGTACCGGGGAGCTGCTTTGAGTGCAGGGAATTTGGGCATATGTGAAGATAGTGTCCTCATCGCTCGGGAGGTCTAGTGCAGCAGAAGAGTCAGACTACGACTTCAGCACCAGTTACTTCACCACCCGCCCAGCCAGCTCGGGGTGGGGGTCAGTTAACTAGGGGTGGCCCAAGAGGGGGAGGCCGATCAGTTGACGGTCAGGCCCGATTCTATACTTTTCTTGCCATACCAGATGCTGTTGTTTCAGATGCAGTGATCACATGTATTGTTTCAGTGTGCCATATAGAGGCCTCTATATTATTTTACCCTGGTTCCACTTATTCATATGTGTCATCGTACTTTGCTCTTTATTTGGATATGCCCCGTGAGTCATTAGTTTCACCTGTTCGTGTATCTACGCCGGCGAGCGATACTATTATTGTGGACCATGTATATCGGTCTTGTGTGGTAACCATTGGGGGACTGAAGACTAGAGTAGATCTTTTATTTCTCAATATGGTTGATTTCGATGTAATTCTGGGTATGGATTGGTTGTCTCCATGTCATGCTATTCTAGACTGTCATGCTAAAACTGTGATGTTGACGATGCCGGGGTTGCCAAAGGTTGAATGGAGAGGTTCTATAGATTATGTCCCTAGCAGGGTAATTTCTTATTTTAAGGCCCAACGTATGGTTGGAAAGGAATGTTTGTCATATTTGGCCTTTGTGAGAGATGTGCATGCAGATACTCCTATTATTGATTCAGTACCGGTTGTGCGAGACTTTTCGGATATATTTCCTGCAGACTTGCCAGGGTAATTTCTTATTTTAAGGCCCAACGTATGGTTGGAAAGGGATGTTTGTCATATTTGGCCTTTGTGAGAGATGTGGATGCAGATACTCCTATTATTGATTCAGTACCAGTTGTGCGAGACTTTTTTGATGTATTTCCTGCAAACCTGCCGGGTATGCCACCCGACAGGGATATTGATTTCAGTATTGACTTGGTGCAGGGCACTCAGCCCATTTCTATTCCTCCGTATTGTATGGCACCAGCCGAGTTAAAAGAATTGAAAGAGCAACTTCATGAACTCCTTGAAAAGGGGTTTATTAGGCCCAGTGAGTCAATTTGGGGTGCACCGGTTCAGTTTGTGAAAAAAGAAAAATGGTACTATGCGGATGTGCATTGATTATAGGCAATTGAACAAAGTTACAATCAAGAATAAATATCCTTTACCGCGTATTGATGACTTATTTGACCAACTTCAGGGAGCGAGGGTGTTCTCCAAAATTAATTTGAGATCGGGGTATCACCAGTTGAAAATTCGGGATTCAGATATTTTAAAGACGATATTCAGAACTCGTTATGGCCACTATGAATTTCTTGTGATGTCTTTCGGGCTAACCAATGCCTCAACAGCATTTATGCATTTGATGAATAGTGTATTCCAGCCATATCTTGATTTATTAGCCATAGTATTTATTGATGATATTCTGGTGTACTCACGTAGCCAGGAGGAGTATGCAAAACGCTTGGGTATTGTATTACAGAGGCTGAGAGAGGAGAGACTTTATGCCAAATTTTCTAAGTGTGAGTTCTGGCTTAGTTCGGTGGCATTCTTGGGACATATAGTGTCAAGTGAAGGAATTAAGGTGGATCCAAAGAAAATAGAGGCAGTTCAGAATTGGCCCAGACCATCTTCAGTTACTGAGATTCGGAGTTTTCTCGGCTTGGCCGGTTATTATCATCGCTTCGTGGAGGGTTTCTCGTCTATTGCATCACCTATGACTAAATTAACCCAGAAAGGTGCTCCGTTCAGGTGGTCGAATAAATATGAAGAGAGCTTTCAGAAGCTCTAGACAGCTTTAACTACAGCTCCAGTATTAGTGTTGCCTACAGGTTCAAAGTCTTATACTGTGTATTGTGACGTATCGCGTATTGGTCTCGGCGCAGTGCTTATGGAAGATGGTAGGGTGATTGCCTATGCGTCCAGACAGTTAAAGGTACATGAAAAGAATTATTCGGTCCACGATCTTAAGTTAGCGGCTATCGTCCATGCCTTGAAAATTTGGCGGCATTACTTATATGGTATCCAGTGTGAGATATATACTGATTATCGGAGTCTACAACATCTGTTCAAACAGAAAGATCTTAATTTGCAACATCGGAGGTGGTTAGAGTTGCTTAAAGATTACGATATCACCATTCTCTATCATCCCGGAAAGGCTAATGTAGTAGCTGATGCCTTGAGTCGTAAGGCGGCGAGTTTGGGCAGCTTAGCATACTTACCAGTAACAGAGAGGCCTTTAGCCTTGGATGTTCAGGCCTTGGCCAACTAGTTTGTTAGATTGGATGTTTCCAAGTCGAATCGAGTTTTGGCCTGTATGATTTCTCGGTCTTCTTTATATGATCGCATTAGGGAGCGCCAGTATGATGATCCCCATCTGCTTGTCCTTAAGGACACGGTTCAACACGGTGATGCCAAGGAGGCCACTATTGGGGATGGCGGTGTATTACGAATGCAGTGCAAGCTATGTGTGCCTAATGTAGATGGTTTGAGTGAGTTGATTCTCCAGGAAGCTCACAGTTCACGGTACTCCATTCATCCAGGTCCCGCGAATATGTATCAGGATTTGAGGCAGCACTATTGGTGGAGGCGAATGAAGAAAGATATAGTTGGGTTTGTAGCTCGGTGTTTAAATTGTTAACAGGTAAAGTACGAGCATCAGAGACTTGAAATTCCGGAGTGGAAATAAGAGCGTATTACCATGGATTTCATAGTTGGACTTCCACGGACTTTGAGGAAGTTTGATGTTATTTGGGTTATAGTAGATCGGTTGACCAAATCTGTGCATTTTATTCCAGATGGTACTAATTATTCTTCGGAGCGGTTGGCTGGGATTTATATTCGCGATATTGTTCGCCTACACGGTGTGCCAGTGTCCATCATTTCAGATCGGGGCACGCAGTTTACATCACAGTTTTGGAGAGCAGTACAACGATAATTGGGCACACGGGTTCAGTTGAGTACAACATTTCACCCTTAGACGGACGGACAGTCCGAGCGCACTATTCAGATATTAGAGGATATGTTGCGCGCTTGTGTCATTGATTTTGGGGGTACTTGGGATCAATTTCTGCCACTCGCGGAATTTGCTTATAATAACAACTACTAGTCGAGTATTCAGATGGCTCCGTATGAGGCATTATATGGGAGACAGTGTCGGTCTCCTATTTGTTAGTTTGAGTCGGGTGAGGCTAGGCTATTAGGTACTGACTTGGTTCACGATGCTTTGGAGAAGGTTAAAGTGATTCAGGAACGGGTTCGCACGACGCAGTCTAGATAGAAGAGTTATGTCGACAGGAAAGTCCGTGATGTTGCTTACATGGCTGGGGAGAAGGTTTTGCTCAAGATTTCACCAATGAAGGGTGTGTTGAGGTTCGGTAAGAAGGGCAAGTTGAGCCCTCGGTATATTGGGCCTTTTGAGATACTTAAGAAAATTGGAGAGATGGCTTATGAACTTGCTTTGCCACCTAGTCTATTAGGTGTTCATCCAGTATTCCATGTATCCATGCTCTGAAAGTATGTCGGGGATTCGTCTCATATTCTGGATTTCAATACAGTGCAGCTGGATGGTAATTTGACTTATGATGTGGAGCCGGTGGCTATTTTAGACCGGCAGGTTCGAAAGCAGAGGTCAAAGAACATAGAATCAGTGAAGGTACAGTGGAGAGGCTAGCCAATTGGAGAAGCTACTTGGGAGATTGAGCAGGAGATGCAGAGCAAATATCCACACCTATTTAAGACTCCAGGTATGATTCTAAACCCGTTCGAGGACGAACATTTTATTTTTTTTGGGGGGGAGGGGGGAGGGGGGAGATGTAACGACCTGGACGGTCGTTTTGAGTATTATAACCCTGTTTCTCCATTTACTACCAAATTTATGCTTTACAGTTGATTTATGACATATCGGATTAGTTAGTTCGGGTCCGGAAGGAATTCAGAGTAAAATAAGATACTTAGTCTCATAATTAAAAATTTAAGTTAGAAAAGTCGACCGGATGTGGACTTATGGGTAAACGACCTCGGATTAGAATTCTGATAATTTCAATAGCTCCGTATGGTGATTTTGGACTTAAGAGCGTGTCCAGAAAATTATTTAGAGGTCCGTAGTGGAATTAGGCTTGAAATGGCGAAAGTCAAATTTTTGGAAAGTTTGACCGGGGGGTTGACTTTTTGATATTGGGGTCGAAATCTGATTCTGAAAATTTGAATAGGTCTGTTATGTCATTTAAAACTTGTGTGCAAAATTTGAGGGCAATCGGATATGATTTGATAGGTTTCGGAGTCATTTGTAGAAATTAAAAATTTCAAAGTTCATTAGGCTTGAATTGGGGTGTAATTCATGGTTGTAGCATTGTTTGAGGTGATTTGAGGGTTCGACTAGGTTCATATGATATTTTAGGACTTGTTGGTATATTTGGTTAAGGTCCCGAGGGGCTCGAGTGAGTTTCGAATGGTTAACGGATAAAAATTTGGACTTAAACAACTACTGGAATTTTTCTGATATCTGCACCTAACTTCCTTATACGCGATCGCGTGAGTGCGCCTGCGATCGCGTAGGCTTAGTTGGTCAGTAGAGGTTTTGTGCTTCGCGATCGCATGGGGATATCCACGATCGCATAAGGTTAGTTGAGGGCTGCTGAGTTTTGTTCTTCGTGATCGCGTGAAGCGGTATGCGATCGCGAGATTTTTGTGACTCGCGAACGCGTGAAGAAGGTCGCGTTCGCGTAGAGTAAGTGGAGCAGAGGTAGAAGTCATGTGTTTTATTCTTCACGATCGCGTGGACGAGTACGCGATCGTGTTGGTCTGTGATGTTGTGCATCGCGATCGCGTAGGGTTAAATCTGGGTTGTGGAAAACTGTTCTTCACGATCGCGTGGGAATGTTTGCGATCGCGTAAAGCAAAGGACTGGGCAGAGAGTTTAAGTTCTGAAAATGAGACTCCATTTTTGACGGATTGGAGCTCGGGAAGAGGCGATTTTTGGGAGATTTTCAGAGAAAATAACGGGGTAAGTGTTATTAACTCAATATTGGTTAAATTACCCGAATCCATGGTTGTTTTTAATATATAATCGGTGAATTAAGTTGGAAAAATTGTGAAAGCCCTCTTGGTTTAGTTTGGAGATTTGAGGGTCGAGTTGATGTCGGATTTGAGTAAAATTTGTATGGTTGGACTCCTTGTTGAATGGGCATTCATATTTTATAACTTTTTTCAGGTTCTGAGACGTGGGCCCTACGGGCGATTTTTGAGCTAATTTTCGGATTTTATGGAAAATTAGTATTTTCTTATGGAATTAATTCTAATAAATTTTATTGACTGAATCGAATTATTTGTGGCTAGATTCAAGGCGTTTGGAGGCCAATTCACGAGGAAAAGACATTACAGAATAAATAATTTCACGGGTTGAGGTAAGTAATAATTTTAAATTTGGTCGTGAGGGTATGAAACCCTGGATTATGTGTTATGTGAGTGGTTTTGAGAGGATGCACATGCTAGGTGACGGGCGTGTGGGCGTGCACCGTAGGAATTGTGACTTGTTCAAATTCGATGGAATTGTGTAGTTGAATTATCTATTGATATCCGTACATTCTCTACGTGATAGGGAAAATTGAGCTGAAACTCGTATTAAAAATCATATTTATACATATGTTGTTATTATTGGTACCCACTGGGGTCATTTCTATGGTTGAATAATATGTTCAAATAGTAAATTTTTGCTCAGTCATTTTTATCATTTTATATCATACCTTAGCCTCTCTTATTTATTATTGATGCATCATATCACTTTTTTTTGGCTGCTTATCATGATTTCTGAGAGCCCGTGAGACTGGAGAGGTTGATGACTGAGTGAGGCCGATGGCCTAATTGTGAGGATATTTATGGATCGGGCTGCACGTCGCAACATGTTTATTGATTTTTGCCATGATTGGTTGGATATAGTGCTTGGGATGAAGGAGCCCTTCCAGAGTCTGTACACACCCCCGGTGAGCACAAGTACCTACCGAGTGCGAGTGCCGAGTGATGAGTGATTGTGAGGAATGAGTGATTGTGAGGTTGGAGTGAATGGGAGGACTGGGTGACTGTTACTCTGAGAGGACACATTGATTTCATTATTTGTTGCATTTCAGCTGTCATATAAGACTATTTTGAAGATTTTGGAAAAATATTATTTTCTGTTTCGGTCAAACTTGATATGAAATTTTAGTGAAATCTTAAATGTTGAACTTGAGAGCATGTCTACTATTTTATATTGGAAAGCATTGTATTTGGACTTAGCTGAGAAGCTCGTCACTACTTTCAGTTCTTTATTTATTATTATTACTTGCTGAGTTGATTGTACTCATACTACACCCTACACTTCGTGTGCAGATTCAAGTGCTTCTGGACATAGCGGGTGATGATTCTCTCGCACAGTTGATTTTTTCGGAGATTCAGAGGTAGATGCCGTGTTTCGCAGACCTTGCCTCTCCTTCCCTATCTCCTTATTTACTATATTTGGTCTTAGACTATTATAGACCGTATTTTCCAGACTTGTATTCATATTAGATGCTCATGTACTCAGTGACACCAGGTTTTGGGGAGTGTTCGTATCAGTATTTGTGGGATTTTGTATTGTATTTAAACATTATGTTTTCAAACTTAAAGGAAATCGACGGTTATTGATGTTGTCGGCTTGCCTAGTACTGAGATATGTGCCATCACAACAGGTTAGGATTTTTGGGTCGTGACACTATTCCACCACATCCATCTACTCATCATACTACCCACCATTCGCTCTCTCAGCAATATTATTACCATTCTCCGCCACAGGGGTATACACCGCTTCCTCTATACGATCTTACATGTAGTTACATGGGTCCATCGAGTCAGCAGTCACAGAGCCATGTAGTATGCCCGTCATCTGCTCCATTTGCTTCATCACCAGTTGGATCGCATCCATCTAGATTTCAGCCTGCAGGATCGCAGCAGTGGTCTGGATCGCAGCAAGGGTCTAGATCGATCCAGGGGTGTGGATCGCAACCATCTTCATCAGGGACCCCGTCTCCCTCTCCACGGAGTTCGTCTCCTAGCATTTCTAGACTTCGTCTTTGGGATAGTAGCGTTGAGGCAGATGCCTCCCCTTCTGCGCACGCTTCAGATTCATCGGAGGATGATGATCCAGATGAAGTGCGGTATGATCGTTATCATAGGATGATCATCAGGCCTGAGGACAACGAGTAAGATTTATTTATTACTTCTTTATTTTTGCTGAATTATAATAGCTACTCTTGTTTATTTAATGTAATTGCTATGTTGCACGTTCATACCTAATCATCAGGTTACAAAGACAATCACTGAAATTCTTGGCCGATTGTATAATGCACCCTATCCGACTTGGAGTGACTTTCCACCTTCTCATATGCTCGGGCCTTCTTTCCCAGTTCACTTTTCTTCTCGAATTTGTCGGTGGTCCAATACCTCATCAGATCCTTCCATAAATGTGGTAGGACCCATGAAAGCTTCTTGTTCTTCTTTCGAGCGGATGAGAAGGAATCAGATAGTCTCTTACAGCATTTGAACTCCCAATTTTCACAAATTTCACTGTTATACCGGTCCTCCCAGACACACTTAGTCTGCAAATAAAGTATGTAACATTAGATGAAAATATTATTAATATAATGCTTAAATAGATAAGAATTGTATTAAAACCTTAAATTGGTTGAACATTTGTTGCACGAGCTCCGTGACTCCTTGCACTGTGTGGGTGCAAGGAGCATGAGGGCTACGAGAAGACTACTGGTAATTCCTTAAAATATTTACATCTATTTTTATCGAACTATATTTATATATGTTAATTTAGTTAACACGTTTTATTATATTTGTAGGAAAAAAAATATGGGAGGAAGATGACTCATGATGAGTTCTTCGTGGAGACTCACATCCGGAAGAAGAAGGCACCGACAGATCCAACTAGATGGGTCGAGGACTGGGCGGAGACTACATATGTAAGTTTCATAACTACTATAAATATTTATAATATTATATAGTTAATAATTTTCTATCTTCTAAATAAAGGGTCGCTACAAGATTACTGTGGAGGAGTACACTCAGAGCTTGCCACCGAATGAGCAAGGCGAGCGACCACCCATTTCAGACAAAAAAGCGCAGAGGATATGGTTGGATGTTGTCGGTGGTCCTAAAAAGGGGATAGCATACGACCTTCCAGAGAGATCATTTCGGCACTACAGGGCTGAATTGCAAGGTATAGGGACTTCCGTCCAAGGCGAGGCAATTGATAGGTCGACTATCTCGTCTATGGAACAGAAGATCGTAAAGCTGACAACAGAGCTTGAAGAGACAAAGACTAGAGAACAAAAGTGAGATGAACAATTTGGTAACCTTCAAGTTCAGCTAGAAAAGAGGGACTGACAATTTAATCTCCTTCAAGGTCATCTGACCAATCTTCTTGCTAGTGGTGCTTTTCCTATTCCCCGGTCTCGTGAGCCTTCCCCATGTGCTAATCCTTCTCGTTGTGATCCTACGAACCATGCCGACGATGAAGGTTCTAGTAGTGAATATAGAGATGATGCAATATAAGACACTCATTGAATGGTGTGTATTGCTAAATAAAATATTGAACTTGTCAATATTTAGTTGAGACTAGTTTTGAATGATGATTGTATTGTTGATATTATTTTGTTATTGAACATTTGTATTGTTGTTGTTATTATTAGCGTTGTTGTTGTGGTTGTTATTAGCGTTGTTGGTTAATTGTTGTTGTTGCTAGTTAATTGTTGTTGTTGTTGATTAATTATGGTTGAATGGCAGCAATATAATGTTGCCATTATAGGATGAATATTGGTTGTAATTGGTAGGTGGTGTAGCTTAAAAGCAGGCATTTTCTGCCCAGTTTTTACCCAGAAAAACCAACCGAAATCGATCGGAAATATCATTTTTTGCCCAGAAATTCAAAATTTCCGACCGAAAATGGAATCTCCAGAATTTTGAAATTTCCGACCGAATTCGGTCGGAAATTATGAATTTAAATTTATTTATTTAAATAAATTAATAATTTATTATAATTTATAAATAATTATATATTTAAATAAAATTATTATTTATTTAAAATTTCGACCGATTTCGGTTGGTATTTGAAAATTAAATAAATTTTTTTAATTAATACCGACCGATTTCGGTCGGTAAATAAAGTTAAAATTTCGACCGATTTCGGTCGCAACACGTTAGCGACCATCATTTTTCCGACTAATTAAAAGCGATCGGAAATCGGTCATTTTTTTTCAATTGCCGACCGATTTCGATCGGTTTTCGTGGACGAATTTAAGCAGTTTTTTAGTAGTGAGTTAAGCAGGTCTTCGTCAACCTGTCTACTTATGCTTAGTGGATTTTTTAAACATAAATGAGATATATACTTACCTTATAAGTAATTCGCTTGTGTAACTATTATATTTATATTGGAATACATATTATGATATTTGAGAGGAACTTTTAGCTGATTCAAATTAAATTTATTGACTGAATTCATTCCAACGAAACAACATGACCATTAACGATAAAAACTTAACTCCTGGCCCCTTCTCACTGCTTTTGTTCCTTCCAATTCAAGCTGATTATAATATTCGGAAAACCTTGTTACAGTCATGAACTTATGCAAATTGAAAATTGAGTTATGCCCTCAAGCAAAAAGAATTTCAGTCTCTAAACTGAAAGGTTTAAGCCTTTAAGGTAACAATTGGTATATGAAATTAATTGAGCTTAAAGCGACATGAGAGAGCCAAAACTACAAAGATTTAAAGAAAAATGAATTATTATCAATAATCAAGATTTAAAGCAATTCCAAAGTTCAATCTAAACAAAGAGGGTTCCAATCCTCATAATTATGTTTAGAGTACAACCAAATAGAGTTACGAACAATAAGAGAAGAATCTCAACACCAGTACATGATACTTAAACTTATACTCTTTTTTATTCACCTCTAGCTTAATTAGGAGTCAATTGGTATCAATCCTAAGCATTTTCTGTCTTATAACATGACTCCTGAAAATTATGCTTGTGTATCCACTTGCAGGACAAGGCAATATATATATATATATATATATATATATATATATATATATATATATATATCAAATCGGCATGTGAATCAATTACGTGGCCTATTAATCGGGAAAAAAATAAAAAATAGTCAGATTTACAGCTGGTAATTGAAAAATAGACACAGTTTCAAAAGTGATAGAAATTTAATCACTTTTTCATGTAAAGATAAAATCTGAACAAAAACAACCTTAAAAATTCAGAAATATTTCAGCATAATATGCTAGAGTTCGAATTTTTTTACATATGAGCTTCCAGCATAATGTGTTGGAGTTCCAACATAATATGCAGGAAGTTTATATGCAAGAGTTCCATAATCCCGCATATTATGCTGGAACTTTCCGTGGTTGGAGTTCCAACATAATACGCTGGAAGTTTATACGCAGGAGCTCCATAATCCCGCATATTATGCTGGAACTTTCTGTATTTCAGCAAAATAATGACTATTTTTCAATGACTTGACAAATGCTGATTATTTTTCGATTATCAATCCAAAAACTGGCTAGCCCGTCTTATTTTCAACTATTAATCTACAATACAATGGGCCTTAGCTTGACCTCGGGGTAAGCGCATCTTTTATTAGGATTTCATAATCGTTCTGGACACCAATATCAATAAATTATGATACTAGTAAAACAATTTTATCATAAAATCATATACCAATACCATGTGCATAAATATATAAATATATAGTATATTTATTTAGACATGTTGAACTTGCAACAACCCTATCCATCCATAGAAAAAGATGACATCAATTGCTATAACCTACTTACATATATAAAGTTGAAAAGGTAAAACTACTTTAGGCAGGTACATAGAAAAAAAGGGATCTGGCAAAAATAACCGGTTTATTAATTGTTTATTTTTTAAAGCATTATGTATAGGTTATATACTGATTAAAAGCAAAAATAGGAATAAACAATTATATTTGGGTTAGTTCTTAAAAAGAAAAAAGAAGGCCAAAAAAGAACTTCAGGTGAGTACTTCAGCCACTTCTTATCACATGACTATATATCTGTATCTGAAGTTTCCATCAAAACAATAAGAAGAAGGGTAATTGTGTAAATGCAGAAAATGGAATATCCACCAATAAACCCTCTAATCCAATTTTGTCATGTTCCCCAAATGGAGGGAGAAAACAAAACCTGAAAAAGAAAAAAAAGAAAAGATTTCTTCTCATTATTTCAACTTTTCAAGTAACCGCAGAGTCGCAAACGAAAGGTTGTTCTTCGGACAAAGCTATAAAAAATCAAAACTGATAGGAAGAGCCAATAAGCAAAGTCAATCCAATCATTTTCTGACCTAATTTTCCGCCATAGATATTCTTCTCTCAGAACTTGAAACTGTCACTTCTATCGGTATATTCAAACTTCTCTCTTCTGTTTTACTTCATTTTCACTACTGTCAACTTTAACTTCAGTATATGTATCGAAACGGAATGTTGATTAATCGCGAAATCACTTTCAGTTTTTTCAGCTTGCAAATATTTGTTGTGGTGATTTTAACTGATTGTTTGTGGCTCCTATGAATTAATTTTCACTTGTTTGTTGATTGAAGTTGAAAACTTGCTTTATTTGTTTTTTAGGGGTTTGATTTTGAGGTAATGAGAATTGGCGGCATTGTTTTGGTGTATTTTTGACGTTTAGTGTGTTAGAGGAGAGGAGGATGGGCTTTGCTTACTGTTTATGGCAGCCGAATGCTTCACATTGTGGTGAAGCTTTGAACTACAGGATATTAGATAGGAAAAACAGCTGTGATGTAGGGTTGAATCATAAATTGCTTGGAAATGCTAGGGTTTTATGTAAGAATAGGCTGGGGAAAAGGTTGAAACGGAGTGTGGCCTGTAGTGATAATAGTTTAGCATATTCAAGGATACGATTTAATTGTGCTTTGTGGAAGTCCGATTCAAGTGGGAATTTGATGCGCCGTAAGGCTTCTAGGGGAGTGAAATTGCCTCGGTGTCAGGGAAATGATTCAGTTGCGTTTATCGATGGTAATGGTAGAAATGTGGAGTCCAGTGAGAGTGCTGAAGATGGAGCTCTGAGTGCTAATACTAATGGAATCGCGGAAATTAGTTGCGCAATTGAGTTGGAGGAAGATAAAGAAGAAGAAACAGAAGGAGATAATTTGGATGAACTAAGGGAGTTGTTGCAGAAGGCACTCAAGGATTTGGAAGTTGCACAGCTGAACAGCACAATGTTTGAGGAAAAAGCACAGAAGATATCAGAAGCTGCTATAGCGTTAAAAGATGAAGCGGCTAATGCCTGGGATGATGTAAACAAACAACTTGATAGTGTTCAAGAGATTGTAAGTGAAGAGATGGTCGCTAAAGAAGCAGTTCAAAAAGCAACAATGGCCCTTTCTTTTGCTGAGGCAAGGCTTCAGGTTGCTCTTGATTCAGTACAAGCTGCAAAACAAAGAATTATGTCTTCAGAAACGTCTGAAGATAGCAAAGGGGAAGATTCAACTTCATTGATGGAGGAAGAGGCAGCACTCTTAGCTGCTCAGGAAGATATAAAGGAGTGTCTGGACCGTTTTGGAAGTTGTGAGGCTGAGTTGAGGCGTCTGCAGAATAAAAAAGAAGAGCTGCAAAAGGAGGTTGACAGACTGAATGAGCTAGCTGAGCAAGCACAAAACAATGCTTTAAAAGCCGAGGAAGATGTTGCAAACATAATGCTTTTAGCTGAACAAGCTGTTGCTTATGAGCTGGAGGCTACTCAAAGGGTCAGTGACGCGGAGATCGCTTTGCAGAAAGCCGAGAAGAACCTAGCTGTGTCAATTGTTGACTCCCCAGAAACTTCAGTTTTACAGAATGGATCATCTACTCAAGGGCAAGTGTTGGTCGATGGGACCCTTAGCGAGGATGAGGTACTCCCTAGAAATTCAGTCGATAGTGTTATTGAAATAGATAGGGAGGTACAACTGGAGGATGCTTGGGCGGCAAGTGGGCCTTTGTCAACTGAGGAGTCACGTATCTCTGATGAGAGTGATGAAGAAGATAGAAAGTTAGTTCTAGACTCCTCAAAAGATTCTGATTCTGATACAGAAAAACCAAAAAGTGTTCAAAGTCTGAGGCAGGAGGTCAACAAGGAATCAGCTAGGGACAGTTCACTTAATGCTCCCAAAGCATTATTGAAGAAATCATCCCGTTTCTTGCCTGCATCTTTCTTCTCATTTCCCACAGATGGTGAAGAGTTCACACCTGCTTCAGTTTTCCACAATCTCATGGAGTCTGCAAGGAAGCAATTGCCCAAGCTGGTGGTTGGCTCATTACTGATGGGAGCAGGGTACAACTACTATAAAACTGTTCATTCTTTGTTGCTTTTGAAAGATGAAGCTATTTCTTTCTAGCTGCATGTATAAGTGCCTCGTTAGGATACAATCTTTGTACCATTAGATTGGTATAGCTTGTTTATGGTACTTGATATGCTTTTGACGTCTGTCACAGAATTGCCTTTTACGTCAATCGATCAGAGCGAATTTCTCAGTCGTTTCAGCAGCCAGACATCATTACCACCAGCATTGATGAGGTTTCAACAAATGCAAGACCTCTGGTTCGACAAATAAGAAAACTGCCCAAGAAACTTAAGACACTAATGGAGATGCTTCCTCATCAAGAGGCATGCTTCTTTAACTCCCTTTAGTTTAACGCCTGCAATCACCATTTTGTTAGGAAGGGGCTTTACTTCTACTTGCTAATGGTGTTGTTGCTCATTTCAGATAAATGAGGAGGAAGCTTCTCTTTTTGACATGTTATGGCTATTGCTCGCAAGTGTTATCTTTGTGCCGATCTTCCAGAAAATTCCAGGAGGTAATTGAATTTTGCTACCTTCTTTTATCGCATGAGGACAGTGACTAGGGGCTTCTTATGTTAAATTGTTCACCAAACTTGTTCTTGATGTAAAGGTTTCCTCGTAGGTCTTTCCTTGAACATGTTCTAAAAATTGAAAAATGATATTTGATTATTAGACACTTAGTTTTCGGTGACCTTGATGTATGTCACAGATATGTGCCCTTTGCTCCTCTGTGACAGACGTACTCTTGTTTCTTGTTAATGGTTCATCTTCTGTCTGCTATAATGTGTAGGAAGTCCTGTTCTTGGGTATTTGGCTGCTGGAATCTTGATTGGACCCTATGGTCTTTCTATCATACGTCATGTACATGGGACCAAGGCTATAGCTGAATTTGGAGTTGTCTTCCTGCTATTTAACATTGGCCTAGAGGTACAGTCTAGGAAAATTGACTAGTTTATTTCTTTCTGAATGTGTTACAAATACTGCCTTAATAACCTCTGTTTGTATTCTCTTTGACAGCTTTCCGTTGAGAGACTAAGTTCAATGAAGAAATACGTTTTTGGGTTGGGTACTGCTCAGGTAATTGAAAAAAATTGAGCACTTGGGAGTTGTTAAGCCCCCTCCATAATGCTTATAGAGTATGGTCTCAACGTTTTAGGTTTCCACACTAATTATTAATATATTCAAATGAACGCAGGTCTTAGTGACAGCTGTTGTGGTCGGGTTAGTTGCTCATTTTGTTGCCGGGCAGGCTGGACCTGCTGCAATAGTGATTGGGAATGGTCTTGCCTTATCTTCCACTGCGGTTGTCCTCCAGGTAAATCCTTCTATATATTTAGCAGGTCTTCCTTGCTGGATGAATGATGGGCGATTTAGCTGGATGAATGATGGGCGATTTAGCGTTTGAGTAGTTTGTTGTACTCATTAAGTACGTTGATTTGGTGACCGTTTCAACACTCTAATTAAAGTTAATGCTTAAGCAGGCAATATTATTATGCTATGTTCCCCAAAAGTCCAGAAGCTATAATGCTAGATAAGGGTTGATGCCGAGATATCAAATCAGCATTGGAGTTTTTCTTATCATTTCCTTGTTGATTCACCATATTTACTACAATCAAGGAATTGTAGTTTATCTATAATTGGCTTTGTCTATGTGCCTGTGACCCTCCCTCTTCGAAAAATGAAACTTTAGTAATTAATTTATTATGTTGCATATCTGCAGGTATTGCAGGAGCGAGGTGAGAGCACATCACGGCATGGACGAGCGACATTTTCTGTATTACTCTTTCAGGTATCTGCATAGAGACAGTACAAAATTGTCGCATCTTTCTCCTGAGATGGGTGAAACTTGGAATATTATGTGTATCTATGCATACACGCGAATCACATATATTTACTTGCCATCACATATAGGCTGCTCTCATGCACTTGAAATGATGACAGTCAGTGCTGCGGTACTTTTAGATTTTTCTTTCTGATATGATTAACCAAATTCTTCCCTTTATCCTCCAGGATCTGGCGGTGGTTGTTCTACTCATACTGATACCACTAATTTCACCAAATTCATCAAAAGGAGGGGTATAGACTCTTGTTACCGTCTTGTCTTCTGGAAAAATTATTTAAAATTTTTGTGTTTATTATAATTACGATTCCAGCTATGTGAACTGGACCTGTAATATTCACCAAACTGAGAGCCAATAGCTAATCCCCTAAAGTCACACGTGAAAACAACATTCTTTGCTTTTGATAGCTGTGAGTTACACTATAGCTGTTTTCTCAAACTGCCATTATTATAACAGAACTTATTTCTTCTTAGGTTGGTTTCAGAGCCATAGCTGAGGCCCTTGGTTTGGCTGCTGTAAAGGCAATTGTAGCCATCACTGCCATTATTGCTGGAGGACGTCTGGTAAGGTGTTTGTTCATGTAGAATCACTTCCAATATTATAAATGCTTCTGATTAGTATATAATTTTTAAGTTCTAACTACATCTCTTACGATATTTTGGACTTTAGTCTTTCATTTGCTTTTGTCTATACATTATTAAAGTAGGGTTTGATATTTATCTATTGCAAAATATAAATAGGTTTTAATTCCGTTTTTCACTTTGCAAGTCTTGTAAGATACATTGCTGTAATGTGAGGACGTTAATATTTTTGTTCTCTATTCCAATTTCAGCTGCTGCGGCCTATTTATAAGCAGATTGCAGAAAACCAAAATGCAGAAATATTTTCGGCAAATACGCTTCTTGTTATCCTTGGGACTAGTCTTCTGACAGCCAGGGTACTTATGATCACATTGTTTATGTGTTCATGAATACTGCCCAATTCTGTTAGAACTGTTATCTTGTTAACGCTATGATGTGTTATCTGATGTAAATAATTCAGGCTGGCCTCTCAATGGCTTTAGGTGCATTTTTAGCTGGTTTGCTTCTGGCAGAAACTGAATTTTCATTGCAAGTTGAATCAGATATTGCTCCATATCGTGGACTCCTATTGGGTCTCTTTTTCATGACGGTAGGTGACAATCTTGTTTATTGTACAATGTGAATGCTATTTTCTAATCCTACAATTTGTCATTTGGAGTTAAGGTAGGATAGGTCTTGGTAAGGTGCTATTTACATTTAAAGATTCTCACTCTGCAATCTCTAGCACCAACTTGTAGACCTTAGTTGTCTCTCCTGAGTTGTTCTCTTTGAATGAATGTACTTCTCAGTAACATTTTATCTATTTTAATCAACTTTTATCCAGGCTGAAGGGAGAATCGTTTATGAATAAATTATTATAACTAGTGCTACTTTGTGACTTCAAAACTGAACAATTATCATCTGGTTGCAGGTTGGAATGTCCATTGATCCCAAGCTTCTTCTTTCAAACTTTCCAGTTATTATGGGCTCATTGGGACTTCTAATTGGTGGCAAGACCATCTTGGTTGCATTAGTTGGTAAACTGTTTGGTATTTCAATTGTATCGGCAATAAGAGTTGGTCTTCTGCTTGCTCCTGGTGGAGAGTTTGCCTTTGTAGCTTTTGGTGAAGCTGTTAACCAGGTTTATCTCTGATAGCTTTAACCTATTACAAGCAATTCTGAGCCGTTAATAAAATTCTTTTATTCCATTTCTTTTTCTCCGTTCTATTGCTATGCTGTTCAAACAGCATCTTCCTTTATCAAGGAATTGTGGACCTTTTCTACAATTGACCTGTGTGCTGAAATCAAATGTTGAGCTAGTGAGATCCTGTTATTGGGGAAGTGGAGACAAACTACCATCAAATCCTTCCAGTTTCTATCTATGGCCGCTGTCTTACTTCTATTTTACAAATCCTCTTAGAGACTTGTTCTTTCTCATAGCTACCCTTAAATAGATTCAGAGCTGCAACATATCTGAACAGTACAATGCTAAGCTCTCTGAGGATCTTTGCCCCATGATAAAAATATATCTTATTAGAATAAGTTTATTATCTTATTTAATTAAATTTTCTCCATGATTTTGCTTTTCTTTTTCCAGGGTATAATGTCTCCTCACTTGTCATCTCTGCTATTTCTTGTGGTTGGAATTTCAATGGCCCTCACGCCATATCTAGCTGCTGGAGGCCAATTAATAGCATCTCGTTTTGAGCTGCACGATGTGCGAAGTTTATTGCCTGTGGAAAGTGAGGTATAGTCTCCTACTTGGGGGCACAATCTCTCTTCTTTGGTTTTAAGCGAGAATAAACCATTTACATGTTCGTAAAATCTTATTTTTTGACAGTTTGGTTTCAGGTTGTCAATAGTAACAGGGTATTGGAATTAAAGGATTAAGGTTAAGGGGTCTTAATAGTTAATACTATTGTTAAAAAAAAAAAAAGTTGTGGAGACTAGGAAAACTGGAATTTTGGTGATAGAAAAGCTTCCTTTTTCTCCTCTTCCCTACCTCAAATTTCTTCATCTTCATTCTTCATCCCTGTCTGCTTTCTCCTTTCAGTGCCTTTCTTTGATCCTGGTTCATCTCTTAAGTTTTGTGCTCTACTTTGTTGTTGCTATTTAAGTCCCATGCCTCAGTGTTATGGTACTAAGCCTTTTGGACCCTCGCAGTTTCTCTATGCAAAGATTTTTTTTTCCTTGAAAATATTGTCTATTGAATTATAGCTTCATATCATCATCTGATTAGGTTTCCGCTGAACCTTATGCCTCACTTTGTTTTCCTTCCGAGCTTATTTAACATAATTTTTTTCTTCTTCTAATTTTAAGTGTTCAATACTTAATTTGTTCTTTAACTTATTGCTTCTTTGCTTTAAATTTAATTGCTATTGGTAATGTCAGCCTTTATTACGAAGATCATTTGTCTGAGAAGTAACAGATATTCAGTTACCAAAGCTCATTACTTGAAGGACTACATCATTTAATGATATCTTTCTGGATTATTACCTTCGTAAATGTAATGAAGATTTCACTGACTTAAATTTATTGCATAATAAAAGGTGTAGACTGATAGTACCTTTTTTCCTTCGCAGACAGATGATTTGCAGGATCATATCATTATTTGTGGATTTGGTCGTGTTGGCCAGGTTTTGCCCCGTGCTTCATGAATTGGTTAAATTGATCATTTGACAGAATGATTTTCAAACTTTGGAACAATGAAGCTATTTCCATCTTCTGCCTGTTGAATTAGTTTTCATCTTAACAGATCATTGCCCAACTTCTCTCCGAGCGACTGATTCCGTTTGTTGCACTTGATGTGCGAAGGTATGATTCTCTTTTTACTCACATTCAACTGATTTCAGCTCCTGTAGGTTCAGTGAAGATTTCATCTGCTGTTTGTTAAGCTGACATAGAATTTTTTCTTCCATAGTGTCATTTCCTGATATGGTGGTTCTAAAATTTTATATTTTTCGTAAAAGAAAAGAAAAAAAGCAGGAGGAAGAACTTATATCTTTTGAGGTGTAAGTGACTTTCTGCCTCAGATCTCTATATTCCTATGCCGTGCTCAAGTTTTCTCACCACTATGGTTCTTTTCACAACTTACGAAGCAGCACCTCCACTATCAACTACTCTTAAAAGCCACCAGATCTTTATAGCTGACCAAATGCAAGAAAATGGTTTTTCTTTATAAGATATTATATAGTTTGTTAATTGTGAGTCATCAGTCATTATCAACCTTTAGGATATTAAAGTAAAAGTTTTTGTTTTTCTCTATCTAAATAAAATGTTCATATTCATGCATGCATCCAAGGGATGACAGTGAAAGAGAAGCAGATGATGGTTTTCCTGTAAGAGTGCCAGTGCCAAGCCAGAGAACTGAGGAAACTGGTCTAGAACAGAGAAGTCCTTAATTGAACTTGTTAAATAGTTATGTGTAAATAGTCCTAGTCCCATATGTAGGAGTAGAATATGTATCATATATAGAGTTCATTGCAGTGTTTTAAAAAGCGATCGATCTTTAAGCGAGAAGGGACGCGAAGCGATGGCTGCTCGCTTTTCCATGCCTGAGGCGACTCGACCAGATGAAGGGCTCGCTTCAGTCGAAGAAGTGCGAAGCGACAAAGCGATCGTGAAGCGCAGAAGCGCTCGCTTCTGTTCAGAGGGGCCTTTTTTTTTAAAAAAAAGTTTGGGTCTGTTTTTTTATTATACAAAACAGACCCCAAAGACCAAATTGACCATTTCTCTCTTCTTCCCAAATTGATCGACCATTGCTGCTGCTAGGGTTTCAACTTCCTCCAGGTAATTTTTCTTCTTCTCCTTTCTTCTTCTCCTTTTTTTTCTTTCTTCTTTCTTCTTCCTTCTTTCTTCTTCTTGTTCCCGTCCAGCGTCTGCTAAGGTATTTTATCTTTTTTTCTTTCTTCTTCCTTCTTCTTCTCTTCTCTTTTTCACTTTTTCTCGTCCAGCGTCTGCACAGCTAGGGCAGGCGCTGGTTTTCTTTTTTTCCCCCCTTTTATTCTTCTTATTTATTAATTTTAATATGTATTTTAGTTTATAAAATTAATTATTATATATATATGTTATATTTTTCAGTTTATTTGATTAATTTTATATGTATTTCAGTTTAGAAAATTAATTATTATATATATATATATATATATATATATATATATATATATATATATATGTGTGTGTGTGTGTGTGTGTGTGTGTGTGTGTGTTATATTTTAGTTTATTTGATTTTTTTAATATGTATTTCAGTTTATAAAATTAATTATTATATATATTATAGTAGCTTTGATTTTGCTTTTCCTATGGTTTGTGGAGGATTTGGTGGTACCTACTTTTGAGTTTTTAAATTGAACTTTTTGATTATTTATATTGTGTCTTTGCAAGGTTTACATTATATTTTTTAAGAATTGCGCTTCACTTCAATGAAGCGTGCGCTTCGCTTTTGAAGCGAGGGGAGCCCCTGTCGCTTTTTTGCGCTTCTCACTCTCAAAAACACTGGCTCATTGCATCATTGTTAAAAAATAGATTTTTCTTCCGTGCATTCTCGCATGGTATCAGAGCTTCAGTGAGAATTATCGTTGTGCGTCATTCCAACGACATTCGGGAAGAAAGATCTCATTGCCGTGCAATTTTCCGGCAATTTCGTCTTGTTCCCAGGGTTCATCACTGCTACAATGGTACTATGCATATACCAGTACCACCATCAGATCTGAAACCCTTGTGCGACCAAACCCTAAAAATTCCAGTCCCATCGGAACAGAAAAGTCAGTAACCGTGCGTCTTTCCGGTTGACGATTCAAGATTGATTTGCGTTATCTCCTCATTGGTAAGTGTTGTGCGAAAACCAACACTATCACCTTGTTCGGAAAAGTAAGACGACAAAACCCCAGTCAATCGCTACGGCAGAAAGTCACGTGCCGCCAGAACTAGGGTTTCGGCGAGCTACAGTAACTTTTCCGGCGCGTGTGAGCCATCCCGGCCATTTTTTGACAAAACTTCTCAGGACAACTTACTCGTCCAGTGATTCCGAACCTACCCATATAAATTACATCAAATTCTGACAACTTTTATTTTTTTGCGACATGAACAGTGGTTTTCCGGCATGAACAGTAATTCCAGAAAAAGTTTGTGTATTCTGGTGGTGTTTTAGAATCTATTTTGTAGTGTGGAATTCGGCTTAGTCTCACTATTTTCAAATTTTTCCGGCAACTGTTCGGCCAACTTTTGTTTATCAGCAACCACCTGGTTTTGTTGCTCAGGGGGAGTCTAGTGGCCTTGTATGTCGAATGATCAGCTTGCAGATATTTTCACCAAGTCCCTCATTGGTCCTCATATTAGTTACATATGTAACAACCTCGGTACATATGATTTGTATGCATCGGCTTGAGGGAGAGTGTTAGATAGTTATGTGTAAATAGTCTTAGTCCTATATGTAGTAGGAGTAGAATATGTATTATATATAGAGCTCATTGCATCATTGTTAAAAAATAGATTTTTCTTCCGTTCATTCTCACAGAACTTTTAGATTATTTCACAAATCAGCTATGTTGCGCGGACTCCTCATTTCAGCCCGCACCCGTGTCTACATGACACTAGTAAGGGTAAGGGTGTGAGATTCATACCGAATGTGGTCAACCCGACATCAGATACTTTGACCACAATCCATGGACAAGTTTGAGGAAAAAAATGGGACTTTGATTTCTCAAGATAAAAGTTAGTACATATTTGAAGACATGGGAAATGGCATAACTTCAATAGTCGACCCGTATTCGTGAAATGTGTATCCGTATCTGGATCTTCACACCTGATGATTTAGGATATTTTTATAAATCTATCTTTAGAATTTTGAATTATTTTTCGCCGAATCCCCTCACCCGTATCTGGATCCCGTATCCCCAAATCTTTTAGATTATGAAGGATCCGACCTTTGGATCCGCACCCGGATCGGATACCCGCACCCGAGTCCGAGCAACATAGCAAATCAGATATGAATTAGAATCAAAGTTGGTTCCCATCCAAAGCTTGTAATGTTGCTCTCTATAGTACTCTTTAACTAAGATGGATTGTGTGGCTGAATGCAGTATCTTATGTAGACACGGTTACATGAATTTCTCAAAAACATAAAAGGGTACTAGAGTTTCCTTATATGCTGGAGCTTTGATTGTAAGTGGATCGTGACTATCATCATATTGCTCTAGAGTACTTTGATATTCAGCAGTTGATTATTAGAGCATCAACAAGTATTAACTTGATTACTGCATCTATAAGAAAGGTTTCTTTGTGGTGGTGGGGGCGGAGGGTGCAGGAAATGTTGCTTTCACTTAAATTTTCCAATTGTTATCAGTTATCATGAATATCCTGAGGCTCATCTTAATAGATGTTTCTATAATAAATGCAGTGAACGAGTTGCAGTTGGTCGTGCACTTGACCTTCCTGTATACTTTGGTGATGCTGGTAGCCGAGAGGTAAAGCAAATTCCTGAACTTAAGATTATCATTTCGGATATTTTATTTTGACATTCTGTGTTCCGATTACTAGGTTCTACATAAAGTTGGAGCTGAAAGAGCATGTGCTGCCGCAATAACATTAGATACTCCCGGTGCAAATTACAGAACTGTTTGGGCCTTGAGCAAGTACTTTCCCAATGTGAAAACATTTGTACGTGCTCATGATGTGGATCATGGCCTCAATCTAGAAAAGGCTGGAGCAACAGCGGTATCTTTCTTATTCTAATTTCTGCTATTGATCTTTTCGTTGGAAACTCGTTCATATTTTTTCACTTAGCATTCTGTATATCTCTTGATAACATTTGGATTCTGAGTCTTGAAAATTTTGTTTTATTGCTGGTGTATTATGTTGTGCTATGGTAAAATTTTGTAGTTGTAACATATCATGCATAAAAGAGGAAATAGTTGCACATTTGATGGTTGGATAAATGATGAACAATGCATTAACTGAGGTGGATAAAAACTTTTACAGGTTGTGCCTGAGACCTTGGAACCAAGCCTGCAGTTGGCCGCTGCTGTCCTTGCACAAGTAAGTGGATTTGATAAGCACCACTTCATCAAAAAAGTAGATTTGATAAGCACCTCAGTTAGGAAAAAGAAAAGAAAAGAAAAGAAAATTGATGGCCCTTGTTTGTCTCATTTTGACTGATTTAGTTTTTAAGCTGGTAAGTAATTGATCAGTATAACCAAATTCTAATTTGAGAAGTTTCGTCCCAATACTGTAGAGTGATATGGATGATGATTCAATAGCTTATCATCATGTATCATTCTACACTAGTCCTTCAGAATGGTATAGCATATGGCTTTCTCAAGGTTTCATACAAATTCGGTGGCCTATTACCTCTTTATGTGATACAGTGATTTTAAAGCACTTCGCAACTGCATAATTGCCCACAATCCCCTCCCTTTAATAAAATATTAAATTAGAGTGATTTTTCAAACTTGTTTTTAGAAAATGATATACCTCAAAGCTGAAATGCGTATCATAATTCATGATTGGATAGATATTTGTTCTACTGTATACTTTAACATTCTTGACGGGAAGGACCAATTGTTGGATCTTCTGATGCAATAATCTTGCTGCGCACTGCATTTTGCGTCTCGACCTCCTTGTAGTCTACTTTTGGCAATCTATAACCATCATGAAGCAAATAAAATTCTAAGAATATATTGTGTCTTCTAGGCTAAGCTGCCAATGTCAGAGATAGCGGCAACAATCAACGAGTTTAGGTCCCGCCACCTCTCTGAGCTTACAGAGGTAAATTATACATGCACTACTTGTCTTAGCTTTTGGAACGTTGTACGAGGTTTCATAGTTCAGATTTTGTCAGATATTTTATGCTGCCCACGGGATTTTGTTTTGCAGCTATGTGAAACTAGTGGAAGTTCTCTAGGCTATGGATTTTCTCGTGTGGTGAATAAAGGCAAAGTTCAGCCTCCAGATTCTTCGGATGAGAACCAAGTCAGTGAAGGAACACTAGCAATATGATTACCATTAGAAGAAACAGGGATTTGCGTTGATTGGACCCAAAAAAGAAGAAGAAGGAATTGAGAAGGGAAGATACTCCTGATAAGTGTATAGTGTTTTACTTAACCCCCCTGTTCTTGAAAATTGTACAGAAGAAATATAGTACGTAGCAAGCAACAAGCTATGCAGGAGAGCAAATCTATTGGCATAACCCAAGGGCAGCTCAAGGGGAGGCTGGTTAAGCCTTTGCTTTAGGCTCCCAAAATTTTGGGGCCCAGAAAACTTTTAAGGGCAAAAGCGTTTTTGATCCCTGAATTATTATTTTATTCTGATTTTAGTCCTCAATTTAAATGTGTGATATTGCTCCTTTAACTTTGACATATGTTAATAATTAACTTTAGTACTGTTAGTTGAAGAAGTAAAAGGGGGAGAAAGGATACTAGATCCATTGCTTCAACCTGATCATCACCATTACTGATTTAAGATTTACTTTTAAATATACCATCTAATAAGGGAGAATGCGCATCCTAGCTTGCCAGCCAGGGACATTTTTGGTATTTCAGCAGTCTTCATGCTTTAAGACTTGTACTTCATGCTGCTCTTTCCTTGCAAAACACTAGCACACTAACAAAAACACTGGCACACTAACACACTTTGTATAATTCCTTTTGTGTCCTCAGACTATATAGTGAAGTCTTCTAAAAGCATAGACCCCACTTAAACCTCCTTTTCACGTGTCACTCAATTTGCAGCCTTGTGACCACAGCACTTCCATCTCTACACATAATTTGGAAGGTATATCATATCAATTTAAAATTTAATATTTAGTTATAACATTTTAGTGGACTGTTGTATAAGCGATGCATTGATATATATATATATATATATTCTCAAACTTTGTTTTGTTGTATTACACAAACTCTGGTCATTCAAAGCAATTCAAAAGTGTAGCATGACCATGTTAATTACTAGCAATTCTATTGACCCTTTTGTGAATTTCAATCCCAAAATTAACGGGAGTCTTTTTTCTTTTTTAAGCTTTAGAAAATATTAGTTGCATTTGAAATCTTAATAGTAAATGAGAGAAAATCTTAACAGTGATGAAGCAAAGTTTAGTGAAAGATTTGGAGACCCAATTGGAGAACTCCACAAATTGGAGATTTCTTTAAATTCTCATAGCTTGAAATTGGTGAAAGAATTGGGAATCCATAGATTTTAACGTGAAAGCACTTCTTTTGTGCTAATTAATTCATTTAGATATGAATTAACTACCAAAATTATTTGTTATAAGTATTTTCATTTTTCGAGATATTATACATATGTAAGTAATTAAATGTCAAATTATAAAGTCATAAATTTGAACTATATAAGATCCTTCAATATTAAATTATTAATAACAACAAATAAGTTAAATATAATTAATAATGGTTAAGTCCAAAATACTTTTCGTATAAGCGGTACTAAAATTATTTACCTAAGTTATAATTATTTAGCAAAAACTTGTTGGAAAAAGTTCAACTAATATTTACAGTATTAGTTTTGCACACAAAAATTCAAACAAATTACATGTCATAATTTGCTAAAGAATGCACACAACATAAATAAAGGAGGAATTTTAACCCCCAAAAAAAGTTTGGCACACATAGATTAAAACTAAATAACAAATTGCATGTTAGGAATTATTAAAATTATACACACATAAACGGTTAGGTGGAGATGGAAACCCGTGGGGACGCGAGGGGTACAAAGTTAGGCAAGGAAGCTACTGTGTGAGAATTTGCATGGCAGCTACAGTAATGCCCTTCCTTAGCTAGCCAATAACGTTACATATAATATACTAATAATAATTCTAGAAACTAGAAATAAATTTGAAGAATGAATTGCCATATTTTCTGCTTAATCTTGGACATTTTTATGTTAAAGGCTCATGCATGAAGAGAAGCTCACTCTCCCATTTTTTGTATCTATTTCATTTGGATTAGATTTGTAGAGTCAATCCAATAATACTTAAAAGAGATAAACATACCCAACAATATTTTGTGGAGTTTGAAAGAAATTTTTACTTATACTTCTATGTGGCAATTCCGCCAAGATCTCTTCGTTAGTTGGGGGAAGAATCCGCCCGAATCGGATTTTTTGAGGAACGTATCGAGAGAGAATTAGATTTGGTTAGACAATGTGTGATTGGTAAACAAGGATCGATTTTTTATCAAGGTACAGAATGTATCGTCAAATATTCAATATGATTCCACAAGATCTAGTTTCATTCAAGTAACGAATTCTATCCAATTGAAAGGATCTTCTGATCAATCCAGAGATCATTTGGATTCCATTAGTAATGAGGATTCGGAATATCACACATTGATTAATCAAAGAGAGATTCAACAACGAAAAGAAAGATCGATTCTTTGGGATCCTTCCTTTCTTCAAATGGAACGAAAAGAGATAGAATCAGGCCAATGAAGTAGCACAACTTTATTGCCTTAACTATACAATTGGGCCCGGGTATCGCCGGGCTAATAGTAACTAGTAAGAAAAATAAAGGGATTTTTTCATTCTTATACATTATTTGAAACTTTATTATGAAAAATACCCATGTTTTGGTATTTACCCGATCTAAACATATTTTAGTTACAAAATATATACAATCCACCTTAAAAGGCTCTCAATCCATTATTTGTGACTTCAATCAAAGGATTTAGTTACACCATTTTCCTTTTTTCTCTCCTCTCTCCCCTCTTCTCTCCAGATTGAACTTATATTTAGGGATTTAAAGAATCTAATCCCTCATATCTTGAGTACCATCACCCTATCTTTCTCCCCATATCTCGTCTTCTACTACTTCATGGCAAAATATAGAAATCACCATGCCTTCTGATTTTGTAGATATTCCTGTCACCGCTGGGTACTTAGATAGCTATGCCCAAATGGATCATTGTGCATCTACCAATGAGTTTGGCCAATTTCCATTCCCAACATCACCCTATCTCTAGTTCTTTGCTTCTGTCTTGTGTCGTTATTAGTATTACTAATAATTTGTAAGGACTTTGCACAATGGTATAGAACTCCATGGTATTTAATGTAATTATTAGAAACATACTCGATGGGGTAATAATTTGTCAAAAAAATAATAATATTAGACTGCAAAATTCATTTCCATTTCTGCTGATGCAGGGTAATTCAACGTAAAATTCTAAACTGGGTTATTGTTACGTTAGATAGCTTAAACACGATGAGCTAATGTTTTCTAGCTTTAGCACAATGAATGACCGCTCAGTTGCTTCCTTTTTTGTTCTTTTTCGTTTCCTTTCACTTTAAATGAGTTGACTTCCTTTGGTTAAGAGTCAACTTAAATACAATTTTTATACAAATTTTATACAATATGTCTTTTGTATATTTTGTATCTGATTTATACATAGTAAAAATAAATTTCATACAACTAATTATATATTATATAACTTATCTACAACTTTCATACATTATTTCTACATAGTTAAATATAACTACAATATCATACAAATTTTATACAATATGTCTTTTGTATATTTTGTATCTGATTTATACATAGTAAAAACAAATTTCATATAACTAATTATATATTATACAACTTATCTACAACTTTTATACATTATTTCTATCCAGTTATATACACCTACAATATCATACCACTTAACTACAATTTTTATATAAATTTTATACAATATGTCTTTGTATATTTTGTATCTGATTTATACATAGTAAAAATAAATTTCATACAACTAATTATATATTATAAAACTTATCTACAACTTATCTACAACTTTCATACATTATTTCTACCCAGTTATATACAACTACATTATCATACAACTTAAATATAATTTTTAAATAATATTGTTCAACTATCATACAATATTTAAATAAAAAAAAATATAAACAACAGAATATAATTTTTTTATAATTTTACTACAACTTTACTACAATTTCGTAAGTACAATGTATGTCATGTCTTCTTCTTCTTCTTCTTCTTCTTCTTCTTCTTCATTCTTCTTCTTCTTCTTCTTCTTCGAGTTTCAATCTGAAATTCAGCCAAAATCAAGTCTAATCTTCACTAAAACACCCTCAAAATTGAGATATAAACTCCAAATAATATTCCCATTTGTTTGCAACAATACCCAATCCAAACAAATAATAATTTTTGAAAATCTAAATTCGAAGGCTCTGAGATGGAGGGCTGGCTAGCAACTGGTTTAGAGGCCATTCCTCATTCGTTGAACGATGCTACACCCGATAATCCCCGGACTCTCGATATACATCAGAAACATTGGATGTATGGTCGTCAGAAAACTGAATATTTTGATGCGATGCACCAGAAGGGAGCCCTTGAATATGGTTTTGGTGGGTATTGGCATTGTGGTGAGATACATTAGGTACACTCGGTTTGAGAGATAGAGAGACGTAGAGAGAAAGAGCACATGAGAGAGAGAGACGGAGAGAGAGAGCGCAAGAGGGAGAGAAAATAAGGATGAGAAATAATTGATTCCTAATATAAAGGGATACTCATTTAATTTCTAAAGTGTATATAATTGGTAAATGTGTATATAGGATGTAATTAAATTAAAACTTGAATAGGAAGGGTAATAAAGTTTTAAATAGTGTATAAAAATATAAAAATTTCAAAAATAAATCAGGAAAACTCTACCCACGTTTTGAACAAATCTATCAAAGATTTCAATTGTAGACATCCACCGTGAATATTTTGATTGTCGCCACACTCGTCAATAGCCATACGCCCATACCTATGGTAAGCATCAAAACAACCTAGACCTGCATACATTATCGAGCACTATAGCAGGTAGTATTCGCACATGAACTATTGTTAATTGTATGGCGGGGTTGTTGCTTTTTGCTTTGATTGGATTGTCAAGCTGCAAATGATTCCTGTTGCGCAAGCCAAATGTATATAGCGTGAATGAGTCACAACTACTATACCAAAAATTATGACAACCACTAAATAATAAACAAGACAATAAGACAACAATAAAAGAACACCAGAATTTACGAGGTTCGGCCAATTTTGCCTACTTCCTCGGACACAATCAATATTTTATTCCACTCCAAAATTACAAGTAAAATAATACTAAAGAGAGAAGATACAAATGCCTTAAGAAGATAAAAGGCAAATGAGAGGTGTACTAAAATCCTAAACATTAGACCTCCTTTTATAAGGTGAAATTCCCATTCAAAATTGTCATTCACCGACGTGGGACTTTTGACAATTTCAATAATCCCTTGCTTTCTTTAAGTGAGAGGATCTGGATAGTAATTAGAATCCTTACTCTTTGCCCTCTTTTTCTAATGATCTATGTCTTTCCAACTAATTTTGCTTAGCTTTAGAAACAAACCTACGTGAGAGCAATATGTAGAATACTATCTTTTGTTCTTCATGATAAAGAAGTACACTTCATCTTTCCTCTTCATTGTATACACCCACACTCTTCGGGAAAAATCATCAACAAAGGTTACAAAATATATTGTGTCAGCCATTGGGAAAATCAAAGATACTAGATGGCCTACACCCCTACAAACCGATCCATCCCAAAGAAACCCCAACCAAATATGCAAATGCCATGGTACACATAGTCATAGAACCGGAGACTGTAGACAACTAAGGGAGAAGGTGTCCCGTCTATTCAATGAGGGTCACCTTCGAGAATTCTTGAGCGACCGAGCTAAAAACCATTTTTGAGATAGGGATGCGAACAGGAAAAATTAGCAAGAAGAACCACAGCAGGTGATTCACATGATCGTTGGTGGGGTCGATATTCTACAATGGCCTGTGTTCAAACGCACTAAAGTATGAATCACCAGGGAAAAACGAACTCGAGACTATGTGCCAGAAGGCACTTTATCATTCAAAGATGAGGAAGTAGAAGGGATCTCACAACCCCATAATGATGCTTCGGTAATCACTATCCTTATGAATAAAATTCAGGTTAAACATGTTTTAATTAATCCAGGAAGATCGGCCAATATTATTCGATCAAGGGTCGTGCAACAGCTCGGCCTACAAAATCAGATCGTACCCGCAACTCGGATTCTCAATGGTTTCAACATGGCGAGTGAAACAACTAAAGGTGAAATCATCCTACTATTAAATATAGTTGGAACAATTCAAGAAACAAAGTTCCTTGTGATCGAGGGCGATATGATATACAACCCACTGCTCGGAAGACCCCGGATTCACAACATGAGGGCGGTCCCCTCAACCCTTCACCAAATGTTGAAGTTCCCAACACCAGATGGATAAAAATGGTGTATAGGGAACAACATGCTACCAAAGAGATGTTCGCGGTTGACGAAGTAATACCGGTATTAGCGCTTTTGTCAATAAAGGGATCGGAGTCCAAAGAAAAATAGGAAGCTAAATAACAGCCATAACCACCGGCCTCGACTCAGTCGGAGAAGCAGGGAACGGATGAGGACGATGACTACTGGATCCCTCGATCCTTCATAATCTCCGAGGATTCTGACGCCACCAAATCGACAGTCGAAGAGCAAGAGCAAGTCATACTGATCGAGCATCTACCTGATCGAAAGGTATACCACGGTACGGGGTTAACCCCCGAGCTTAATGAAAAACTCATTAAATTGCTTATCAATAATATGGATTGTTTTGTTTGGTCCCACCTAGATATGATAGGGATCCCGCTGGAGATCACTACACATCGACTGATCTTGGACCCGAAGTTCCATCCGATAAAACAAAAGAGAAGGCTCCAGTCCAAGGTAAAACATGCATTCATCTAGGACAAGGTAGACAAACTTCTCAAAATAGGATCCATTCGGGAGATAAAATATCCTGAATGGTTAGCAAACATAGTCGTAGTCCCTAAAAAGGAAAATAAACTTAGAATGTGCGTAGACTATAAATATTTAAACAAAGCATGCCCTAAAGACTCTTTTCCTCTGCCGAATATCGATCTCATGATCGATGCCACGGCCGACCACGAGATCCTTAGTTTTCTCGATGCCTACTCGGGGTACAATCAAATACAAATGAACCCGGAGGATCAGGAAAAGACTTCGTTCATCACTAAGTACGACACCTACTATTATAATATAATGCCGTTTGGACTAAAAAATGCTAGTGCTACTTATCAACGCTTAGTAAATCAAATGTTCGAAGAACAAATAGGTAAATCAATGGAGGTTTATATTGACGATATGCTAGTTAAGTCCCTACGAGCAAATGAACATTTTACACATTTGCAAGAGACCTTTGATATACTAAGGAAATACAACATGAAGCTCAACCCGGAGAAATGTGCATTCGGAGTCGGCTCGGGCAAGTTCCTCGGCTTTATGGTATCTGATCGGGGAATCGAAATCAACCCCGATAAGATCAAGTCAATCGAAGACATCACAGTCGTGGACAATGTTAAGGTCATACAAAGATTAATAGGGCGCATAGCCGCCCTAGGCCAATTCATCTCGAGGTCTTCAGATAGAAGTCACGGGTTATTCTCACTGCTCAAAAAGAAGAACAGTTTTACATGGATCCCGAAATGCCAAC
Organism: Nicotiana tomentosiformis; assembly: GCF_000390325.3. Taxonomy (NCBI): domain Eukaryota; kingdom Viridiplantae; phylum Streptophyta; class Magnoliopsida; order Solanales; family Solanaceae; genus Nicotiana; species Nicotiana tomentosiformis. Next base: position 51,730,663 of record NC_090812.1, read on the forward strand.
AAATATTGGAAGAGTTAAAGCGGTACCTCTCGAACCCGCCACTGCTTCATACTTCGAAAGCGGACGAGCGACTCTACTTGTACTTAGTAGTCTCGAAAATCACGGTAAGTGGGGTCCTAGTTTGAGAAGAGCAAGGTACGCAATTTCTTGTTTACTATGTTAGTCAAACTTTAGGTGAGGCCAAGACCCGGTACCCATACTTAGAAAAATTAGCGCTTGCCCTAATAAGTGCCTCTAGGAAATTAAAACCATATTTTCAGCATCACCAGATCTGTGTGGTGACTACTTATCCCCTTCGCAGTATTTTACATAAGCCCGAACTTTCGGGTCGATTGGCCAAATGGGCCATCAAGATTAGTGAGTACGATATCAAGTATCGACCCCGAACAACCATCATGTATCAAATCTTAGCGGACGTCGTGGCCGACTTTACGCCAGCCCTCGTACCCGAAGTCGAAAAGGAACTATTATTAAAGTCGGGTACATCATCGGGGGTGTGGACCATCTTTACAAATGGCGCTTCGAACGTGAAGGGGTCTAGGCTAGGCATCGTTTTGAAGCCGCCACGGGTAATACAATTAGACAATCTATCAAAACTTCCAAGTTAACTAACAATGAGGCCGAGTATGAGGCCATGATCGTAGGTCTCGAGATAGCTAAAGGTTTGGGAGTAGAGGTCATCGAGGCCAAATGTGACTCCCTGCTTGTGGTAAACCAAGTCAACAGAACCTTCAAGGTTCGAGAAGTTCGAATGCGGATGTACTTGGACAAATTATAGGTGACTCTACATCGGTTTAAAGAATGGACATTACAGCATGTGCCTCAAGAACTAAACCGCGAGGCCGATGCCCTTGAAAATTTTGGGTCATCAAGACGACGAGATTAGCTTGGGGACTGTCATACAACTTTCAAGGTCACTAATCGAAGAAGGCCACGCTGAAATCAACTCCATAAGTCTGACATGGGATTGGAGGAACAAATATATCGAGTACCTAATGAACGGGAAGATTCCATCGGATTCTAAGGAATCGAGGACTCTACATACGAAGGCTGAACAATTCACATTGGCCAAAGATGGAACACTATATAGAAGGATGTTCGATTGACCATTGGCAATATATTTGGGACCAGAAGATACCGACTACGTCCTACGAGAAATCCACGAGGGCACCTGCGAAAATCATTCCGGTGCCGAATCATTGGTTCACAAAGTCATCAGAGCAGGATATTATTGGGCCGATATGGAAAAGGATACTAAAGAGTTTGTTCGAAAGTGCGACAAATGTCAAAGGTATGCGCCGATGATTCACCAACCCGGAGAGCAACTCCACTATGTCTTATCCCCATGGCCATTCATGAAATGGTGAATGGATATCTTCGGCCCTCTACCATCGCCCCCAGGTAAATCTAAATTTATTTTGTTTATGACTGACTATTTCTCTAAGTGGGTTGAAGTAGAGGCTTTCGAGAAAATTAGTGAGAAAGAAGTCATAGACTTTATCTGGGACCACATTATATGCCGATTCGGAATGCCTGCCGAGATCGTATGCGACAATGGAAAGCAATTCGTCGGCAGCAAAGTGACAAAGTTTCTCAAAGATCACAAAATAAAAAGGATCCTGTCAACGCCATACCATCCTAGTGGGAACGGACAGGCCAAATCAACAAACAAGACCATCATTAAAAATCTAAAGAAAAGACTGAACGACACTAAGGGAAAAAAGAGTCAAATATTGCCCGAATTCCTTTGGGCGTATCGAACAACGCCAAAATCTAGTACGGGGGCAACACCGTTCTCTTTAGTATATGGCACCGAAGCTCTGATCCTGGTTGAAGTCGGGGAACCTAACGTCAGGTTTCGATATGCAACAGAAGAGTCAAACCACGAGGCTATGAATACAAGTCTCGAATTTCTAGATGAAAAATAGGAAGCCGCCCTCATTCGAATGGCCGCAAAGAAACAGCGGATCAAAAGGTACTACAATCGAAGAGCCAATCTCCGACACTTTAAAATCGGGGACTTGGTTCTGAGTAAGGTCACCCTCAATACTCGATACCCAAGCGAAGGAAAACTTGGCCTGAACTGGGAGGGACCGTATCAGGTCCTCGATATCATCGGAAATGAATCCTACAAACTTGGCATGATGAACGACGAACAATTACTAAACAATCGGAACATATCACTCCTCAAACGATATTACTGCTAAGGTACGACCTTCTCCACTTTCGTTTATATTTTATACTAATAATTTGCAGGTGTTTAATCGAAGACATCAAAGGATTCTTCAAACACAAAGTCCTTAGGTCTGAAAGCACGCGTTGCACTTTTTTTCACTTAGACCGATTTTTGTCCTAAATGGGTTTTTCGGTGAGGTTTTTAACGAGGCAACCATTGTCCGTGCTAACTTAGAGCAATTCAACAGTATCCGAGGCTCCTTTACAATCAACCTCGAATACTGGGGGGCATTACCCTCGGATAGTTACAAGGAAAATACTTTGTGCCGATAGGGTCTCGATATGTAAATTTTGTAAGGGTCAAACGGTCGAACGAACCATGCCCATCTAGATTACTCGAGCCCTAATGGCAAACATGTACACATGTTAATCTATTGAAAAAATTATTTTTCCTTGCCAGATATTTTATGTCGTAGATAAAGTTTTACTTTACAATATTGTGTTTGTGATCTATTGTGGAAACTGACTTAAGGGCCGGTCACAACTAAAGTTCGAACAATTGACCCAGCACTCGGGGACTGCCATCCAAAAAATTGACATGATCGAATTACTAAAACCTCGAGATCGTAAGATGTTAAAAAGGAAACACTCGATTTTATAGGCCACAGACACCCTACTCGGGGACTGATACTTCAAACAAGTTCGAAGTATAACAGGGGAACAAGCCCAAAAGGTGAATCCCAAGCTAAAGGCTACGGCCAAATTAACACGGTTTGGAGACGTCCGATTTCAATTATAAAACAGGCCTTCAAATATTTTCATAAACCGATTAAAAAGGCTACCCTCGGCTGAATTACTAAGGGTCTTAATAATATCGACCCTCAAAAACCCTAATGGGTACAAAGTCCAACTTAACTCTCAAACAAATTCTTTATTTTATGCTAAGGCATTATGAAACAAAGGGTCTCGATAATATCGACCCTTGAAAACCCTAATGGGTACGGAATCATTCAAACTCTCGAGCAAATCCCTTATTTCATGCTAAGGTACAATAGATTTTATATGATTAAACAATAAACGTTTTATGCCGAAAATGGGGAGAAATCCATTCTTCTTAGTATTATCGTATCGGCCTAATTCAAGAGCCTAAAGGGCCATTTTATTTCTGAGTTCGAGAAATCATCCTCACTCAATTAAAACCTAAGAGTCACCCTACTCCGAGTTCGAGCAAATACTCACTCGATTAAGACTACACTAGTCCGGCTTCGATCAAGTTGCCTACGCCTCAAACTTATGAGCAATATTTTCATAAAGTGTGAATGAAACAGAAAAAAGATCTTTTATATATATGAAGATATTTACAAGGACCGATTAGGGTCCCGTACAAAAATAAAAAAAGAAAAAGCCTAAGATTCCTAATTTTTCTCAGGAGCAGCTTCTTCTCCATTGAGGTCCTCCCCATTCTCAGACCCGCTCTTGCTGCCTTCATCATTATCATCATCGGAAGAGGCCCGCACTCCAGCATCAGCTTCATGCTCTCTAGCCTTTATTATCTCGTCGGTAAGATCGAAACCTCGAGCGTGGATCTCCTTGAGGGTTTCCCTCCAAGATTGGCATTTGGCGAGTTCAGCAATCCAATGTGCTCGAGTTTGAGCGATCTCGGATGCCTCTCTCGCTTGGACTTGAGCGGATTCAGCCTCGGTCTGGTAGACGGCCATGATCACATCTGCCTCGGCCTTTGCCTTTTCGGCTTCAGATTTGGCCTTTGCAAATTCAGAAGCCAACCGAGCCTCGAGCTCCTCTATTTTCTTTGCTTGAGACGAGCTCTTCTCTTTCATGCCTCAAAGCTGACTTTCTTCCGATGACAATTGGGCTCGAGCTGTCTCTTTTTGTGCAGCAAAGTGGTCCATACCTTCTTTCCACCCCAAGGCCTCCGCATTCATCATGTTGACCTCCTCGCGGAACTGCCCGATCCTCTTGACCTTCTACTGCAGCTGTGAGATTGAAATGTTAGCCATCATTCCCGAATCGAGCCCATGAGCTTTTAAGATTTTCATTACCTGCTCGATCAGGTTGGTCTGATCTTGGTGAGCTGTGGCCAACTCGGCTCGGAGGTCCTTGATCTTTTCTTCTTTTTGCCCACCGAGAAGGTTGAGGGCATTCCTCTCCTCGGTAATCCTTTGAATGTAGGCCTCTTACCGACTCAGCTCAGCTCAAGACCGAGAAAATTCTTTCTGATGAAGCGCTGAGGCCTACGCAGAATGAAGAAAAAAAGTTAGACAGGAAGAGAAAAATGAACACAAGGGTAATACCAACAAAGGGAGTTAAGGCTTACTCGATTCAGAGCTTGTCGCGCTTCATTGAAAAGGCTCGATACCTCATACGAATCCTTTCTCGAGACCTCCAAGTCGCCCAGGCTGGTAGCATCTTTGACCCTAGTAAAGTAATCTCGGAAGGGGTCCTCCCTTCCGTGGGCTCCTTCGATGGAGAGGACCTTCAAGGCCCGAGCCTCTTGAATTATCTCCTCAGAAAATGAGGGGAGCAGCGGGGAGCCTCCAATTTCTATTGCCCCAAGTGGATCACTTGGGGTGTTCTCTCCATCTCGAGGGGCATCGAGACCAGCCCCTACAGCCATACCCATCGTTGTCTCATTAGGGTGGGAGGCATCTTCAATCCTCGATGACTCGGGGACTTCGCCCAAGTCTCTTCCTGAGACCCACACATCTTAAGATGGGGTCTCTGCAGTCTTCACCGATTCAGTGGCCTTTGGGGCCTCGGTGCTCATTCCCACTTGGGCCACCAGCCCGGATTCGTCTTCTTCCTCTTATTTATCTTCTTCCCTTAGACATCGAACATAGTCTTCGATCAGAAGGATGATGTTCTTCTTCGGCTTACGAGCCGCCTTATTCTTAGGTTCTCGATCCTCGGAGGTTGAGATCTTTTTCCTCTTTTTATCCTTTGCCGGTGTCGGTGCCAAGATCAAAGTCTCCTCCTCACCAGATAGGGCCCTCATGACAGCATCTTTGCCAAGACCTGTATGAAAGGAAATTAAGTAAGAAATGCTTTAAAAAAATCTCAAAGACATGGAAAACGGGCTTACCATGATTTTTGGTCTCCCATCGACCCTTTGATAAATCGCGCCATGAGCGCTCGACGTACGTAAATGTCGAGGCCAGGTCCCGAACCCAACTCTCGAGGTTAGGAATTGCACTAGGGATCCAAGCGACCACTATATCATGGAAAAGGATATCGATGAGAAGAAGCAAAGGAGCAAAACAATAAATAGGAGCTAACAGTGGGATTGTACTTACGCTTCATATTTTATTTCTCGGGAAATGGCATCTTCTCGGCTGGGATTAGGTCGGAAGTCCTCACTCAAATGAACCGGCCCTATCCAACCTCGGTCCTTGTCATCATTTATGCTCGAGAACAGCACCTTGGTAGCCCGACGTTGAAGTTTTATTAACCTGCCTTGATAGAGGCGGGGGATGTACAACCTGATGATGTGGTCGAGGGTGAAAGGAATCCCCTTGACTTTGCTTACGAAAAATCGGAGCAGAATAACAATCCGCCAAAAGGAGGGATGGACTTGACCTAGGGTTATTTGATACTTGCAATAGAAATCGACGATAATGGGATCGAGGGGGCCCAGCGTGAAAGGGTAAGTGTAAACACTCAGAAACCCTTCCACATGGGTAGTGATGTCTTCCTCGGGGGTTGGAATCACCACCTCTTTTCCTTGCCAGTTGCAGTCTTTCTTCACCTGCTTAAGGAAACTCTCAATTATAGAGCATATATACCTCGACATTTGCTCGCATCGACAAGGACCGATGGAGTTTTGTCGATCTTAAAGTCAGAAGTGAGGACGCACCCCCCAGGAATACACTCCTCAGGGCGCGGCTCCACCGGTATTTTGTCGCCGGCTGAACACGATGAAAAAGCGTTTTCCTTTTAAGGAACTATTTTTGACGTTTTCACCATTTGGATTTGAAGTTAAAAATAGATGGAGATGATAAGATTTGGTGTTCTAAGAAGAGGTTAGCAGTGAAAATCGTAGATTTGCAGATGAAGAACTTAGAAGATGTAAAAAGCTTTGGAGATTAGAAAAGGTTGAAGGTAAAGTTTGAAAAAATGTAAAAAGAGGCATATTTATGGGATTCACGGCGACGACTCAAGGACAATAGTGGCCGACCACCAACTAATACACTATTTACCCGAAAAACGGATAGAGTTGAATTTGTACGTAGTTCTAAAAATATGTGGTATAGCTTAATAAAAATCATAAGGACAAAAAGAATTATCAAATATGGATTGCAAAGAATGCAAAATAAACAAGGTTGGAAAGAAGATGATTTTTAGGACTAAGCAAAATGAATCAATTCATGAAGCTTAAAAGAATAATCCTTGAATATAGAAGAATATGGCGCCTGAATTACAATGTAAGCAAAAAACTGCCTTCTACAGAAATGTAGCCATCCTCTTTATAGTGGAGGATCCTACTTTAGATATAATTAAAAATATATAGTGGAGAACCCATGATAAATAAGTTTTTTCCTAATTTCCGCCGAGATTCTTTCCCTTAGTGTGTTTGCACCGGCTCTTGTCTGTGAGCTCGAGCTCGATCGGCCTCGGTGCTAGTCAGTATTGCTTCTAGAACTCGATATGGACTCGGGATCAGGTGATTATTAGGACTCGGTCCTGGTTAGCCTCTGCCCCTTTAGCTCAAAATCATCTCATCATAGTTCAATTTGGACCCGAGCTCGATAATGACTTCGAACTCGGTGTTTGACCTATACCTGAAATCTGAAGCTTGTTTGTACCCTCTTCGGAACCCGTCTCGATATTACGAAGTTTTTCTTCGATTCGTTATGTTTCGACATCGATCAATCATATGAAGGCCAAAATCTATTTCGACCGTATACAGATAGTCCCCTCATTTCTCGGGAAGGATGTGGTGAGAAACGATATGATTTCTCGATGGCTCGATTGGATTATATGCTGACGTTCACATTGGGCTTGATCATGACGTACGTGATAGTTGTCCCGTCGATTTAGTTTTTCAAGGCATTTAATGCATGTCAGACGGTGGTTGGCCACCGCTGATATTGAACCGCCATTACTTTAATCTATATATAGCCCTTCCTTTTACCATTTACCACTTTTACATTTTCAATCTTCCAAATTTCCTAAGTTCTTTTTTGTACCCTCTGAGTTTATTCGCATATCTGTGATTCCTCTTTGTCACTTTCTTCTATTCTCGACCTTTAAATTCAAAAATGGCAAAAACATCAGAAACCATTCATCAGAAAGAGAAAGCTTCATCTTCATAGTCTATCGCCGACGAAACACCGGTAGAGCCACGACCTGAGGAGTGCGTTCCTGGGGCGTGTGTTCTTACCTCTGATTTTAAGGTCGATAAAGGCTCATCGATTCCCCGCCGATGTGATCCAGTATTGAGGTACATGTGTTTGATAACTGAGAGGCACCTCAAACAGCTAAAGAAGATTGCAATTGGGAGAAAAAGGAAATAATAAACCCTTCTTCTGACGAAGATATCACCACTTACGTCAAAGGGTTTTTAAGTGTGTATACTTACCCTTTCATGTTAGGTCCCCTTGACTCTGTTATTATTGACTTCTGCCATCAATACCAAATAACCCTAGGCCAGGTCCATCCTTCTTTTTGGCGGATCATTATTTTGATTCGATACTTTGTGAAAAAAATCGAGGGGATGCCGTTCACCCTCTACCATATCATACGATTGTACCGTCCTCGCCTTTTTTGAGGAGGGTTAATAAAACTTCAACGCCGGGCTACCAAGGCTCTATTCTAGAGAATTGACGAGGATAGGGATCGAGGCTGGATGGGCAGGTTCATTCTAGTAAGGACTTCGGACCTGATTCCAACTGAAAAGATGCCTTTTCCCGAGGAGTGGAATATGAAGCATAAGTGTAATTCTGTTGTTACTTCCTTCTATTTTGCCCTTTCATTTCTTTTCTCACCGATATTCTTCTTTTTGTGATGCAGCAGTTCCCTGGATGCCTGGAGAAGTTCCTGATCTCAAGAACTAGGTACGAGCTCTGGCTTCGACCTCCACATACGCCGAGCGCTCATGGCGTGATTTGTCAAAGGGCCGATGGGAGGCCAAATATCATGGTTAGCCCCTTTCTCGTACTTTTTGGTAGTTCAGACGAGATGATTTCCATATACTTTAATAAAATTACCCATATGTAGGTATGAGCAAAGATGTGGTTTTGAGGCCCTCGTCCGTTGAGGATGAGGCTTCGGCCTCTGTCCCAAAGCCGATGAAAGAAAATAAGAGGAAAAGAGCCTCCGTTCCCGAAGATCCAAAACCGAAGAAGAGGACGGCTTGTAAGCCGAAGAAGAATACCATTCCTTTGACTGTAGAATCAGTTCTACGTCTAAGGGATGAAGACGAAGAAGAAGAAGAAAATAATAGGTCCGCACTGGCGGCCCGAACGAAGAAGACCACCGACGTTCCACAGGCAGCTGGATCGATGATGGTAGACATCTATACTTATCTTCGAGAGGCTGCCGAACCCTTAGGAAATTTCACATTCTTGAATTCTTGTCGTGCGAATCTTTTGATTCTAGTAACTAAATTTTTGTTGTTCTAATTCTCTCATAGATGGTAAGGACGCGTACTATGGGGCAGGATGGACAACCACCGGTACCATCAGTTAGGGCTGCGAGAGGCCTAGGTCGCGATAGAGGATGCGGTAGGGGTAGAGGTGCAACTCGCACCGCAGCTAGGGCAGCACCTGCAGATCCTCTAGTTGCCCCAGTTCGGGAGCAGGCTCCAGTTATGGATGAGCGTGTGGGACCAGCTCAGGCACCACCAGTGCCCATTGTGATTCCAGGACTTCAGGAGGCCTTAGCTCAGATCCTGACTACGTGTACCAGTCTTGCTCAGGCGATCTCTGCTCCGGCCGCAGTAACCACTTCTCAGGCTGGGGGAGGTGCTCAGACTCCCGCCGCCCACACAGCAGAGAAGGTGGTGCAGGGATTCCAGACACTGGGGGCACCACCAGCCCAGCCAGTTGCAACTGCTCAGGACTATATGGTTGGGCGGAGTCCCCGAGTTGTTTTAGATCGAAAATGCTTCCCATCGAAGCCAACAGATGGGGGATATGTTTGAAAAGGCTCTCCTTGAATCTCTTCGAACCGAAGAGAATGCTCCAAGTGATTCACTTAGGGAAATAGCAATCGAAGACTCGCCAACCTTCCCTGATTTTTCCGCAGGGGCAATTCCGGAAGCCCAAGCTTTGGGGGCCCTCGAACTAGATAGGCCTCATGATGGAGAGGATCCTTTTCGTGACCTGTTTACCGGTATCGAGGACGTTGCCGGTACTAGTGATGCATCAAATCTTTTTCACGGGGGTGCAACAGGCTTTGAATCAGGTAAGCCTTAAATTATTTTGTTGGTATTACTTTTATGTTTGCTTTTCTTTTCTAGCTTCGTTTCTTCTTTCTTTGCAGGCTGCGGCAGTTCATCGAGAAGCATGTTCTCAGTCCCAAACCGAGGTACGTCAATACGAGGCCGATCTTCAATAAGTTATGGAGGAAAGGAACTCCCTAAAACTCCTCTTAGGGAAAAGGGGAGAGGAAATAAAAGACCTCCGAGCTGAGTTGGCCAAGGCTCACCAAGATCAGACCGATCTGTCCGAGCAGGTAATAATACTTTTAAAAGCCTATGGGCTTGATACCGGAATGATGGCTAATCTTTCGGTCTCACAGCTGCAGCAGGAAATTGAGATGATCGGAAAACTCTGTGAAGAAGTCGATGTGATAAAAGCGGAGTCTTTGAAGTGGAAAGAAGGTATGGACCGCTTTGCTGCAGAGAAAGAAGCTTCTCCAACCCAATTATCATCGGCCGAAAACCAACTTCAAAAAATGAATGAATAAGGCTCGGTTCAAGCAAGAAGAATAGAGGAGCTCGAGGCTCGATTGGCCTCTGAACTTGCCAAGGCCGAATCTGATGCCGAAAAGGAAAAGGCCGATGCAGATGCACTCGTGGCCATCTATCGGGACGATGCTGAAGCTGCCCAGGTCCAAGAAAGAGAGGCAGCCGAGACCACCGATACTCGAGCATATTGGGTCGCTGAACTTGCTAAGTGCCGATCTCGGAGGGAAACCCTAGAGGAGATCCATGCTCGAGGTTTCGATCTCGCTGAAGAGATAAAAAGCGCTAAAGAACTCAAAGCCGATGCTGAAGCCTTAGCTTCCGATGATGACGATGATGATAATGATGATGTGATGGGAGTAAGAGTAGGTCCGAGAATGGGGGGGAGCCCGATGGAGAAGAGACCGATCTCGGAGATAGCCAAGAAACTTAGCCCTTTGTTTTTATGTTGCAATCAATTATGTAAACAATCTTTTGTATATATATATTTATAAATATCTTCTTGTTTTACCGACTTGCTTCTGTTTTGTTTCCTGCCTTGTGAACATTTTTTTCATGCCTTATGAATGTTTTCAAAAAGATTTTGGCAATTTGATCGAATTTGGTCTTCGTAGCCTTTATAACCGAGTGAGCGCTTACTCAAACTTGAAGTAAAGTAGCCCATAGGCTTAGTAGTCGAGTTGAGTTATTGTTTGAACTTGAAGTGTGATGTAGCCCTTAGGCTTATTAGTTCAGTGAGTGGTTCGAACTCGAAGTAATATAGCCCATACGCATAATAGTTGAGTGAGTGCTTGCTCGAACTCGAAATAAAAATAGCCCGTAGGCTTATTAGCCGAATGAATGTTTCGAACTCGAAGTAATGTAGCCCGTAGGCGTAATGGTCGAGTGAGTGCTTACTCGAACTCGGAATAAGAGTAGCCCATAGGCTTATTAGTCGAGTGAATGTTTCAAACTTGAAATAATATAGCCCGTAGGTGTAATAGTCGAGTGAATATTTCGAACTCGAAGTAATGTAGCCTGTAGGCATAATAGTCGAGTGAGTGCTTGCTCGAACTCGGAATAAGAGTAGCCCATAGGCTTATTAGTCGAGTGAATGTTTCGAACTCGAAATAATATAGCCCGTAGGCGTAATAGTTGAGTGAATATTTCAAACTCAAAGTAATGTAGCCCGTAGGCGTAATAGTCGAGTGAATGTTTCGAACTCAAAGTAATGTAGCCCATAGGCATAATAGTCGAGTGAGTGCTTGCTCGAACTAGGAATAAGAGTAGCCCGTAGGCTTATTAGTTTAGTGAACGTTTCGAACTCGAAGTAATGTAGCCCGTAGGCATAATGGTTGAGTGAGTGCTTGCTCGAACTCGGAATAAGAGTAGCCTATAGGCTTATTAGTCGAGTAAATGTTTCGAACTCGAAGTAATGTAGCCCGTAGGCGTAATAGTCGAGTGAATGTTTCGAACTCGAAGTAATGTAGCCCGTAGGCATAATAGTCGAGTAAGTGCTTGCTCGAACTCGGAACAAAAGTAGCCCGTAAGCTTATTAGACGAGTGAATGTTTCGAACTCGAAGTAATGTAGCCCGTAGGTGTAATAGTCGAGTGAATGATTCTAACTCGAAGTAATGTAGCCCGTAGGCATAATAGTTGAGTGAGTGCTTGCTCAAACTCGGAATAAGAGTAGCCCGTAGGCTTATTAGTCGAGTGAATATTTCGAACTTGAAGTAATAAGCCCGTAGGCGTAATAGTTGAGTGAATGTTTCGAACTCGAAGTAATGTTGCCTGTAGGCGTAATAGTCGAGTGAGTGCTTGCTCGAACGCGGAATAAGAGTAACCCGTAGGCTTATTAGTCGAGTGAATGTTTTGAACTCGAAGTAATGTAGCCTGTAGGCATAATGGTCGAGTCAGAGCTTGCTCGAACTCGGAATAAGAGTAGCCTATAGGCTTATTAGTCAAGTGAATGTTTCAAACTCGAAGTAATGTAGCCCGTAGGCATAATAGTCGAGTGAATGTTTCGAACTCGAAGTAATGTAGCCCGTAGGCATAATAGTCGAGTGAGTGCTTGCTCGAACTCGGAACAAAAGTAGCCCGTAGGCTTATTAGTCGAGTGAATGTTTCGAACTCGAAGTAATGTAGCCCGTAGGCATAATAGTCGAGTGAATGATTCGAACTCGAAGTAATGTAGCCCGTAGGCTTAGTAGTCGAGTGAATGATTCGAACTCGAAGTAATGTAGCCCGTAGGCATAATGGTCGAGTGAGTGCTTGCTCGAACTCGGAGATTTATCTCAATCCTGTTTGCATAATAAATCTCGAAATAGAGAAATCTTTCTTGGATATAAGATATCGGTAAAGAAGAGAACTTTCTTTGCAAGTCATTATACATGTGTTCATGTTTTGCGTCAGGGCTCGGGCCAACTACATGAGCATGGTTCGTTTTGACCATTTGGCGCTTACAACTTTTCCTATTGGAATCCTGTTGTTACGAAATAACTTTCTTGCATCAGAACTTGATATATTTAAGGGCTAATGCCCCCCAGTATTAGAGGTCGATTATGAACAGGCCTCGGATACTGTCGAATTATTTCTAAGTTTAGCACGATCAATGGTTTCCTCATTAAAAACCTTGCTGAAAAAACCATTTTGGATAAAACCGGTCTAAGGGAAAAAGAGTGCAACACGTGCTTTCAGACCTAGGGCTTTGTATTGAAGGATCCATCCTAGCTCCTGATCGGACTCCTGCATGGGTTAGTTTCGGAATATAAACGAATATGGGAGGGTCGTACTTTAAATGTAGTATCGTTTTAGGTGCGACACATTCCAATTGATTGATAGTTATTTGCCGTTTATAATACCGAGCTTGTAAGATCCTTTTCCGATGCTTTCGAGAACCAGATAAGGTCCTTCCCAGTTCGGTCCTAGTTTTCCTTTGTTTGGATTTCGGGTATTGAGGGTGACTTTCCTTAGCACTAAGTCCCCGAGTTTAAAATGGCGAAGCTTGGTTCTTCGATTATAGTATCTTTCGATTCACTGCTTTTGGGCAGCCAATTGGACGACAGCAACTCTCATTTTTTATCCGATAATTCGAGGCTAGTGTTCATAGCCTCGTTATTTGACTCTTCTATTGTATATCAAAAACTGGCACTGGGTTCCCCGACTTCGACTGGAATCAAGGCTTCGGAGCCATATACTAAAGAGAACGGGGCCCCGTACTGGATTTTGATGTTGTTCGATATGCCCAAAGATCTTCGGGTAGGATTTCTCTTAATTTTCCCTTAGCGTCGTTCAGCCTCTTTTTTAGGTTTTGAATGATAGTTTTGTTTGTTGATTCGGCCTGTCTATTCCCACTCGGGTGATATGGTGTTGATAATATCCTTTTTATTTTGTGGTCTTCGAAGAATTTTGTCACTTTGCTACCGACAAACTGTTTCCCATTGTCACATACTATTTCGCTGGGTATCCCAAATCGACATACGATATGATCCCAGATAAAGTCTATAACCTCTTTCTCTCTTACTTTCACGAACGCCTGTGCTTCAACCCATTTATAGAAATAGTCAGTCATAAATAAAATGAACTTAGATTTACCTGGGGCCGATGGCAGGGGGCCGACGATATCCATTCCCCATTTCATGAATGGCCATGGGTATAGGACTGAGTGAAGTTATTCTCCGGGCTGATGGATCATTGGTGCAAACCTTTGACATTTGTCACATTTTCGAACAAATGTCTTTGCATCTTTGTCCATATCAATCCAATAATACCCTGTCATGATTATTTTTCGGACTAATGAATCGGCACCAGAGTGATTTCCACAAGTGCCTTCGTGCACCTCATGTAGGACGTAGTCGGTGTCTCCTGGACCTAAGCATACTGCCAATGGTCCATCGAATGTCCTTCGGTATAACGTTCCATCTGTAATTAATGTGAATCGAGCAGCTTTGGTTCATAAGGCCCTCAAATTTTTAGGGTCTGATGGGAGCTTTATAGTCTTTAAGTATTCAATATACTTATTACTCCAATCCCAGTTTAAGCTTGTAGAATTTATCTCGGCATGACCTTGTTCGATCACGGATCTCGAGAGTTCAATGACAGTCCCTGAGCTTATCTCGCCTTCCTCGACCGATGATCCCAAATTTGCAAGTGCATCAGCCTTAATGTTTTGCTCTCATTGAACATGTTGTAAAGTCCATTCTTTGAAATGGTGCAAAGTGACAAGCAGTTTGTCCAAATATATTTGCATTCTATCTTCTCGAACTTTGAAGGTTTTGTTCACTTGATTTACTACCAGCAAAGAGTCACACTTGGCTTCAATGACTTCTGCTCCCAAGCTTTTAGCTAGCTCGAGACCTGCAATCATGGCCTCATACTCGGCCTCGTTGTTAGTCAACCTAGTAGTTTTGATAGATTGCTTAATAGTGTTACCCGTGGGTGACTTTAAAACGATGCCTAGCCCGGACCCCTTCACGTTCGAAGCCCCGTCCGTAAAAAGGGTCCATACCCCGGATGACATACCCGATTTCAATAAGAGTTCTTTTTCAACTTCGGGTACGAGGGTCGGCATGAAATCGGCCACGAAGTTCGCTAAATTTTGAGCCTTGATGGCCGTATAGGGTTGATATTCGATATCATACCCACTGACTTCGATGGCCCATTTGGCCAATCGGCCTGATAGTTTGGGCTTGTGCAAAATATTACGAAGCGGGTAAGTGGTCAATACGCATATGGGGTGACATTGAAAGTACGGTCTTAACTTTCTAGAGGCGCTTATCAGTGCAAGTGAGAATTTTTCTAGGTGCGGATATCTAGTTTCTGCTTCTCCTAAGGTTCGACTTACATAATAAACGGGAAATTCTCCTAAGGTTCGACTTACATAATAAACGGGAAATTGCATACCTTTCATCTGTTTTTGGAGTATGAAGAAGTGGTGGGCTCGATAGATATCGTTTTAATTACTCTATTGCATGTTGGCATTCCGGGGTCCAAGCGAAATCGTTCTTCTTTTTGAGTAGAGAGAAAAATTTGTGACTTTGATCTGACGACCTTGAAATGAATCGGCCTAAGGCTGCAATCCGTCTCGTTAGCCTTTGTATGGCTTTTACGCTGTCTACGATGGCGATGTATTCGATGGCCTTGATTTTATCGGGGTTAATCTCGATCCCCCGATTTGACACCATGAAGCCGAAGAACTTTCCCGAACCGACCCCGAAAGCACATTTCTCGGGGTTGAGCTTCATGTTGTATTTCCTTAAAATCTTGAATGTTTCCTGCAAATAGGTCAAATGGTCCTCTGCGCGCAGGGACTTAACTAGCATGTCATCAATATAAACTTTCATTGACTTACCTATTTATTCCTCGAACATTTTATTTACTAGGCGTTGGTAAGTAGCTCCTGCATTTTTTAGCCCGAAGGGCATCACATTATAACAATATGTTCCATACTTGGTGACAAACGAAGTCTTTTCTTGGTCTTCCAGGTTCATTTGGATTTGATTATACCCGGAATAGGCATCGAGAAAAGTAAGTATCTCATTGCCGGCCGTGGCATCGATCATGCGATCGATGTTGGGCAGCGGGAAGGAATCTTTGGGTCATGATTTGTTCAAATCCTTATAATCTACACACATTCTAAGTTTGTTCCCTTTTTAGGCATTACAACTACATTGGCTAACCATTCAGGATATTTCACCTCCCGAATGGACCCTATTTTGAGAAGATTGGTTACCTCGTCCTTTATGAATGTGTACTTTACCTCGGACTGGGGTCTTCTCTTTTGCTTCACCAGTCTGAACCTAGGGTCCAAGCTTAGCCGATGCGTCGTTATATCCGGTGGGATCCCTATTATATCTAAATGGTACCGACAAAACAATCTATGTTATCGATAATAAATTGAATAAGTTTTTTCCTGAGTTCAGGGGCCAACCCCATTCCCAGGTATACCTTCCATTCGGGCCAGTGCTCGATTAGTGTGACTTGCTCCAATTCCTCAATCGTTGATTTGGTAGCGTCGGAATCATCGGGAACCACGAAGGATCGAGGGATCCTTTGATCATCATCTTCATCGATCTTCTGATTTTTTGGTCGAGTTAAAGCTGATGTTTGTGATTGCTATTTGGCATCTCGTTCCCCTTTTGAGCCCGATCCCTTTATTGACGAAGGCGAGGATATTGGATTCTCTTCCTCGAGGACAAACATTTCTCTTGTGGCCGGTTATTCTCCGTACACTTTTTTGACTCCCCTCAATGTTGGGAATTTAAGGACCTGGTGTAGGGTCGAAGGTACAACTCTCATGTTGTGGATCCATGGCCTTCCAAAAAGGGCGTTGTACCTCATGTCGCCTTCGATTATATGGAACTTCATTTCCTGGATGGTCCCGGCCACATTTATCAGTAGAATTATCTCGCCTTTGGTGGTTTCACATGCCATATTGAATCCGTTTAGAACCAGGGTTACGTATACGATCTGGTCCTGTAGACCGAGCTATTCTACGACCTTCAATCTAATGATGTTGGCCGAGCTACCTGGATAAATTAACACACGCTTAACTTTAATTTTTATCATAAGTACGGATATTACCAGTGCATCATTATGAGGTTGTATGACTCCTTCTGCATCTTCATCATTAAAGGACAAAGTTCCTATGGGTGCGTAATCCTGAGTTCAATATCGCTTTTCTCTCTCAATCGATGTCTTAGTGCCTTTAAGCACCGGTCCTTGAGGGGTATCGGCGCCGCCGATGATCATGTGAATGACATGCTGTGGTTCTTTTTGTTCTTTTTTCTTGCCGAAATCCCTGTTTTTAAAATGGTTCTTTGCCCTATCACTTAAAAATTCTCGAATGTGCCCTTTGTTGAATAACCAGGCTACCTCCTCTCTTAGTTGCCTGCAATCTTTCGTTCTGTGGCCATGCGTGCCATGATATTCGCACATTTGATTGAGATTCCTATGGACAGGATAGGTCTACATGGGTCGAGGCCATTTAGTGTCTTTGATGCGTCTGATAGCTGACACGATGGTAGATGTATCAATGCTGAAGTTATACTTCAATAACCGAGGCGCTTCCTTAGATCTGGCAGGCCTGTCGAACCTACTTTTGTTCATCAGCCCCCGAGACCCTTGACCTTGATCACTTCTTTTGTTATTTTGTCTGGGGTTATGTCTCGATTCACAGATTCTGTGATTTCCATTATACGGTTGGTATCGATCCATGATCGGATGTTGTTCTCGATTAATATCCTTTCGAGCAGCAGGTTCAGACCCCAACTGATCATCTTCGACCCTAATTTTTGATTGGTACCGATTGTGCATGTCGGCCCATGTGATGGCTGGGTATTCGATTAGGTTATGCTGCAACCGGCATGAAGCCGTCGAACTTCGTTCGTTCAAACCTTGAGTAAAAGCTTGAACAGCCCAATCGTCTGTGACTGGTGGCGGATCCATTCGTTCCATTTGAAAACGAGATACGAACTCCCTCAGCATCTCGTTATCCTTTTGTCTTACCTTGAAAAGGTCTGATTTCCTTGTTGCGACTTTTATGGCGCCGGCGTATGCTTTTACAAAAGAATCTGCTAACATGGAAAACGAGTCGATGGAATTCGGTGGTAGGTTGTGATACCAGATCATTGCTCCCTTCGAGAGGGTCTCTCCGAATTTTTTTAACAACACAGATTCGATTTTATCGTCTTCTAAATCATTGCCCTGGATGGCACACGTGTAAGAGGTGACATGTTCGTTGGGGTCGGTCGTTCCGTTATATTTGGGAATTTTGGGCATACGGAATTTTTTGGGGATTGGTTTTGGGGCTGTGCTCGAGGGAAAAGTTTTTTGCACGAATTTTTTGGAATCTAACCCTTTTATCATTAGTGGAGCTCCCGGGATCTAATCGACCCTGGAGTTATATATTTATACTTTTTTATCGTTGGCTTCAACTCGCTTTGTGACCTCTTCGAGTATTTTAGCAATTTCAGGAGTAGTCCTCGATCCTTGCTCATTTGACCTCACTATGGTTTGCTCCGTTCTGTGGATAATTTCTCGAGGTGGACTGGCCTCCGGCCTGCTCGGTAGTTGGGTTTGGATCTGCAACTGAACTATTGCTTCCTGTTGAGCTTGCAATATTTCGAAAATCATATGCAAGCTGAAGCCGTTTTCCTCGACGTTATGGGTATCTCGAGCTGCAGAGCGAGTGCCACCATGAATGCTATTTTCAGGTTCAGAATGTAGGTTCGCCTCAATGGCCACATGCAAATTGATATATATCGGCACTTCGATTCGAGCTCCAACGACATTGATAGTATTCTTTCGGTACTGGCTGTCAAGTTGTTGTTCTCATCTTGAAGACCAGCTTCGTTGTCGATAGGTGAGGCCATTTGATTGGTAGTTAGTTGTTGCTAATCCGAAATCCAAGATACTTTTAGAAACAAGTGCAAAACAGTGTCTTTTTGCAGATTCGTATCAAATAACCACTGTTATCCTTAGCCCCACGGTGGGCGCCAAACTGTTTACCCGAAAAACGGATAGAGTTGAATTTGTACGTAGTTCTAAGGATATGTGGTATAGCTTAATACAAATCGTAAAGACAAATAGAAATATCAAATATGGATTGCAAAGAATGCAAAATAAAAACATGGTTGGAAAAAAGATAATTTTTAGGACTAAGCAAAATGAATTAATTCATGAATCCTAAAAAAATAATCCTTGAATATAGGAGAATATGGTGCCTGAATTACAATGTAAGCAAAACACTGCCTTCTATAGAAATGTAGCCATCCTCTTTATAGTGGAGGATCCTACTTTAGATATAATTAAAAATACATAGTGGAGAACCCATGATAAATCACCTTTTCCATAATTTCCGCCGAGATTCTTTCCCTTAGTGTGTTTGCAACGGCTCATGTCTGTGAGCTCGAGCTCGATCGGCCTCGGTGCTGGTTGGTATTGCTTCTAGAACTCAATATGTACTCAGGATCAGGTGAAGATTTGGACTCGATCCCGGTTGTCCTCTGCCCCTTAAGCTCGAAATCATCTCATCATAGCTGGATTCAGGACCGAGCTCGATAATGACTTCGAACTCGGTGTTTGACCTATACCTGAAATCTGGAGCTTATTTGTACCCTCTCCAGAACCCGTCTCGATATTACGAAGTTTTTCTTCGATCCGTTATGTTTCGATCTCGATCAATCATACGAAGGACAAAATCTATTTCGACCGTATACATACACATTAATAACTTGGGGAACTGTACCGACGGGATGTTTCGGTCACTTCCATCGCTTACATCATGACGGTGACGTCATGGCAGGTCGTGGTAAAAATAAAAGGCTCAATTTTTTTCTTGTCATTACACTCCAAAAATCGAGGGGACTATCTGTATACGGTTAAAACCGAGCTCGCCCAATTTTTCTATCTGATCGGGACCAGGGAGCTGCATCGAAGGTCGGTCCCGTAGTGGATCAGACCAAGGTACGAGGACAAAGTACCAAGTTCGGGATTCGAGGTTCCTGTCGAGATCGAGGCCAGCAGCGATCGAGACCGAATAAGACAGGGATCGAGCAAGATCGAAGATAACATAATAACAAAAAGGCAAAATATCCGTGACTGGTCGAAGATCATGGCGGAAATATAGGAACGGATCAAATTAGGAACGGTTAATTAGCTAATAATGGGATTTCCTTCTGTAATTAGAGCTATACCATAAGTAGAATTCCTCTACTATATAAAGGGGAGTATTAGCCATTTGTAAGGACATACTGTTCACAGATATAAAAGCAATATAATTCTCTTTTTCGTTTATACTATTGTTCATCAGCTTGTTATATTTTAATTGTTCTTGCATCAACTAGTACGAGGGTATCCAAACTCAAGGGCTGAGTTCCATTCTAACACTGGTTTGCTTTACTTTATAGTTCATTTCTGTTATTAATCTTCATATTTATCAGTTGGTATTAAATGAAATAATGTGTTCTTAGAACCTCATTATAAGTTTAATTGTTATCCAATTTAAGGGTAAACAGATTTAACATCCAGAAAAGAGAAATTAATCCTCTTAATGTTTATCTGACTGAATTTTATATAAGTATGGTCCCACCTTTCTTAGATTTATATTGACGAGGTAAGGCCTCACCTCCCTCTTGCTTGTATAAATGATAAATGAATTATTTTTAATAAACAACAACGGGTTTGCTTAGCATCTTCACAAGCACGAGCTAGCACTAATGTAGTAGCATTCTATAGAGCTTTTGATTAGTTTCACCGGTTTTGGGATATGAAATTGTGAAATTCTATTTACAGATGGTTCTATCCATTATTTAGCCACTTTCAGTATCTTGTATTTATACATTTGTTCAGTGGTTGCTATTTGTTAGGCTTACCTAGTCGTAGAGACTAGATTCCATCATGACATCCTTCAAAGGGGATTTGGGGTCGCGACACAAGCAAGAATGTTTTGGTTAACTAAGAAGAAAGGAAAAAGACTATCATTAAGTATGTATACGGTCGAAGTCGAGCTCGACTACAACTTGGTGGATTAGGCTTGGAACGTGGCGACCAAGAACTGAAGATCGACCTCGAGTCCCGTCGAGCTAGAACCCATGGTCGGAAAGCCTGCCTTCGAGGAACATTAAGTCTGGTGTCGTCCTTATCCTCGAACAAGCTCGGAGAACTAACAAAAATAAAAAATATTCGCGACAGGTCGGATATTACGGCGAGAATCTCGGCACGTATCAGCAAGGAACTGAATATCAGCGAATCATAAGATTTCTACCTTTTATAGGAATGTACCTAGAGTATGACTCCTCTACTATATAAAGGGGATCTGATAATTCATTCAACACACTATAACACGCATCACAAAGAAATATATTATTATTTCTAGTTCTCATTATCTTGTCATTCTGTTTCGGCATCGATAAAAGCATTTCTCACTCGAGGGTAACCAATCTTCAAGGCTAAGATCGTTCAACTTGTGTGGTTTGCATTTACTTCCTCATCATTTATTTTAATATTAATCCGATTTCTCATTTTGTATCAAGTTAGATCACGTATCCTTAAAACCACGTAAAAATTTAATTGTTATCCGATTTTGAGGGTAAATAGTTTGGTGCCCGCCGTGGGGCTAAGGATAATAGTGGTTATTTGATACAAATCTCAAATAACACACACTACTTTAGACTTGCCCTTTGAAGTGACTTTGATTCCAGGCTAAAATACAAAATGTCGAACTCTCAATCAGCACCCCTGCATGTTGAAAACAAGTCCGGTCATTAAGGTGAAAATAACAACATAGCTCCCATAAACGAGGTACCACATGCTACTCCCATTGGAATTCCGATCGCATACCCGATTGACGCTAATTCACATGTGGCTATCGATGCAAACTCGCCTACCAACCCCGAAAATAGCATTCGTGGTGGAGCCCAATCGGCAACTCGAAACACACAAAATGTTGAAGGAGATAGAATCAGTCTACAGGTATTTTCAAAATGTTGCAAGCTCAACAGGCGGCGATTGCTCAATTACAGAACCAAAGTCATGCACCGAGCAGGGTTGAGCCTGATCCGCCCCGAAAAGTCACCTGTAGGGATGGTCATCGAAAGGTCAAATGAACATGAATCGGGGGCTAACCCCTAGATTATAAATATGCTCGAGGAGCTGACAAAGCGGGTAGAATCAGGGGAGAAGAAAATCGAAGTTAACCACAAAAAAGTGGAGACCTACAACTCCAGGGTAGATCAAATCCCAAGAGCACCTCCCATATTGAAAGGACTGGATTCCAGGAAGTTCGTGCAAAAACCTGATCCTCCGAGCGCGACTCCAAAACCGATCCCCAAAATATTTCGTATGCCCAAAATATCTAAGTATAATGGAACGACCGACCCAAATGAGCATGTGACCTCTTATACATGTGCCATCAAAGGGAACAACTTTGAGGATGACGAGATCGAGTCTGTTCTGCTGAAAACATTTGGGGAGACACTGTCAAATGGAGCTATGATATGGTATCACAACTTAACTCCTAATTCTATTGACTCGTTTTCTATGCTTGTAGACGCTTTCGTAAAAGCACATGCTGGTGCCATCAAGGTCCAGACCATGGAATCAGAACTTTTCAAAGTTAAACAGAGGGTTAACGAGATGCTCAGGGAATTCGTGTCCCGATTTCAAATGGAACGAATGGATCTGCCGCTGGTCGGTCATGATTTGGTTGTTCAAGATTTCACTCAGGGAATCAATATTCGAAGCTCGGTGGCTTCACACCAGCTGAAGCAGAACCTGATAGAATACCCGGCTATTACATGGGCCGACGTGCATAACCGATATTAATCAAAAATCAGAGTCAAAGTTGATCAACTCGGGGCCCCTTCGGGGTCTATCTATCCCGTCAAAACCCTCGACAGAATCAAGAAAGACATTGATCATGAACTGAGGCCAAAGAGGGATCGGTACCAGCCATATAATGGAGATCAGAGAAGCAGTGGGTCTGGGTGTAACTCCATGAGAAACGAAAGGAGAAATGACCGAGGTTAAATCAACCGGGGACTTATGACCAAAATTGGCTTCGACAGGTCCGTCGGGCCTAAAGAAGCGTCGAGGCTATCGGAAGGTCCTTCGCCGCCATTGTATAAGCTATCGGTCGCATCAAAGATACCAAATGGCCTCGGCCCCTACAATCCGATCCAACCCAAAGGGATCCTAACTAGATGTGTAAATATCATGGCACTCACGGTCACAGAACGGAAAATTGTCAACAGCTGAGAGAGGAAGTAGCCTGACTATTCAACAATGGGAACCTTCGAGAATTCTTGAGCGACCGAGCCAAGAATCATTTCAGGAACTGGGATTCTAACAAACAAGCAGAACAAGAAGAACCTCAGTACGTCATTAACATGATCATCAGTGGGATTGATGTCCCACAGGGGCCGATGTTGAAACGCGCCAAAGTATCCATCACTAGGGAGAAACGAACTCGACACTACATACCGGAAGGAACTTTATATTTTAGTGACGAGGATGCGGAAGGGATCATACGGCCCCACAATGATGCACTGGTAATATCTGTACTCGTAAATAAAATTCAGGTGAAACGTGTGTTAATTGATCCAGGTAGCTCGGCCAACATCATTCGATCGATGGTCGTGGAGCATCTCGGTCTACAAGACCAAATCGTGCCTGCAGTTCAAGTTCTAAACGGATTCAACATGGCATGTGAGACCACTAAGGGCGAAATAACGTTACCAGTAAACACTGTCGGGACCATCCAGGAAACTAAATTTTATGTTATCAAAGGAGACATGAGATACAATGCTTTATTTCGTAAGGCCATGGATCCACAACATGAGGGAGGTGCCCTCGACACTGCACCAGTCACTGAAATGCCCAACACCTGGCGGAGTCAAAATATTATATGGTGAACAACCGGCAGGAAAGGAAATGTTCACGACCGAGGAGGTGATACCGGCATCTACAGTCTCAACATCGAAGGACCCAAACTAGATGGCTAGAAACGGGGCCAAATAGCAATCACCGGTACCATCCTCGGCAGATATGGACAAACAAAAGGAAGGCGAGGATGATGATTATAGGGTTCCTAGATCCTTTATAGCCCCCGATGATTCTGATGCCACTAAATCGATGGTCGAGGAGTTGTAACAAGTCATATTCCGAGAACGCTTGCCCGATCGAAAAGTATGCCTGAGCACGGGGTTAAGCTCCGAGCTCATGAAAAAAACTCATTCACTTTCTTATATCTAATGAAGATTGTTTCGCTTGGTCCCACCTTGACATGACAGGGATCCCCCCAGAGATAACCACTCACAAGCTAAGCCTGGACCCAGAGTTCCACCCGGTCAAACAGAAGAGGAGACCCTAGTCGAGATCAAGCATGCTTTTATCAAGGACGAGGTATCTAAACTCCTTAAAATAAGGTCTATTCGGGCGATTAAATACCCGGATTGGTTAGCAAATATAGTGGTAGTCCCTAAAAAGGGGAATAAACTAAGAATGTGTGTAGATTACAAAGATTTAAATAAGTCATGTCACAAAGACTCTTTTCCTTTGCCCAACATCGATCGTATGATCAATGCCACGACCGGCCATGAGATCCTTAGTTTTCTCGATGCCTATTCCGGATACAACCAAATACGGATGGACCCAGGTGATCAGGAAAAAACTTCCTTCATCACTAAATACGTCACATTCTGTTATAACGTAATGTCGTTTGGATTAAAAAATATCGGCGCCATATACCAACGCCTAGTAAATCGGATGTTCGAAGAACAAATAGGAAAATCAATGGAAGTTTACATTGACGACATATTAGTTAAGTCCCTGCGAGTAGAGGACCATTTAAAACATTTGCAGGAAAACTTTAGCATACTGACGTAATGCAATATGAAGCTGAACCCGAAAAAATGTGCGTTTGGAGTTAGGTCGGGTAAATTTCTCGGATTCATGGTATCTAATTGGGGAATCGAGATCAATCCCGATAATATCAAAGTCATCAAAGATATCACAGTCGTGGACAATGTAAAGGTCGTGCAAAGGTAAACTGGGCGCATAGCCGCCCTGGGGCAATTTATTTCGAGGTCATCCAATAAGAGCCACCAATTCTTCGAACTATTAAAGAATAAGAATAACTTCTTATGGACACCGGAGTTCCAATGAGCTATGGAGGAACTCATGAGGGACTTATCGAGCCCACCACTACTTCACACACCAAAGACAGACGAACAACTGTACTTGTACTTGGCGGTCTCGGAGATAGAGGTAAGTGGATTCTTAGTTCGGAAAGAGCAAGGTACGTAATTTTCAATTTACTATGTTAGTAGGACCTTAGGTGAGGCAGAAACTAGGTACCTTCACCTAGAAAAATTGGTGCTCGCTTTGCTAAGCGCCTCTAGAAAGCTAAAACCATACTTCTAGTGTCACCCCATATTTATTGTGATTACTTACCCATTGAGGAACGTTATGCATAAGCCCGAACTCTCGGGCCGATTGTCCAAATGGGCTGTAGAAATAAGTGGGTACGATATAGAGTACCGACCACGGGATCAAAACAGCAAAGCCGATGCCCTCGTTAATTTGGAGTCGTCACTCGAAGATAACGAGTTCAACTCGGGAGAAGTCGTATAGCTTATAAGATCGGTGGTGGAAGAAGGACACATCGAGATCAACTCAACGAGCCCAACTTTGGACTGGAAGAATAAGTACGTGAAATATCTCAGGATCGGTAAACTGCCCTCGGATCCAAAAGAATCGAGGTCCCTACGCACAAAGGCAGCCCGATTTAGCCTGTCTGAAGATGGAACATGTTCATAAGAACATTCAATGGCCCACTTGCAATATGTTTCGGGCCGGGGGGATACTGAGTACGTTTTGAGGGAAATCCACGAAGGTACCTGTGGAAATCACTCGGGCACCGAATCGCTAGTTCAAAAAATAGTCAGAGCCGGTTACTAATGGATCGACATGGAAAAAGACGCAAAGGAGTTCATTCAAAAATGTGATGAATGCCAAAGGCACGCTCCAATGATTCATCAACCCAGGGACCTGCTGCATTCGGTTTTGTCGCTATGGCCATTCATAAAGTGGGGAGTGGACATCGTTGTCCCCCTTCCATGTGCACTCAGTAAGGCTCAATTTATATTGTTTATGCTTGACTATTTTTCTAAATGGGTAAAAGCCCAGACGTACGAGAAGTTCAGGGAGAAGGATGTCATCAATTTCATTTTTGACCACATCATATGCTGATTCGGAAAGTCGGCCTAGATTGTATGCGATAATGAGAAACAATTCATCGGCAACAAAATAACCAAATTCCATGAAAACCACAAGATCAAAAGGATCCTGTCAACACCCTACCACCCTAGTGGGAATAGACAAGCTGAATCTACCAACAAAATCATACTCCAAAACCTTCAAAAGAGGTTAACCGATGCCAAAGGAAGATGGAAGGAAATACTACCCAAAGTCCTATGGGCACACCGTACGACCTCAAAGTCCAGTACCGGGGATACCTCATTTTCTTTGGTTTACGGCACTAAAGCTTTAATACCGGTCGAGGTCGGAGAACCAAGTATCAGATTCCGATATGCAATAAAGGAATAAAATAATGAGGCTTTGAGTACGAGCTTGGAGCTATTAGATAAAAGGCACGAAGCCGCCCTTGTCCGGTTGGCTGCCCAAAAACAGCGGATCGAAAGGTATTACAATCGAAGGGCCAACCTTTGACACTTCAATACCAGAGACTTGGTACTAAGAAAGGTCACATTGAGCACCTGAAACCTGAACGAAGGGAAATTAGGACCGAACTGGGAAGGACCGTATCAAATTATCGAGATCACCGGAAAAGGATCCTACAAACTCGGAACAATGAGCGGCGAGCAACTATTGAACAACTGGAATATAACTCACTTGAATCGATATTACTGCTAAGGTACGGCCCCGTTCTTTTTTTTATTTATATTTTAAACTAACTCTTGCAGGTAGCCAACAAGGGACGATACGAGATTTTAGGTTTTGTTTTTTAGCAAATCCACTAGGCAAGTTGCCAAGGGCTAGTTTTTTTATAAATAAAATCAAAAACAAGATAAAGTGCCATGAGGTCTTACAAGATGAAAGAAATAAACTTTGACGAGTACATAATTCCTATTATCACTGTTGAGGATTGTACTCAACACTGATATCACAATATGAAAACTACTAATAAATTTAGTAAAATAAACTAGCCATGCTAAATCTTGACAATTGAGTCCCATATGAATTCTTCTTGTTTTGCATCTTTGATCATCTTCCCATTGTTGTAGCCATTGTGAGAGCATAGAATCCAGTAGTAAAACATCCAACTTCTTTTGTAAACCTTCATCTGCATCTTTCTGGAGTATGTATCTGCTAAACTATCATGTATCAATCTCTAGTACAAACTTCTCTGCCTTGTCGTGTCCTTGATGTTTTCCTTCTCTTTTTCGCACATCATTTCCTTCTATATGCAAAAACTCCCCATATACTTCTGCATCTTGTTGCAACGACTTCCAAACATTAGCTGCATTCACATAATTGCTAGTACAACTATATGCACTCCTCAGTGAAGCTAAAGTCCAGAATTTTCGAGCATGTGTTTTGAGGAGTGATTCGTGTGATCTCTAGCTTTCATCTGTTGATTTTAGTGGTTAGCACCATACTTGGGATGTGGAATTAAGGAAATGCATTGGGGTAATATTCCATAATGCATCCATTGAGCCCATTTTTGAGTTCCAAAAGTCCAGTCATAACTGCATTCGACCAAAAAATTGGGGAGATTTCTCTTGTCTATGCCCTGTTTGATCACGTATTCGTGTGATCCCCAGCAGCCATTTGAGGTATCCATTTATTGGTACCATTCTTGGTATGTATATCCAATAAGATGCACTGGTGCTTTTTTATAAAATGTACCCAATGTTCCCATACTTGAGTCCCAAAAGCCCAGGTCATACAACACGATTCTGGGCAATGTTGTCCTTGCTTCCATGCTTGTGCCACCTATTAGTACTCCTTCAAGGGACTGAGCATCAAAGGCTAATACCATTCTTTGGATTTGTAGCCAATAGTAGGGCATGGATATAATATCTTTCCCTGCAAAAAAGAACCCAAAGTTAGCATAAACAATGATCCTCATGTCCTCCTCCGAAAGGATTTGGCTATGATGATCTGCAGCAAAGTGTTGTTCTGCACAGTTCATTATCTGGCTCCCTGTATGTGATATCCAAGTTATTGGATGTAGTGTCTTTTTCCACAACACACCCCTTGACCCTATTAAGTCCAGACTGCCCCAAATCCTCATTTGCTTCCAATGCCAAGCAAGTGTGCACCTTCATGCATTGTTGGTTTGCTAATGTTTTATTGAAAATTCTGGGCATCCTTCTGTAGTTTTTGATCCAGTAGAAGTTGTTGATCCTTTGTATACTGTTAATCCTCCAATCTTCCATGATTATGCTCACTAGTGACATCTCTTCCTGGGACTGATCACCTAGTGCTAATACCACCCATAGAAGATAAATCAATTGGTGAGGCATGGAGACAATATTTTTTCCTGCAAAAAAGAACACAATATTAGTTAAAAACCAGTGTACTATGACCTCCTCCAAAAGGATTTGATCACAACATTCCATAATATCTCCTCTCCCCCTTTTTATTCCAGAGTGAAGATAACGAGGATGCCGGGGGAAAGAAGGACGCATTATAAGGTGAAACGGCTCTATGAGATAAGCAATAGCTTGTGAATACTCTTTTTTTTAATACAAAATGGTGATATGCAGATAATGTACATATCCATAATGCTTTGTATAGTCTTGTATGGCCATAGGTTGGGTTTAACTGCTTGCAAGTTTGGCTAGTGTCCATTTTATAAGGGAAACTCAGCCGGAAATCTCCGTCGGAATCCACGATGAGTTAGACACCCCATAAACCCTTACATTCGAGGACGAATGTTCCTAAGGGGGAGAGGATGTTACAACCCAAATTCGCATATCATAGATCACGCCGTAAGGTAGTCGACGTAAATCCAAGAAGAGATTATCTTTGAGATGATAATAAGTTAATCCTATTGGTCTTAAACGATACAAGGGTGTATAAGAGTGGTTAACAAGTATTTGAAGTTAAGCTAATCAAGGATGTTGTAACCCGTATTTTCGGGTAACACTAGAGGTGATTAATTGTCCCAAGAGGTAATGTTTTAATGTATTTAAATCATATAATATCCGTATCATAAGTTTTGAAGTCAAGCAAGTTATGAAACAAAAGTCGATAAAAGTTGTCGCAACTTAGGTTTATAATTTAACTTAAACTTTAGGTTAAATGTTACTGCATTTTACTCCCAATGTGCTTGGAATTATGGGGTGATCTACCTATCAAATTGAATATCTATGAGTCTAGTTTCCAACGCATTAAACCGTTCGTCGATACGATCTCGGAATAGAGAGATATTCGCGTTTTCGCGAGAGTGCGCCAAGCTGCTCTCTATGGGGCCCACAAAGGCGGTTTAAGACATTTGGACATATATAAGATAACTCAACCCCGTTTTAAGTCATTATTTTTCAGTATATTCAGACCTTATAACCCTAAAAATATTCTCTCAAGGTTCTCTCATGATCCAAGACCCAAACAAAGGGCAAACAACACAAATCAAATGTCGGGAATCCCGTGGTGCTAGTAAGTTTCTTGTTTTTCTTGTTGTTGCTGATTTTTGTGTTGTTCCAGCTCGTGTGGGAGGTTGTTTTAAGTGCTTTATGTTCTGTAAATACACCTTCAAGTTTTTAATATCAACCCTAGGTGATTTCAAGTCTTCTAAAGTAATTCTAGTGCCGAAAAACCCGAATTAATTGCTAGTTTCGCTTCCTTGTTCTTGTGGCAGAATTGAAGGGATATTTCGTGGAAAATTAAGGTCAAATTGGAGTTGTTCTTTCTGTTTAAAGGTAATGAACCTCTTACTCTATATATATTTAAGATTATCCAAGTTGTGGCTAAGTCGTTGATGCTAGAACTTGTGAAATATATATCGAAAGGCTTGGTAGTAATGTTGTTAGTTGGTGGACTGTTTTGGAGGCTCAATATGATTATTAATGATGTTGTTTGGGCTGTTTGGTGATTGTATTGACTTGTGTGAAGTCATATAAATAGGGGAGGTGCTGTCCGTTTCATCGTAAAATAGGTTGCGGTCGATACATAATAGTTACGACGCTTAAACGATAATGATAGTGTCATTTCTTTTATTGTAGACTAAGGAGTCATGACATTTGCATAGCTTGAGGTTGGGCAGTATATACAAGGTATGTGAGGCTATCCCCTTCATTCTTTTGCACGACTCCAATTGTACATAATGTAATGAACGAGCTCCCAAAGATACTCTACTCTTAGAAGCTAGCAGTACTTACATTGCTGCCCTTCTTATGAAACGATTGATATTGATGTTACTTCTCTTATTCTTATATTATCAATGTTGTTGGTAGTTCCTGATTCTTATAAGATTCTTGATGAAGAGTTAATCCTAATAACGTGTATGAAGGATACCGACCTTACGTCACTCCGAAAGGTTCAAAATATGATTCCAACGAGTCCAGCATGCATCATATATATGTATCTATTTTACTCTACCGAGCCGCGCTATAGTCGGCCGGGTATGGCACCTATTGTGCAACCACTGATCAGTTGGGTTTTACCGAGCTCCACATGGCCGGGTACGATTCTACCGAGCCCTATGATGGCCGGGTACGTTTTACCGAGCCTATTATGGCCGGGTACGATATGATGATGATGATGCCCACAAAGGCATATGTTTTAAACGTTTATGTATATATATATGTATGTATCATGTATTTCATGTCAGTAGCCCTCAGAGGTACCCAGATGTCACAGGTTGTATATTCCCTATCACTGTTTACATTATTGTTCTTACTTATGCTATTCTGCCTTACATACTCAGTACTTTATTCGTACTGACGTCCTTTTTATTTGTGGACGCTGCATGTCGTGCTGCAGGTCCTGATAGACGGGTAGACGCAGCTCCCCCATCACAGTAGGCTATCCGGTTCAGCGTTATTGGCAAGATCCTTTCTCCGGACTTGCCGTGGTCTTGGTATGCATTTTTGTTATAGACATTATGGGTATGTCGGGGCCCTGTTCCGGCAATGTTGTAGCACTTATGTTCTTTTAGAGGCTCATAGACAGGTGTCGACTCATGTATGGTTTGGAATGCCTTGTCGGCTGATTTTTGTTGTATAGTCTTTCATGGCACCATGGTAGCTCGTACCTTATATATAGTTTCTTGACAGTCTTGTCGTCCCATGTTACGTATGTTCATGACATTATCTTTCATTGTTGGATGTTCATGATCCATGTCTTTCATTTATATTGGTCTTGTCGGCCCTTAAAGATAATAAGGAAGGTTAGATAAAATGTACGTTGGTGCTCGGCAAGTATGGCCCGGGTGCTAGTCATGACCCTCCAGTTGGGTCGTGACAAACTTGGTATCAGAGCAAGTCTATCCTAGGGGTTGTCTATGAGCCGTGTCTAGTAGAGTTTTGATTATGGATGTGTAGCGCGCCACATTTATAATCAGGAGGCTACATGACATCTAGGGTTGTTACCTTCTTCCTAAATCTAGATCGTGCGTAGAGTTGAGTTGTAAGTGTTCATATCTAATATTCACATTGTTTTCTTTCAGCGATGCCTTCGACTAGGAAGCAAGCGATTAGTAAACGGCTTGATACAGCTGTGGGCGAGGGTAACATTCAGGTCCCTCCAGCCAGAGCAGGCCAAAGTGAGGCTCAGAGTGAGATGCCGTCTCATACCTCTCCGTCTCCTCCAGAGGATATTAGGAGGCACCCAGTACATCCAGTTCCACCGTCTGGCACTACAGACCACGATATGCGCAGTGCAGTGCAGTTGTTGACTAGCTTGGTAGCTGCTCAGGCTCAGAGGCAGAATACCGGTGTTGCTGATAAACCGGTTAGTGCGAGAGTTCGTGATTTTATTAATCTAGACCCTCCAGTGTTTACCGGATCAGATCCCAAGGAGGACCCACAAACATTTATTGATCAGGTTCATCGTACATTGCGGGTTATGCATGCTAGTGATACGGAGGCAGTAGAGTTGGCTTCTTATCGGTTACGGGATTTAGCGGTTTTCTGGTATGATAGTTGGGAGAGATCTAGGGGTCCGAACGCTCCTCTAGCCGTGTGGAAGGAATTTTCTGAGGCCTTTCTTCGTCACTACTTGCCAGTTGAGATACGACGAGCAAGAGCTGATAAGTTCTTGAACCTTCGACAGGGTAATATGAGTGTACGAGAGTATAGTATACAATTTGATTCTTTAGCAAGGTATGCTCCCCATATGGTGGCCGAAATGAGTGATAGGGTGCATCTGTTCGTGAACGGGTTGGGACCACATCTGATAAATGAGTGCACAACAGCCTCCTTGGTAGAGGGCATGGATATTTCCCGTATTCAGGCTTATGCCCAGACCCTAGAGGATCGTAAGCGCCAGCAAAGGGCAGATAGGGAGCAGGATAGGGGCCAGCATAAGAGGGCGAGATTTGCAGGGTATTCTGATGAGTTCAGAGGCAGTATCAGGCCCCAATCTTCGAGGAGTTCGGCGCCACCTGTAGCTAGTGCTCCTCCACAGTTTCAGAGGCCTCGGTATGATCGATTTACCTATTCTGGTTCAGGTCAGAGTTCGAGGGCATCAGGTTCACAATTTCATAGAGATACGAGTTAGACGAGACCCCCAACACCTCGTTGTGATCAGTGCGGCAAGGCCCACTTTGGAATGTGCCGTCGAGGTTTCGATGCGTGCTATTCTTGCAGACAGCCTGGCCATATGATGCAGGATTGTCCTAACAGAGGAGGTGGTGGTATGGCTCGACCGACTGGATCTGTGTCTGGTTCTTCCTCATCAGTTCGACCTCCAGCACAAGGTTTTCAGCAGTCGACAGGTCGTGGTAGAGGTAGAGGTTCAGTGCCGAGTTCGAGTGGTGCTCAAAATCGAACCTATGCTCTAGTAGGTCGACAAGATCTCGAATCGTCTCCGGATGTTGTTACAGGTATATTGTCTGTGTTTTCTTATGATGTATATGCGCTAATTGATCCAGGATCTACCTTATCATATGTTACACCCTTTGTGGCTAATAAGTTTGGCATTGAACCTGAATTGATAAGTAAACCACTTGCGGTATCCACTCCGTTAGGAGATTCTGTGATTGCTAGAAGGGTATATAAAGGTTGCACTGTGATGATTTGTAGTCGTCAAACCTCGGCAAATTTATTTGAGTTAGAAATGGTTGATTTCGATGTGATAATGGGAATGGACTGGTTGGCCTCATGCTATGCAACTGTTGACTGTCGTACGAAGATGGTTAGGTTTCAGTTTCCGGGTGAACCCACCATTGAATGGAAGGGGAACATTGCTATGCCGAAAGGTAGGTTTATTTCCTATCTTAAGGCAAGGAAGATGATCTCAAAAGGTTACATTTATCATCTTGTTCGTGTTAGGGATGTGGAGGCGAAGCCGCCTACTCTACAATCCATCCCCGTGGTCAATGAATTTCCAGATGTTTTCCCAGATGAACTCCCAGGCCTTCCTCCTGAAAGGGAGATTGAGTTTAGCATTGATGCGTTGCCTGACACTCAACCGATCTCTATCCCTCCATACAGGATGGCCCCGGCAGAGTTGCGAGAGTTGAAGGCGCAGTTGAAGGACTTGCTGGATAAGGGTTTCATTAGGCCTAGCACTTCACCTTGGGGTGCACCAGTCTTGTTCGTGCGGAAGAAAGATGGGTCGTTAAGGATGTGTATCGATTATCGACAGTTGAATAAGTTTACAATAAAGAACAAGTATCCACTTCCAAGGATTGATGACCTGTTTGACCAACTCCAGGGTGCCAAGTATTTCTCCAAGATTGACTTGCGTTCAGGGTATCATCAGGTAAGGGTTAAGGATAAGGATATTCCAAAGACGGCCTTCCGGACAAGATATGGGCACTTTGAGTTCTTGGTGATGTCGTTCGGGCTAACAAATGCCCCAGCAGCTTTTATGGATCTCATGAATAGTGTATTCAGGCCCTATCTTGATGTGTTCGTGATCGTATTCATTGATGACATTCTGGTGTATTCTCGTTTGGAGGCGGAACATGCGGGCCACTTGCGGATAGTATTACAGACCCTTCAGGATCATAAGTTATATGCTAAGCTCTCTAAATGTGAATTCTGGCTGAACTCAGTAGCATTCCTTGGCCATGTGATATCTGATGAGGGTATTAGTGTCGACACTCAGAAGATCGATGCAGTGAAGAATTGGCCGAGACCTACAACACCGTCAGAAGTCCGCAGCTTCCTGGGGCTAGCAGGATATTATAGGCGGTTTGTAGAAGGGTTTTCCTCTATATCAGCACCATTGACTAAGTTAACACAGAAAGCTACCAAGTTCCAGTGGTCTGATTCTTGTGAACATAGTTTTCAGGAGCTAAAGAATCGATTGACATCTGCGCCAGTGCTCACTCTCCCAGAAGGAACAGAAGGTTATGTGGTATATTGTGATGCCTCAGGTATAGGTTTGGGGTGCGTATTGATGCAACGTGGGAAGGTGATTGCTTATGCATCACGACAATTGAAGAAGCATGAAAAGAATTACCCGACTCATGATTTGGAATTGGCTGCAGTAATATATGCTTTGAAGATATGGCGGCACTACTTATACGGCGTCCATGTTGACATCTACACAGATCACAAAAGTTTACAATACATCTTCAAGCAGAAGGAGTTGAATTTGAGGCAGCGTAGGTGGCTTGAATTACTGAAAGACTATGACGTCGAGATATTGTACCATCCTGGTAAAGCCAATGTTGTGGCAGACGCTCTCAGCCGTAAGTCAATGGGAAGCTTAATACATATTGAGGCAGGTAGACAAGGGTTGACCAAAGAGCTTCACCAGCTGGCCAATATGAGAATCAGATTGTTGGACTCTGATGACGGAGGTGTTACTGTACAGAATACAGCAGAATCATCTTTGGTAGCCGAGGTAAAAGCACGGCAATATGAAGATCCTACCTTAGTAAGATTGAGAGAGGGAATTCAGCAGTGTAAGATTACAGCTTTCAAGATCGGAGGAGATGGGACACTGAGATACCAGGGCCGATTATGTGTGCCTAGTGTGGCAGGGTTGCGAGAGAAGATTATGATTGAGATTCATCAGTCCCGATATTCTATCCATCCTGGCTCGACAAAGATGTATCATGACGTTAAGGAGCAGTATTGGTGGGATAACATGAAGAAGTCTATTGCAGAATTTGTAGCCCAGTGTCCTAATTGTCAACAAGTAAAGATCGAGCATCAGAAACCTAGTGGATTGATTCAGAATATAGAGATTCCGACCTGGAAATGGGAGGTGATTAATATGGACTTCATTATTGGATTACCTCGCTCTTATCATAAGTTTGACTCCATTTGGGTGATAGTTGATCGACTTACAAAATCTGCCCATTTTCTACCAGTTAAGACAACTTACACGGCTGAAGATTATGCGAAGTTGTATATCAAGGAGATTGTTAGGCTTCATGGTGTGCCGGTATCTATTATATCAGACCGAGGAGCTCAATTTACGGCTAACTTTTGGAGGTCTTTTCAGAAGGGTTTAGGCACACAAGTAAATCTCAGCACTGCATTCCATCCGCAGACTGACGGACAGGCTGAACGTACCATCCAGACGCTGGAAGATATGCTACGAGCATGTGTTCTAGATTTTAAGGGGAATTGGGATGACCATCTGGCACTTATAGAATTTGCCTACAATAATAGCTACCATTCCAGTATTAAAATGGCCCCGTATGAGGCACTGTACGGGAGGAGATGTAGATCACCAGTTGGATGGTTCGAAGTCGGTGAGACAGAATTATATGGGCCAGATTTGATTTACCAAGCCATTGAGAAGGTGAAACTGATACAAGAGCGGCTGAGGACGGCACAAAGCAGGCAAAAATCTTATTCCGATGTCCGACGTCGTGATCTGGAATTTGAGGTTGGTGATTGGGTTTTCCTGAAGATCTCGCCGATGAAGGGTGTTATGCGTTTTGGGAAGAAGGGTAAGTTGAGTCCACGGTATATTGGGCCGTACAAAATTCTTCGACGAATTGGACAGGTTGCTTACGAGTTAGAATTGCCATCTGAATTGGAATTTGTCCACCCGGTATTCCATGTATCTATGTTGAGGAAATGTATTGGAGACCCTTCTCGGGTCGTCCCTATCAAAGATGTACAAGTTACAAAGGATCTATCATATGATGAACTGCCAGTGGCTATATTAGATCGACAAGTCCGCAAGCTGAGAACAAAGGATGTAGCTTCCGTGAAAGTATTATGGAGGAACAAGAATATAGAAGAAATGACATGGGAAGCAGAAGAGGAGATGAAGTCTAAATACCCTTACCTATTCCAGAGTGAAAATAACGAGGATACCGGGGGAAAGAAGGACGCATTATAAGGTGAAACGGCTCTATGAGGTAAGCAATAGCTTGTGAATACTCTTTTTTTTAATACAAAATGGTGATATGCAGATAATGTACATATCCATAATGCTTTGTATAGTCTTGTATGGCCATAGGTTGGGTTTAACTGCTTGCAAGTTTGGCTAGTGTCCATTTTATAAGGGAAACTCAGCCGGAAATCTCCGTCGGAATCCACGATGAGTTAGACACCCCATAAACCCTTACATTCGAGGACGAATGTTCCTAAGGGGGAGAGGATGTTACAACCCAAATTCGCATATCATAGATCACGCCGTAAGGTAGTCGACGTAAATCCAAGAAGAGATTATCTTTGAGATGATAATAAGTTAATCCTATTGGTCTTAAACGATACAAGGGTGTATAAGAGTGGTTAACAAGTATTTGAAGTTAAGCTAATCAAGGATGTTGTAACCCGTATTTTCGGGTAACACTAGAGGTGATTAATTGTCCCAAGAGGTAATGTTTTAATGTATTTAAATCATATAATATCCGTATCATAAGTTTTGAAGTCAAGCAAGTTATGAAACAAAAGTCGATAAAAGTTGTCGCAACTTAGGTTTATAATTTAACTTAAACTTTAGGTTAAATGTTACTGCATTTTACTCCCAATGTGCTTGGAATTATGGGGTGATCTACCTATCAAATTGAAGATCTATGAGTCTAGTTTCCAACGCATTAAACCGTTCGTCGATACGATCTCGGAATAGAGAGATATTCGTGTTTTCGCGAGAGTGCGCCAAGCTGCTCTCTATGGGGCCCACAAAGGCGGTTTAAGACATTTGGACATATATAAGATAACTCAACCCCGTTTTAAGTCATTATTTTTCAGTATATTCAGACCTTATAACCCTAAAAACATTCTCTCAAGGTTCTCTCATGATCCAAGACCCAAACAAAGGGCAAACAACACAAATCAAATGTCGGGAATCCCGTGGTGCTAGTAAGTTTCTTGTTTTTCTTGTTGTTGCTGATTTTTGTGTTGTTCCAGCTCGTGTGGGAGGTTGTTTTAAGTGCTTTATGTTCTGTAAATACACCTTCAAGTTTTTAATATCAACCCTAGGTGATTTCAAGTCTTCTAAAGTAATTCTAGTGCCGAAAAACCCGAATTAATTGCTAGTTTCGCTTCCTTGTTCTTGTGGCAGAATTGAAGGGATATTTCGTGGAAAATTAAGGTCAAATTGGAGTTGTTCTTTCTGTTTAAAGGTAATGAACCTCTTACTCTATATATATTTAAGATTATCCAAGTTGTGGCTAAGTCGTTGATGCTAGAACTTGTGAAATATATATCGAAAGGCTTGGTAGTAATGTTGTTAGTTGGTGGACTGTTTTGGAGGCTCAATATGATTATTAATGATGTTGTTTGGGCTGTTTGGTGATTGTATTGACTTGTGTGAAGTCATATAAATAGGGGAGGTGCTGTCCGTTTCATCGTAAAATAGGTTGCGGTCGATACATAATAGTTACGACGCTTAAACGATAATGATAGTGTCATTTCTTTTATTGTAGACTAAGGAGTCGTGACATTTGCATAGCTTGAGGTTGGGCAGTATATACAAGGTATGTGAGGCTATCCCCTTCATTCTTTTGCACGACTCCAATTGTACATAATGTAATGAACGAGCTCCCAAAGATACTCTACTCTTAGAAGCTAGCAGTACTTACATTGCTGCCCTTCTTATGAAACGATTGATATTGATGTTACTTCTCTTATTCTTATATTATCAATGTTGTTGGTAGTTCCTGATTCTTATAAGATTCTTGATGAAGAGTTAATCCTAATAACGTGTACGAAGGATACCGACCTTACGTCACTCCGAAAGGTTCAAAATATGATTCCAACGAGTCCAGCATGCATCATATATATGTATCTATTTTACTCTACCGAGCCGCGCTATAGTCGGCCGGGTATGGCACCTATTGTGCAACCACTGATCAGTTGGGTTTTACCGAGCTCCACGTGGCCGGGTACGATTCTACCGAGCCCTATGATGGCCGGGTACGTTTTACCGAGCCTATTATGGCCGGGTACGATATGATGATGATGATGCCCACAAAGGCATATGTTTTAAACGTTTATGTATATATATATGTATGTATCATGTATTTCATGTCAGTAGCCCTCAGAGGTACCCAGATGTCACAGGTTGTATATTCCCTATCACTGTTTACATTATTGTTCTTACTTATGCTATTCTGCCTTACATACTCAGTACTTTATTCGTACTGACGTCCTTTTTATTTGTGGACGCTGCATGTCGTGCTGCAGGTCCTGATAGACGGGTAGACGCAGCTCCCCCATCACAGTAGGCTATCCGGTTCAGCGTTATTGGCAAGATCCTTTCTCCGGACTTGCCGTGGTCTTGGTATGCATTTTTGTTATAGACATTATGGGTATGTCGGGGCCCTGTTCCGGCAATGTTGTAGCACTTATGTTCTTTTAGAGGCTCATAGACAGGTGTCGACTCATGTATGGTTTGGAATGCCTTGTCGGCTGATTTTTGTTGTATAGTCTTTCATGGCACCATGGTAGCTCGTACCTTATATATAGTTTCTTGACAGTCTTGTCGTCCCATGTTACGTATGTTCATGACATTATCTTTCATTGTTGGATGTTCATGATCCATGTCTTTCATTTATATTGGTCTTGTCGGCCCTTAAAGATAATAAGGAAGGTTAGATAAAATGTACGTTGGTGCTCGGCAAGTATGGCCCGGGTGCTAGTCATGACCCTCCAGTTGGGTCGTGACAAACTTGGTATCAGAGCAAGTCTGTCCTAGGGGTTGTCTATGAGCCGTGTCTAGTAGAGTTTTGATTATGGATGTGTAGCGCGCCACATTTATAATCAGGAGGCTACGTGACATCTAGGGTTGTTACCTTCTTCCTGAATCTAGATCGTGCGTAGAGTTGAGTCGTAAGTGTTCATATCTAATATTCACCTTGTTTTCTTTTAGCGATGCCTTCGACTAGGAAGCAAGCGATTAGTAAACGGCTTGATACAGCTGTAGGAGAGGGTAACATTCAGGTGCCTCCAGCCATAGCAGGCCAAAGTGAGCCTCAGAGTGAGATGCCGTCTCATACCTCTCTGTCTCCTCCAGAGGATATTAGGAGGCACCCAGTACATCCAGTTCCTCCGTCTGGCACTACAGACCACGATATGCGCAGTGCAGTGCAGTTGTTGAGTAGCTTAGTAGCTGCTCAGGCTCAGAGGCAGAATATGATGTAAAGAACAGATGCTGCATAGTCTCCTCGTTTGGTTCAGTACAACACCAACACTTTGAAGCCATAAGATACCCCAATCTCCTGAAGAAATCATCCAAAGGCAGCTTGTTTTTCCACATTTTCCACATGAAGAAAGCAATCTTAAAAGGTAGTCCTTTCACCCAGATTTTCTTGTAAGCATTGGCAGGTTCATTTCTCCTTCTCAAGTATTCCCATGCTGATTTTACACTGAATACACCCCTTGTTTCTAGCATCCATTGAGGTTTGTCCAGAACATCGTGCACTAATAGAGACTTCATGTTCAACAGAATGTGATCTGCAAGTTCTTCTGGCAGTATCTCCCTTATCTTCTCCTCATCCCATTGATCATTCTCAACCACATTATATATGATGTGTATGGATTCATCACATAAAAAGTCTGGAGGTGTGACAAAGTATAGAGCTCCCAAACCTGTCCAGTTTCCAAACCAGAATAGTGAGGACCCCATCTTAGGCTGTCATAGTATCTGATATTCAATGATATCCCTACATTCCAACATTTTTCTCCAAACATGAGAACCATTTCTCCAAGGAACGATCATAGGGTTCAATTTTTTGCAATATTTTTGACTCATAAATGCACTCCACAAGCTAGGTTTTGTTCTAACGTTCCACCATAACTTATAAAACAAAGCTTTGGAGATATCATGTAGTGATCGAAAACCCACACCCCCCTCTTCACAAGGTAAACATAAAGTGTTCCAAGAGGCCCAATGCCTTTTTTCCACACCTATTGTATTGCTCCAGAAAAATTGAGCAAAAATTTTATGTAGCTTGTTAATCAAATAAGGTGGGGGATTTACAGAAGAAAGAAGATGTATTAACATACTTTGGAGAACATTAGAGATTAATACAACCCTTCCTCCTATAGACAACAACTTCCCTTTCCAATCATGCAGCCTATTCATTACCTTATTCATGAGATCTTGGTAATAATCCATCCTCCTTCTAGAATAGAAAATAGGACAACCAAGGTACGTAAATGGAAAATCCTGCTTAGTTATACCTGTAATCATTTGCACCTTATTCACTACTGCATCACGTGTTGAATGATGCATGTATATGGAAGATTTGTTCTTGTTTATGAGCTGGCCAGATGCACCCTTATAGGCTGCCAAAAATTCCATGATCAAACGCAATGACCTTGCACGAGAAGAAGTAAATATGATAGTATCATTCGTGTATGCTAGATGATTTATTTTGGGACTCCATTTGAGCAATCCTAATCCACAAAAGTATTGATTCCTATACAATGCATTCAACCCTCTTGATAATCAACAGCCAGTACAAATAAAGTAGGTGATAATGGATCACTTTGCTTCACCCCCCTTGTTGATTTAAAGAAACCATGCAGCTGCCCATTAAGTAACACTGAATACCAATTATTTGAAACAATTCCAAAAATCAAGCCAATGAACCTTTCTCCAAATCCCATCTTCCTCAATACCTTAGTTAAGAAAAGCCATGACAGTCAATCATAGGCTTTGGTCATGTCCAATTTGATCACTACATTAGGTCCTGCTTTGCTTCTAAGTCTGATGTATGTGATGATCTCTTGTGTTAAGAGAATATTTTTTACTATGCTCCAGCCTTTTACAAATCCAGCATGTTCTTCAGATATTAGATTTGGAAGCAACACTACAAGCCTTTCGTGCACAACTCTAGAAAAGATCTTGTTAACAAAATTACTAAGGCTAATTGGTCGCATATCAGAGAAAGTAACAACTTCCTTCTTCTTTGGTAGTAATACAAGATTAGTGTGAATGACATATCTGGGAAATTCATGACCACTGAATAAAGCCTTCACCATATCTACAATGTCATCACCAATTATATCCCAATAAGTATGGAAAAAACATCTAGTAAAGCCATCAGGACCCCCTGCACTTTCCCCATTTAGACCAAAAATAACTTATTTTACCTCTTCTTTAGTAGGGTGTTGTATCAATTCCAAGTTCTGAGCATTGTCAATCATTTTATGAATATGATCAAGGATGCCAAAGGATGTGGGAACAGTTTCTTCATGAAATTGGGCTTGAAAAAATCTCACAGCTTCATCATCCATCTCGGCACTATCCTCTAACCAATCACCATTAGAATTATGCACTCTCTTCAACTGCAATCTTCTTCTTCTGCTATTAACTTGTGCATGGAAGAATTTTGTATTCCTATCACCATCTTGGAACCATGACATTCCAGCTTTTTGCTTCCAAAATTCCTTCTCCAAAACTAAAAATCTGATCAACTCTGCTTGAACTTTCTGCAGCCTTTCTCTATTATGATATGTAGGAGACCTATCAAATTGAGCCTCATGCACTATCACAACCTCCTCCAGACTTGCAATTCTTTGAAAAATGTCCCAGTATGTTGCTCTACTCCATATTTACAAAGCTTTCTTCAATTTCTTGAGCTTGTGATTGAACACAAAAAAAGGATCTCCTACAAAGTCTACATTCCAGTTTTGTCCCACCACATCTTTGAAAGTCGGATGCCTACTCCAAAAATTCAGAAATTTAAAAGCCTTCTTGATTGGTGTAGCATCAGGGTTACTTTTCAATAACATGGGACTATGATTAGACCCTGTTTTAGATAAGTGAGTGATCTCTAAATTAGGCCACATCTGTCAAAACTTCAAATTGCACAGACATCGATCTAATCTTTTGAAAATGCAGTCATCTTCACCTCTACCATTCCACCAAGTGAAAATACTTTCGTTGAAGCATAGATCACATAGGTTACATGTGTTAATACAATGTCGAAAGTCATTTACCTCATTCAAAGACACTGGTAGTCCACCAAATTTCTCCTCCTCGCCCCATATAACATGAAAGTCCCCCCTACAAGCCAAGGTAAGGACATATCATTGGCCAAATTATACAAACTGTCCCACAGTTCTATACGCTCATTGACATCGCATTTTGCATACACAAATGTAACCATAACTTATAATTGACTATCCAG
This sequence comes from Nicotiana tomentosiformis, assembly GCF_000390325.3. Lineage (NCBI taxonomy): Eukaryota > Viridiplantae > Streptophyta > Magnoliopsida > Solanales > Solanaceae > Nicotiana > Nicotiana tomentosiformis. The sequence continues at coordinate 51,772,990 of NC_090812.1, forward strand.
GTTTGTGAACTTCAAAGTAAGATGCTGCTCCAAGACATAAATTATATCAACTCCATGATCATCATCCACGAATACCCAGATTTTATTAGAAACATTAGAGAAGGCCTACAGCATTCCAATCCTCCTCCTATATCTTTCTAGCTTCTTCTTCTTTTGTTTTGGTTTCATGATTCCTATAAACTTAAAATGATGCTGCCTTTGAATGATGATAAGCCTCTCAAAGGCTTGCATTGTCTTTATTGACCTCACATTCCAAATGATGGCATTCATTATTAATTGTGAGATTTAGTTAGGGTCCTTCGAATTTGAACCCCAGGAACTATGCTTTGATTGTTATCTTTTGGTTGTTTCTTCTTCCCCCTTCCAAGTGATTTCCCTTTATCCATGTGCCTAGGTGAGAGATAAACATGCCTTGCAACATGCTTGAAGTTCTGATTAGTAGAATTAGATGTTGGTCTACAAAATGCATACACATAAACTTGCTACTGAACAAATTGATCTAGCAGATAGCTCTCAACTAGCTCTCAGCTTACTGAATGTTAGAGGAATTGTTAAGGATAACACCTTTATATTTGACCTGGAACCACTTCATGGCATCTTCCTTTGTAACCCTGTGCTGGATCCCAACCCGAGACTTGCACCTACGATGTCTGGCAACACGGTATCCTGGGTGTTCTAGGACAACATAGAAATTGATACCATAGATACCAGTCGAAGGGTCATACTTAATTCCAAGATCAATGTGCTCCTGAATACCAAATCCAAAGCAGCTAGTCTCACTGAAGTTCCTTCTCAATAACTCATACTCCTTGACCTTCAATCCACTCTCAAAGAGTTGCATAGCTTTATCCCCTCTGACAGTGACATAGTAGGGAATCTTTTCATTACGTCTGATTCCGAAGGATCGCACAGTATACCTTGCCTTGGAAAAAATAGGGGATTGGCCACTGAGTTGCTCCAATACCTTGGCAGCTCTGGTGAGACGATCTCCGCTTTCACTGATAGAGATGTTGAGAAAGAGCTTGTGGACTTTAATCTCCCTCATCGGATTGCTCAATTTCTACTCTGAAGCTATTGCGCTTCATTTGCAGCTACAGGGCAGGTAGTTAGGGTGCATAGGGAAGGGGAAGGGGGTGCATAGGGCAGGTAGTTAGGGTGCATAGGGCAGGTAGTTAGATTTTAGGTTTGAAAGCACACGTTGCACTCTTTTTTTCCTTGAACCGGTTTTGTCCCAAATGGATTTTACAGCAAGGTTTTTAACGAGACAACCAATAAATCGTGCTAACTTAGAATTGAAGGTCGGTTACGAACCGGTGACGATGATAACAATAGCATTCAATTCTTCTCTTCGATCAACCCCGAACACTGGGTGCATTACCCTCGGATATCAACTTTAGCATGGAAAGAGACTTCAGGATTGAAAGATCATATTGATCGGGGAGATTCATTGTAAGGGCCAAACAGTCAAATGAACTGTGCCCACATAGACTGCTCGAACCTTGGCACAAAGCACTAGAACCCTGGCACAAAGCATTGACACAAGTATAACTATTAAGCCCAAGAATAAAAAGAAGTCTCTTCCTTGCAAATATCTTATCCTTTAAAACATTTTCTTGCATTTCTTTAAGGAATTTCCAATATTCGATCCCCTAAAGGTATCGATCCCAAGGGCCGCCTTAACCCGAGTTCGAACAATCACTCTCTCACTCGGGTACAGCCATCCAAAAATAAACTCGGAAGGTCCAAGCTATTAGACCTCGGGGGCATAAGACCTATTCGGCAACGCCCGAATTTCAAAGGCCACAGCCGCCCTTACTTGGGGACTGTTATCTTAGGGAAGCCCGGATAACTTGGGATAGCAAGCCCATTGAGCAACACCCGAAGTAAAAAGGCTATGGACAAATTAACATGGCTCGAAAATGTCCGAGACCCGAAACAAAAACATGGCCTTCAAAAAATTTCATAACCGGTTCTAAAGGCTACCCTCGGCAAACTATAATCTAAACTACTTTGAGAAAACAGTTTCCAGTGATACCGAATCCCCACGATGCCTTAAAAAAATAATGTTAAAGAAAAGGTTTGTTTGAACCTTCGAACACAACCTAATTATTTCATGCTAAGGGAAAAAAGCTGTGAAAGGGAAAAAAGCCTTGTATATTCATATCCAAAATTTCTTTTTACAAGGGCTAAATAGCCTCGATACAAAATTTTACAAAGGCCGAATAGCCTTGAAAAGCAAAGACAAAAATATTTGAACGGATCCTAAGTGGCCTAGTCTTTGTCAGGGGACACATCATCATCTTCGGGGACTCCGCCACCTTCGGACTCACCCCGAATCTTCAAAACCCTCGGAATCTTCCTCCTTGGGATAAGCCAGCTTCCTGGCCTCAGCTTCGAACACCTTGGCATTCTCGATTTCAGTCAATAAGTCAAAACCCCAAGCATGAACTCCCTCGAGGGCCTCCCTTCAAGATTTCCACTTCGTATGCTACACTATATTTCACATTTGGTCCTGAGCCGCCTCGACATCGGCCTTGTGCTGGGCCACCCTCTTATCAGCCTTGGCCTTGACCACGATGACCTATGACTTGCCCGTATCAAGCTTCTTGGCCAGATTTTCTTGAGACTGCCGAGCTCAGCTCAGACTGGAGCTCCTCGATATTTTTGACATGTACCAAGGCCTTTTCCTTTGTAGACCAGAGCTTGACCTCAACCAAAGTCAATTATGCCCGGGCAATCTCTATTTCCAAGTCCAGGCGGTCCATGTTTCTTTTTCATTCTTCGGCCTCAGCTTTTACCGTATCCACCTCCACCTGGAGCTGCTAGATCTGGTCAAGTTTCTTTTGAACTTGCAGGTCCGGACCGTTAGCCACTGTGTTTGACTCATTGTCACTAACTTCAAAAACTCTTCTTACCTGCTCGACCAGGTCGGTATGCTCCTTCCGAGCCGCTCCTAACTCAGCCTGGAGTTTCTCACTAAGAAGCTTGTAAGCATCCCTTTTCTCAGTAAGCTCCCGAGTCTCGGCTTCGTGATGGTTTAACTCTTCCCGATATAGGAAAAAAAGTCTCGTGATGAAGCACCGAGGCCTGCAAGCACAAAGAAAAATACTACGATTGTTTACGACATAAACTAAGTACATAAAAGCGGCATCCAAAGTTACCCTATTTTAACACATGTTGTTCTTCGTTGAACAGGCAAAGCGCTTCCACCTCGTCCATCTTGGCTTGATCCTCTTCAATCACCAGGCACAGAAGATAACTAGCAACCCCCATGAGCGCGGAGAGAACCCGGGCACCCTACGGGACAGACATAATGATTGACCATTTTCGGTCAGGATCTGCACTCGAAGCTGGGAACCAATTAACTAATTTTGGACTTGAAGAAAGCCCGATTGCTCCATAGGATGATATCTTCTTTGGCACCGGTAACTCACCCAACCCGGTGACGTCCTCCGAGGTAGTAAAATCTAAGTCGTCAAAGAAATAGTTAAAAGACTCTCCCGCCCCTTGGGGCACCTCCTTTGGGCGTCCTTTCAGCATTCGGGCCTCGTTGATCATTGAATCAATAAATAAAGGTGACTCGGAGAGGTCTATCACCCCAAGTGCACCCTTCGGGGCATTATCCTCTGCCCAAAAAGCATCGGTCGTGGTCTCTTTATCGACCTCCCCAACTCGGGGTGAAACTACCTCGCCCCTTTCCGGCTCGGAGGCTTCGGCCACTGCCCCTTCATCAGCCATCCTGGTTTGAGGCAGTTCGATGCCACTTCTCATGGGGGTCATCAACTCGGAAGCTTCTTCTTCTTCCTCGGACACATCCCTCAGTCGATTGAGTGAGTCCGATGGGATTTCCCCAGCGCTGGTGTTTTCCTTGGATTTATGCACCAGCCTCTTTTTTGGTTTTTGCTTCTCCGAGTTCGGAAAACTCGGAGCCCTTTTCCTCACCCTATCTCGGAGCAGGGGACTCGGAGGGGCAATCCTCGCCACCAGATGGAGGCCTCATTGCAACATCCTTGGGAAGACCTGCAAAGAAAAGGAAAATGAGTAAGGGCTCAGGAATATGGGGAAAACCTAAGTGTTGTCCGCACGAGAACGGAATCTCACCGTGAGAATGGGCCTCTCATCGGTCATTCAAAAATTCATGCCATGCACGCTCGGAATATGGTTTTTGCGACACGATGCCCTCGACCCACTCCTTGAGTCGAGGAACTGCATTTGGCATCTGAGCAACAGCTGCACCACCACAAAACATCTATGAGAAGGGAGGAAAAGGAAAAGCGATAAACAAAATCTTAATGGAAAGATTATACTTACGTTTCATTTTCCATTTCTTAGGAAATGGCATATCCTCGGCCGAGATTAAATCCGAGGTCTTCACTCGAACGAATCGGCCTAACCAGCCTCAGTCCCGATCCTTGTCGATGCTCGAGAATGGGGCCTTACTGGCCCGACGGGCAAGTTTTATTAATTCCCCTCGATAGAGTCGGGGACTATACAGACGCATGAGATAATCGATGGTGAAGGGAAACCCCTCGATTTTGTTATAAAGAAGAGGAGGAGAAATACTATCCTCCAGAAAGAAGGATGAATTTGACCGAGGGTCACCTCGTACCTCTTACAGAAGGCGATGATGACCGGATCCAAAGGGCCCAATGTAAAGGGATAAGTGTAAACACTTAAAAAAAACCTCCACGTGGGTAGTAATCGCTTCCTTGGAGAGGAAGCTATAGGTGACCGAGCATATATATCTCGAGACCGGTTCACACCAACCCAGTACCGAGGAGGTTTTCTCGATCTTGAAATCAGCACCGGTCGGGCACCCTACAGGAACGAACATCTTTAGGGGAGGCTCCGATGTCGGTTCCTCAGTAACAGCAGACGAAACTTTTTCCTCTTCAGCCGGTCACGAGGCAGAGGGAGTTTCTTTTTGGGGAACAGATTTTGAGGTCTTCGCCATTTTGGAAAATGAAGGAAAAAGAGGAAGTTAAAAGAGTATGCTTGATGGTTTGAGATAAAAGAAAAACAAAAGTTCTTATAAAGGATTTCAGAGTAACCAGAAAATAGATGCTTGGGAGTGTTTAAATTTCTAAGGTACGAGGGCAGAAGGTTTGAAAGTAAAGTTTGAATGAACTAATGAGGGGATATTTATAGTCTCTCAGCGACTGGTCACATCTGAGAGTGGTCAACCAACAACTGACAGGCATTTAATGCCTTTAAGACTTGACTGACAAGCTCGGAAATAACTAACAAAAAATTGAAATATCCACAACCGGTCGGATATTACAGTGAGAATCTCGGCACGTATCAGCAAGGAAACGACAATCAGCGAATCAAGAAATTTTTACCTTTTATAGGAATATACCTAGAGTAGGACTCCTCTACTATATAAAGGGGGTATGATAATTCATTCAACACACTGTAACACGTATCACAAAGCAATATATTATTATTTCTAATTCTCATTATCTTGTCATTATGTTCCGGGATCGATAAAAGCATTCTGACTCGAGGGTAACCAATCTTCAATGCTAAGATCGATCAACTTGTGTGGTTTGCATTTACTTCCTCATCGTTTATTTCAATATTAATTTGATTTCTTATTTTGTATCAAGTTAGATCACGTATTCATAAAATCAAGTACAAATTCAATTGTTATCTGATTTTGAGGGTAAACAAAGTACTTAGAAGAAGAAAGGCCTTTGATAATAACTTCTAACTAGCTCAATCTAGAGATTATGACTACTGTGATACGATATTTTTGCGTCGAGGGTTATTTTTGTGTTGATCCTACCTCTCCAAAAATTAAAACTTATATGCTACATTTTTTGGGTTCGTAGTGAGGACCAAAGTTGATCTGCATAATAAAGAAGGCTTTATGAAGAATAAAACAATTAATTAAATTTAAACATCTAAAATAAATTTGACCATGTTTGTTGAGGTTCAAAATAATGAAAATATTTAATTCCGCAACTATTCGAATGAAAGAATAGGAAATTATTATTTTTATTTACAAGGTAGGAGTACAGGTCAAACCCCCCACCTCAAGACAGATTTAATATAAAAAAAAGAAAAATCACATGTCTAGCATCAAACAATTAGTACATGTTCGGACTGCCTTATTAGCAAGTCTACAAGATTTAATACATAAGTAATTAAGATTTTTTATCAGGTCTCTAATTGATAATTATCATAATGTCACGACCCAAAATTTCCTACCGACGGGACCGTGATGGCGCTTAATATTTCACTTGCTAGCCAAGCCGACGTTAGAGAATCATTAAATCAATTCCTTATTTTCATTCAGTAATTAACAATAATTAAGTAAGATGAAATATAATAAATACGGAATATCATAAAACTATATTAATTACTACCACCCGGATCTGGAGTTACAATTCATGAGAATTCTAGAATTTACTACAAGTAATAATCTGAAAGAAATACAACTGTCTGAATGAAAGATACAGTAGAACAGAAAAGATAGGCAAGGACTTCAAGGTCTGTGAACGCTGACAGATCTACCTTGAGTTTCCGGACAGCGGACCAATAGCAAAATCTCGATCAACCCGAACCGATATCAAAGTCTGCACAGAAAGTGCAAAGTGCAGCATCAGTACAACCGACCTCATGTACTGGTAAGTGTCGAGCCTAACCTCGGTGAAGTAGTGACGAGGCTAGGGCAAGACACCCACATATAACCTAAACAGTATAATCATGCTAGTGTCAACAACAATAAATAAAGAAATAACGTAGAAATAATGGGAAGAGAACATACAGCGGGGGAATACAACATAAAGACTGAGAATAATGAAAAGACAGAATTAAACCAAAAATCCTTAAACGAATTGAGCAGTTAAAACAACAAGTAAAACTTCACGGTATCACCCTTCATGCTTTTACTCTCAACCTCACCAAATAAATAAATAGAATGGCACGGCATCACCCTTCGTGCATTAAACCTCTCATAATATACACGGCATCACTCTTCGTGCTTTAAACCTCTCATTATATACACGACATCACCCTTCGTGCTTTAAACCTCTCATAATATACATGGCATCACCCTTCGTGCTTTACACTCTTCCTCACCATATAAATAAATCACGCACGGCATCACCCTTCGTGCTTTACACTCTTTCTCACAATTCACAGAATCAATAACAACGGATAGAGAGAAGTTTCACAAAGAAATCAATATTTCATCAATGATTACTTTCACAATTTAACATCTCAACCGCGAATCAATATTCACAATTTAATCAACCTTGGTGGAGTGGACACAAGTCTCCCAACATTTCAACAACAACAATAAGCATGGATAAAAAGATTTAAGACTACAAATTTGCAAGAATGGAATTTCACTCTCATGCTATGACTTAACCACAATGCGTAGATGCTCGCCACCTCAACTATTCATCGTATTCAACAACAAAACACGCAGCATTTACTCATACAATACCTATTCCCTCAAGCTAAAGTTAGATACAATACTTACCTCGCTCCGAAGGCCACTTAATTCTCAATCACAGCTTTTTCTTTGGAATTCACCTCCAAACCACTCGTATCTATTCAAAAATGACTCAATAATATCAAACATTGCTAAAGGAATCAACTTTAATGAATAATTACTGATTTCCCAAATTTTTCTCCAAAAAGTCGAAAATCGACCCCGGGCCGCTTGGTCAAAACCCGAGGTTCGGACAAAAATTCATTTACCCATTCACCCCCGAGCCCGAATATGTAATTAGTTTTGGAATCCGACCTCAAATCGAGGTCTAAATTCCCGAATTTCCGAAATCCCTAGTTTTTACCCTAACCCCTAATTCTACAATGAAAACTCTAGATTTTAGGTTGATAATTCAAAAAATGTAATGGGTAATTGAAAGAAAATGGTTTAGAATCACTTACCAACACTTTGGATAAGAAATGACTCTTGAAAAATTGCCTCACACCGTTTGGTTTTTGAGAAAAATGAATTTTTGGCCAAATCCCATGTTTGGAATCTGTTAAGTGCTGGGCGACAGAGTTTATCGCGTTCGCGAGAGCACTGTCACGTTTGCGAAGAGTATAGGCTGCCAAGCCTTCGCGTTCGCGAGGCAGTGCTCGCGTTCGCATAGGCTACCCTTCCCTGGTCTTCGCGTTCGCGAGTCATTGTTCGCGTTCGCGATGAAGAAAAAGTTGTCTCCCCCTCCCCTGTGCCTAATACTACGCGTTCGCGATGGTCGTGTCGCGTTCGAGAAGGGTAATGCCCCCATCGCTTCGCGTTCGCGACCAAGCCTTCGCGTTCGCGAAGAAGAAATCCCAGCCTCATCAGTTTACCCTTTGCGTTCGCGAGAGGACCTTCGCGAACGCGAAGAAGGACATGCCAGAACCCAGACTCTGCAGAAACAAAACCAGATTTCCAAAGTTCAAAACATCTTGTGGCCTATCCGAAACTCACCCGAGCCCTCGGGGCTCCAAACCAAACATGCACACAAGTCTAAAAACATCATACGAACTTGCTCGCGTGATCAAGTTGCCAAAATAATACCTAGTACTACGAATTTAGTACCAAATCAAATGAAATTCTCAAGAACACTTTAAAATTCATATCTTCTCAATTGGACGTCCGAATCACGTCAAATCAACTCCAATTCTCACCAAATTTCACAGACAGGTCTTAAATATCATAATGAACCTGTACCGGGCTCCGAAACTAAAATACTGACCCGATACTAACAATGTCAAATATCAATCAATTCTTAAAAAAAAAATAATTTCCAAACTTTTAATTTTTATCAAAAATTTATAACTCAAAGTAGGGACCTCCGAATTCGATTCCGGGCATATGCCCAGGTCCCATAATTCAATACGGACCTATCTGGACTGTAAAAGCACAAATCCGGGCCCGTTTACCAAACATGTTGACTGAAATCAACTAAAATTAACTTTTCAAGGCATAAATTCTTATTTTCATCAATTTTTCACATAAAAGCTTTTCGGAAACCTACCCGGACTGTGCACGCAAATCGAGGAGGGTGAAAATGAGATTTTTAAGGCTTAAGAGTGCAGATTCAAGTTCTAAAATATAAGATGACCTTTTGGGTCATCACACATAAAAATTATTTTTTTAGCATAAAAATTTATTTGTAATTACCTAATAAGTGATCTTATTGTTAAATATATTTTACACCGTTAATGCGTGTAATTAAACTCTTTCTAGTGAGATACTTTTGTCATGCTAATATTTATTGAAGATTATTTTAACTTTTAAAGGATAAGTGTTGAGAAATTTTAGGTTATCATTGAAATGAATATTCTCTTAGGGGAACTTTACTACCAAATCACTTTACCATCACTTACTAACCACACCCATAACTCACTCCTTCCAGTGGATTTGGAAGTTAAGGATACCTCCAAAAATCAGACACTTCCTATGGCTTTGCGGCCACCAACGCTTGCCCACTAAGGCGTACTATCACCGCATTGGCATTCCCAATAATGCCACTTGTGTCCACTGTCACACTACTACGGAAACCATCCACCATCTCCTTGTAGAATGCCCGGCATTCAGACACATCTGGTCTGATTTTCACATGCTTCCGACAATTGCTGAACTTCCTACTTTTGAAACTAATCCACTCGAATGCCTCAAACAATTTATCTTACACATGGATACTCCCAACCCCCTTAATATCCCCAATTCCATCCTCATACCCTTATGTCTATGGCATATATGGCTCACTCGAAACGCTATTGTCTTTCGCAATGCCCACAAAACGCTCTCTTCGTCCCATATCATAAATTTGGCAGCTGAATTTTTCTACCTAGCAGGAATGACTGCTCGCTCAGCCAGTCGCATGCTCCTACATCTTAAATGGGACCCACCGACCACTACACCGTTGAAGCTAAATACTGATGGTTCGGTACACCTAGATACTGGACAGGCGGGGTTGGGAGGTGTCATACGTGACTCCGCAGGAAATTGACTTACGGGTTTTGCGGGGCCCACATCTCTCATGGTAGTGTGGAAACTGAATTATGAGCGCTCTATCATGGATTACAATTAGCTGTTAATCGTGGCTATAAACCTATTGAAAAAAACACTGATGCCCAAGCAGTTACTACACTTTTACAGACCTCCCAACCTTTATATGCTAATATCATAAATGATTGAAGGTTTCTTCTCGCGAGACTGGATGATCCTACTATTCTTTTGACTTACAAGGAGCAAAACCAAGTAGCAGATCTATTAGCTAAGTTTGGATGCAACATGGGCCCCACAGTCGGCATCACTGTTTTTTGTACAGTCACCACCTTTTATCCAAACAGCTTTGAAAGACGATCGCTCAGGCACACTTTTTTGTCAAAAGGGTTCCCTCTCAAACCCTACAGCAGTCACTCAGTTTGCAACGTCCCCTTGGACCATATTTTTGTATCTCCCGTGACACGGGAATCGGTAGTGGTAGCTTTAGTTACCCGAACCTCCCCTATGTAATGACCCAGTAAGTGGTCAACCCCTTAGATTAGTGTTTTCGTGTTTACGTGCTCCCGGTACTCATCCGCCTTAATATAATATAAATAGTTATCTTTTGAACAAAAAAAAAGAATATTCTCTTAGGTTTTATAAATTAACCAAATCAAAATGAAGAAAGGAATACTTAAATATCTGTTATTCACCGACAAATTGCCGATTTTTTGGGGGTAAATGACAAGCTGTCAAGTGATCAAGACTAATATGTGAGTAAACGATCAAATATCAATTACTACGTTTAAGTTTCAAAATAAAAATGATGAAAGAAATATGAGATCAAAATGCAAAATTGCAAGTGAAGAAATGTAATGATCAACAATACATTTATGGGCAGAACTAGTGTGTTTTCCTTAAGGTGGCTACTTTTGCTGCAACATATAAATTAATGGAAATGTAACTTCTTCTCTTGTTTTTTTTCCTGCACTTAAGCAATAAGCATGTTCTACTGACTGAATTGACTTGCAAATGTAATCCATGAGCTAAAATGGTCTCAGTTAACTGCTAAATACAAGTCCACTTACTTGAAAACAAACACAAGATTAGTACTTACAAAGTCATAGTAGGACTACTCTATACACACACAAAAATGATAGTAAAACTAAAAACAAGAAACAAGACCACAAAATTTTCTTGCTAATTATGGTCAATATCATGTATATGAGCAATGATTCAAATCGAGAGGTTAAATGCAGTCTAGTAATATATTCACGTAAGACAGAGTTTGGTTAGATAATTTGATAAGCCATGATTTTTTCCGTATTTCAGAATACGGTTAACATATTAACTAATTGTTATGATAAACTAAATTGATTTTTTGCTATATGTTTTCTATAGTTCCTCGACGTGACATGAGAAAATGCGTTTGTTTACAAATTAGTGCATATGCGGATAAGGAAACAACTTTAAGGTTTATACATTTTTCACCGCACAAATAATGAAACAAAATTAATTTAGCCATGCAATCAAAAATTAAATTCAGGTTTTGGTAGGTTTATAAGTTAGGTATAATTTTGAATTCTGAAATCTAATTGTAAAGCATTATAGAAAGTTATTTACAAGCTTCCCGTATTTTATAATTTTGGGATTCTTTTCAACTCTAGCATGCCCTCCTCAAACCAACTATAAAAGACCCCATCTTTGTTCCTTTGTTTTCATCCACACTCGCATTCTCTACTTTCTCTCTTTACCTTTCCTCCATTTTGCAAATGATATTTGAGTTTTTTTTTTTCAATGTCATATAAATGGTCCAAAGAAAATGTTGAATGGAATTGCTCTCTTCATTTGGTAGAGGCATGGGCAGTGGCATGTCCCCTCCAGGATTAGGCATCGGGGTACCTTCGATTGTAGTCATTTCAAATATGTCGCAACTTCTTTAGTCAACTCGTTCAACACTATATTAGGTTCTTTCACAATCTTATCAGTCAAATTTGAAAAATGTGCATGATTTTCTAGATCTAGTCGCATAACTATGATGAAAAATCATGCACATTCTACAAATGTTGTTGACAAGATTGTGAAGTTACCTAATGTAGTAGTAAACGAGCTGGCTAAAAAAGTTGCAACATGCTTAAAACGGCTCCAATCTAAGGTCCCCCTATTCAAAATCTTGGAGAGGACATGTCACTTACTATGCCTTTTAATGTTGATTACACCTTGGCTTTCAATATGTTCGTATCTGTCATAATACGGAATTCTCACCGTCGGGACCGTGATGGCGCCTAACATTTCACTTGCTAGGTAAGCCAACGTTAGAGAATCATTTAAACCAATTCTTATTCCATTTAGTAAATAACAATAATTAGCTAAGATAAAATATAATAAGTGCGGAATAATATAAAACCTGTATTAATTACTAACACCCGAATCTGGAGTCACAATTCACGAGCATTCTAGAATTTACTACAAGTAATAGTCTGAAAGAAATACAATTGTCTGAATGAAAGAAACAGTAGAACTAAAAAGATTGACCGGGACTTCAAGGTTTGCGAACGCCGACAGATCTACCTTGAGTCTCCGGATAACGGTCCGATAGCAAAATCTCGATCAACCCGAGCCGGTACCAAAATCAGCACAGAAAGTGAAGAGTGCAGTATCAGTACAACCGACCCCATGTACTGGTAAGTGTCGAGCCTAACCTCCACGAAGTAGTGACAAGGCTAAGGTAAGGTACCTACAAATTAACCTATACAATTTAACAGTGTATATACAAGTAATAATAATGAAGAGCTAGACAGGAAGTATCGGGAGGGGGAAATATGCTGGGGGAAATACGAGATAAGGAAACTACAGCAGAATGATAACTGGAACAACCAATATACTATGAATCAGCAGAAACAACAGATACAGTAAAGGAAAAGCGCACGGCATCACCCTTCGTGCTTTTACTCTCAATCTCACCATAAATCAATAGAAACGGTACGACATCACCCTTCGTCTTTTTACTCTCAATCTCACCATAAATCAATAGAAACGGCACTGCATCACCCTTCGTGTTTTTACTCTCAATCTCACCATAGATCAATAGAAACGGTACGGCATCACCCTTCATGCTTTTACTCTCAATCTCACCATAAATCAATAGAAACGGCACGGCATCACCCTTCGTGCTTTTAACACTCTCCCTTACTATAATGCAATGCATAAATAACAACAGGGAGATAGAATAACAAGTACAATCCTTACTTTATTATTTGGTTCCACAATATCAATCTCAACTTTGAAATAAATTCTCAATTATCACCAGAAAATCTGTAAACATGATAAGAACGATCAATTTAACACTAGTATAAACACGTAGCAATTAGGCGTAGGAAAGAGACAATATAAGAAAAATGAAAGAAACAGGGAAAACAGGTAAATTGGAGGCGCATAAGTACTCGTCACCTCACATATACGCCGCTCACATGAATTTCACATAGCAAATAGTCTAACGTTCCTAATTCCCTCAAGTCAGGGTTAGACACAACACTTACCTTACTCTGAAAGTCACTTAATTCTCAATCACAGTTTTTTCTATAAAATTCACCTCCAAACCACTCGTATCTATTCAAAAACGACTCAATAATATCAAATATTGACAAAGGAATTAATTACATTGCATAAATTTAGATTTCCCAACTTTTCTCCAAAAAGTTAAAAATCGACACCGGGTCCGCTTGGTCAAAACCCGAGGTTCGGACTAAAATTCATTTACTCATTCACCCCCGAGCCCTGATATATAATTGGTTTTGGAATCTGACCTCAAATTAAGGTCTAAATCCTTAAATTTTCGAAATCCCTAATTTCTACCCTAACCCCTAATTCTACCATGAAAACTCTAGATTTTAGGTTGATAATTTATAAAATGTAATGGGTAATTGAAAGAAAATGGTTTATAATCACTTACCAACACTTTGGGGAAGAAAATGACTCTTGCAAATCGCCTCTCACCGTTTGGTTTTTGAGAAAATGAATTTTTTTGGCTGAATCCCGTGTTTGGATTCTATTAAGTGCTAGGCGACAGTGTTCATCGTGTTTGCGAGAACACTGTCGCATTCACGAAGGGTATAAGCTACCAAGCCTTCGCATTCGCGAGACCATGTTCGCGTTCGCCTAGGCTACCCATCCCCCTGGCCTTCGCATTCACGAGACATCGCTCGCGTTCGCGATGAAGGAAAGGCTGACCCCCAAGTGCCTAACACTACGCGTTCGCGATGAGCTTGTCGCATTCGCGAAGGGTAACCCCCCCATCGCTTTGCGTTCGCGACCAAGCCTTCGCATTTGCTAAGAAGAAACTTCTGGCCCTCCTGTGAACGCGAAGAGTAACGCCCCCATCGCTTCGCGTTTGCGACCAAGCCTTCGCGTTCGCTAAGAAGAAAATTCCGGCCTCACCAGTTTACTCTTCGCGTTCACGGGAGTACCTTCACGAACGCGAAGAAGGACATGCCAGAACATTCCGTGGCCTATCCGAAACTCACCCGAGCCCTCGGGGCTCAAACCAAACATGCACACAAGTATAAAAATATCATACGAACTTGCTCGCGCGATCAAATCGCCAAAATAACACCTAGAACTACAAATTTAGCACCAAATCAAATGAAATTCTCAAGAACACTTTAAAATTTCTATCTTACTAGACGTCTGAATCACGTCAAATCAACTCCCTTTCTCACCAAATTTCACAGACAAGTCTTAAATATCATAATAAACCTGTACCGGGCTCCGAAATCAAAATACGGACCCGGTACTAACAATACCAAACATAAATAAATTCTTAAAAATAAATAATTTTTTGACTTTTTAATTTTCATCAAAAATTCATAACTCGAGCTAGGGACCTCCGAATTCGATTCCGGGTATACGCCCATGTCCCATTATTCGATACACACCCACCGGGACTGTCAAAATGTAGATCTGGGCCTGTTTACCAAAAATGTTGACTGAAATCAACTAAAATCAACTTGTAAGGCAAATATTCTTATTTTCAACATAAACGTTTTCCGGAAACATGCCCGGACTGCGCACGCAAATCGACGATGGTAAAAATGAGATTTTTAAGGCTTAAGAGCATAGAATCGAGTTTTAAAACATAAGATGATCTTTTGGGTCATCATATTCTACACCTCTAAAACAACCGTTCGTCCTCGAATGGACATAGAAAAGGACCTGAGCTGGTGAAAAGGTGTGGATATCTACTCCGCATATCGGACTCTGACTCCCAAGTAACTGCCTCAACAGGTTGACCTCTCCACTGTACTCGAACTGAAGGGTAACTCTTTGATCTCAACTAGCGTACTTGTCGGGCTAGAATAGCCATCGGCTCCTCCTCGTAAGTCGAATCCTTGTCCAACTGGACAGAGTTGAAATCTAACACATATGACGGATTGCCGTGATACTTTTGAAGCATGGACATATAGAACACCGGATGAACTGATGATAACCCTGGTGGAAATGCAAGCATGTAAGCCACCTCTCCCACTCTCTCCATAATCTAAAAAGGTCCGATATACCTAGGGATCAACTTGCCCTTCTTTCCGAACCTCTTTACACCCTTCATGGGTGATACCCGAAGTAACACTCTCTCCCCAACCATGAATGCAACATCACGAACTCTACGGTCGGCATAACTCTTCTGCCCAGACTGAGCTGTGCAAAGTCGATCCTGAATAATATTGATCTCATCCAAGACATCCTGTACTAATCCTGTGCCCAATAACCGAGCCTCCTCCGACTCGAACCACCCAGCTGGCGACCGGCACAACCTACCATATAATGCCTCATAGGGAGCCATCTGAATGCTTGACTGGTAGCTGTTATTGTATGCAAACTCTGCAAGGGGCAAGAACTTATCCCTTGATCCTCTGAAGTCTATAACACATGCGCGGAGCATATCTTCCAAGATCTGAATAGTACGCTCGGACTGCCCGTCCGTATGAGGATGGAATGATGTGCTCAACTCAACCAGCATACCCAACTCACAATGTACTGCCCTCCAGAAGTTCGAGGTGAACAGCATACCTCGATAAGAAATGATAGACACGGGCACACCATGAAGACGGACGATCGCACGAATGTAAATCTCTGCCAACAGCTCCGAAGAATAGGTAACTGCCACGGGAATGAAGTGCGCTGACTTGGTCAGCCTGTCCATAATGACCCAAACTGCATCGAACTTCCTCTGAGTCCGTGGGAGTCCAACACCAAAATCCATAGTGATACGCTCCCACTTCCACTCAGGAATCTCTAACCTCTGAACTAAACAACCAGGTCTCTGATGCTCACACTTTACCTGCTGGCAATTTAACCACTGAGATATATAAGCAACTATATCCTTCTTCATTCGCCTCTACCAATAATGCTGCCGCAAGTCCTGATACATCTTGGTGGTGCCCGGATGAATAGAATATCGGGAACTATGGGCCTCCTCAAGAATCAACTCACGAAGTCCATCCACATTAGGCACACAAATACGACCATGCATCCTCAAAAATCCATCATCTCCAACAGTTTCCTGCTTGGCACCACTGTGCCGCACTGTGTCTCTAAGGATAAGTAAATGAGGATCGTCATCCTATCGACCTCTGATTTGCTCAAACAAAGAAGACCGAGTAACTACACAAGATAGAACACGGCTGGGCTCAGAAACATCCAACCTCACGAACTGATTGGCCAAGGCCTGAACATCCAATGCATGCGGTCTCTCACCAACTAGAATATAAGCAAGGCTACCCATACTGACTAACTTTCTACTCAAAGCATCGGACACCACATTGGCCTTCTCGACATGATACAATATAGTGATATCATAGTCTTTCAATAGCTCCAACCACCTCCTCTACCTCAAATTGAGTTCCTTCTACTTGAACAAATACTGCAAGCTTCGATGATCCGTGAATACCTCACATTGTACGCCATAAATATAGTGCCTCTAAATCTTCATCGCGTGAAAAATGGCTGCCATATCTAGATCATAAACAGGGTAATTCTTCTCGTGAACCTTCAGCTGTCGTGAAGCATATGCAATAACCTTGCCACCCTGCATCAATACCGCACCCAGACCAATACGAGATGTGTCACAATATACTATATAAGATCCTGAAACTGTGGGTAACACCAATACCAGTGCCGTAGTCAAAGCTATCTTAAGCTTCTGGAAGCATGTCTCACACGCGTCTAACCACCTGAATGGGGAACCCTTCTGGGTCAACCTGGTCAACGGGGCTGCTATGGATAAAAACACCTCCACAAATCGACGGTAGTAGCCCGCCAAACCCACAAAACTACGGATCTCTATAGCGGATGTAGGTCTAGGCCAGTTTTGAACTGCCTCAATCTTCCTAGGATCCACCTGAATGCTCTCTACTAATACAACGTGACACAAAAAAGCAACTGAACTCAACCAAAACTCACATTTTGAGAACTTAGCATATAACTGGCTATCTTTCAGACTCTGAAAAATGATCTGAAGGTGCTGCTCATGTTCCTCTCGGTTGTGGGAGTAGACCAAGATATCATCAATAAACACAATCACAAAGGAATCCAAGTAGGGCTTGAACACTCAGTTCATCAAATCCATGAATGCTGCTGGGGCATTTGTCAGCCCAAATGACATAACTAGAAACTCATAATGGCCACACCAAGTTCGAAAAGCTGTCTTGGGACATCGGATGCCCTTATCCTCAACTGATGGTAGCCAGATCTCAAATCAATATTTGAAAATACCTGGGCACCCTGAAGCTGATCAAATAAATCATCAATCCTCGGCAATGGGTACTTGTTCTTCATGGTGACTTTGTTCAACTGCCGATAATCTATACACATCCTCATCGATCCATCTTTCTTCATCACAAACAACACAGATGCACCCCAGGGTGAGACACTATGTATAATGAAGCCCTTATCAAACAAATCTTGTAACTGTCCCTTCAATTCTTTCAACTCTGGCGGGGCCATGCGGTATGATAAAATGGAAATGGGCTGAGTGCCCGGAGCCAAATCAATGCAGAAATCAATGTCCCTATCGGGTGGCATCCCCGGCAAGTCACCAGGAAACACCTCTGGAAACTCACGAACAACTGGCACTGAATCCATGGAAGGAACCTCTGTACTAGAATCACGGACATAAGCTAAATAAGCTAGACACCCATTCTCGACCATATGCCGAGCCTTCACATAAGAGATAACCCTACTGGCGGAATGGCCAAGAATCCATCTCCACTCTAATTGAGGCAACCACTGCAAGGCTAAGGTCACCGTCTTGGCGTGACAATCTAATATAGGTTGACCTCTCCACTACACTCGAACTGAAGGGTAACTCTTTGATCTCAACTGGCGTACTTGTCGGGCTAGAATAGCCATCGGCTCCTCCTCGTAAGTCGAATCCTTGTCCAACTGGACAGAGCTGAAATCTAACACATAGGACGGATCGCCGTGATAATTTTGAAGCATGGACACATGGAACACTGGATGAACTAATGATACCCCTGGTGGCAATGCAAGCATGTAAGCCACCTCTCCCACTCTCTCCATAATCTAAAAAGGTCCGATATTCCTAGGGCTCAACTTGCCCTTCTTTCCAAACCTCTTTACACCCTTCATGGGTGATACCCGAAGTAACACTCTCTCCCCGACCATGAATGCAACATCATGAACTCTACGGTCGGCATAATTCTTCTGCCTGGACTGAGTTGTGAAAAGTCGATCCTAAATAATCTTGATCTCATCTAAGGCATCCTGTACTAAGCCTGTGCCCTACAACCAAGCCTCCCCCAACTAGAACCACCTAGCTGGAGACCGGCACCACCTACCATATAATGCCTCATAGGGAGCCATCTGAATGCTCGACTAGTAGCTATTATTGTATGCAAACTCTGCAAGGGGCAAGAACTTATCCCTTGATCCTCCAAAGTCTATAACACATGCGCGGAGCATATCGTCCAAGATCTGAATAGTACGCTCGGACTGCCCGTCCGTCTGAGGATGGAATGATGTGCTCAACTCAACCAGCGTACCCAACTCAGAATGTACTGCCCTCCAGAAGTTCGAGGTGAACAGCGTACGTCGATCAGAAATGATAGACACGGGCACACCATGAAGACGGACGATTGCACGAATGTAAATCTCTGCCAACCGCTCCGAAGAATAGGTAACTGCCATGGGAATGAAGTGCGCTGACTTGGTCAGCCTGTCCACAATGACCCAAACTGCATCGAACTTCCTCTGAGTCCGTGGGAGTCCAACACCAAAATCCATGGTGATACGCTCCCACTTCCATTCAGGAATCTCTAACCTCTGAACTAAACAACCATGTCTCTGATGCTCACACTTTACCTGCTGGCAATTTAAGCACTGAGATACATAAGCAATTATATCCTTCCTCATTCGCCTCTACCAATAATGTTGCCGCAAGTCCTGATACATCTTGGTGGAGCCCGGATGAATAGAATATCGGGAACTGTCGGTCTCCTCAAGAATCAACTCACGAAGTCCATGCACATTAGGCACACAAATACGACCATGCATCCTTAAAAATCCATCATCTCCAACAGTTTCCTGCTTGGCACCACTGTGCCGCACTGTGTCTCTAAGGACAAGTAAATGAGGATCGTCATCCTGTCGATCTCTGATTTACTCAAACAAAGAAGACCGAGCAACTGTACAAGATAGAATATGGCTGGGCTCAGAAACATCTAACCTCACTAACTGATTGGCCAAGGCCTGAACATCCAATGCATGCGGTCTCTCACCAACTAGAATATAAGCAAGGCTACCCATACTAGCTAACTTTTTACTCAAAGCATCAGACACCACATTGGCCTTCCCGACATGATACAATATGGTGATATCATAGTCTTTCAATAGCTCCAACCACCTCCTCTACCTTAAATTGAGTTCCTTCTACTTGAACAAATACTGCAAGCTTCGATGATCCGTGAATATCTCACATTGTACGCCATAAAGATAGTGCCTCTAAATCTTCATCGCGTGAAAAATGGCTGCCATATCTAGATCATGAACAGGGTAATTCTTCTCGTGAACCTTCAGATGTCGCGAAGCATATGCAATAACCTTGCCACCCTGCATCACTACCGCACCCATACCAATACGAGATGTGTCACAATATACTGTATAAGATCCTGAACCTATGGGTAACACCAAACCAGTGCCGTAGTCAAAGCTATCTTAAGCTTTTGGAAGTGCATCTCACACTCGTCTGACCACCTGAATGGGGCACCTTTCTGGGTCAACCTGGTCAACGGGGCTACTATGGATTAAAACACCTCCACAAATCGACGGTAGTAGCCCGCCAAACCCACAAAACTACGGATCTCTGTAGTGGATGTGGGTCTAGGCCAGTTTTGAACTGCCTCAATCTTCCTAGGATCCACCTGAATACTCTCTGCTAATACAACGTGACACAGGAAAGCAACTGAACTCAACCAAAACTCACATTTTGAGAATTTAGCATATAACCGGCTATCTCTTAGACTCTGAAGAATGATCTGAAGGTGTTGCTCATGTTCCTCTCGGTTGTGGGAGTAGACCAAGATATCATAAATAAACACAATCACAAAGGAATCTAAGTAGGGCTTGAACACTCGGTTCATCAAATCCATAAATGCTGCTGGGGCATTTGTCAGCCCAAATGACATAACTAGAAACTCATAATGGCCACACCAAGTTCGAAAAGTTGTCTTGGGGACATCAGATGCCCTAATCCTCAACTGATGGTAGACAGATCTCAAATCAATCTTTGAAAACACCTGGGCACCCTGAAGCTGATCAAATAAATCATCAATCCTCGGCAATGGGTACTTGTTCTTCATGGTGACTTTGTTCAACTGCTGATAATCTATACACATCCTCATCGATCCATCTTTCTTCATCACAAACAACACAGATGCACCCCAGGGCGAGACACTAGGTATAATGAAGCCCTTATCAAACAAATCTTGTAACTGTTCCTTCAATTCTTTCAACTCTGGCGGGGCCATGCGGTATGATAGAATGGAAATGGGCTGAGTGCCGGAGCCAAATCAATGTCCCTATCGGGTGGCATCCCCGGCAAGTCACCAGGAAACACCTCTGGAAACTCACGAACAACTAGCACTGAATCCATGGAAGGAACCTCTGCGCTAGAATCACGGACATAAGCCAAATAAGCTAGACACCCCTTCTCGACCATATGCCGAGCCTTCACATAAGAGATAACCCTATTGGCGGAATGGCCAAGAATCCATATCCACTCTAATCGAGGCAACCCCTGCAAGGCTAAGGTCACCGTCTTGGCGTGACAATCTAATATAGCATGATAGGGTGACAGCCAATCCATACCCAGTATGACATCAAGATCAACCATATCAAGAAGTAGAAGATCTACACGAGTCTCAAGAATCCCAATGGTGACCACACATGAACGATAAACACGATCTACAACAATAGCATCCCCCACTGGCGTGGACATATACATAGGAGAACTCAAGGAATCACGGGGCACAACCAAATATGAAGCAAAATAGGATGACACATAGAGTAAGTAGTCCCCTGATCAAATAGAACTAAAGCATCTCTACTGCAAACTAAAACAGTACAAGTGATAACAGTGTCAGATGACTCAGTCTCAGGCCTGGCTGGGAAAGCATAACATCAGGGCTGGGGCCCACCACCCTAAACTACGTCCCTGGGATGGCCTATAACTGGCTGGTCTCCACCTCTAACGACCTGACCTCCACCTCTAACAACCTAGCCTCTACCTCTGGCTGCCTGACCCTTGCCTCTGGCTGGCTGAGAAGGTGGTGCAGCAACTGGTGCCGGAACCATGGCACGAGAACTCTGATGCTATGAGCTACCCGTTTCTCGAGGGCAAAATCTAGCAATGTTCCTCGGATCACCACAAGTATAACATAACCTCGGCTGTTGTGACTGTTGACCCTGAAACTGACCCTGTCGACCTGAGTAACCACCCTGATAACTCTGGGGTGGATGTGCACTAATAGGAGCTGATAGTGCATTGTAGGATGGCTGGTCAGAATAAGGCATATGAGGACCACGACTACCTGAGGCACCGTGGGATGCCTGGAGTGCTGAATGAGATGGCCTGGGAGTATGGCCTCTACCAAAAGTACCACTTCCTCTAGATGAGGCACAGCTGAACTCACCGGAGTAACGAGGCCTCTTATCAGACCCCTGACCTCCCTGAGCAAGAACAATCTCGACTCGTCTTGCGACATTAGCAGCCGCATGAAAAGAAATTTCACTCCCAGTCTCCTTAGCCATCTGCAATCTGATAGGCTGAGCAAGTCCATCAATAAACCTCCTCACCCTCTCTCTCTCTTGGTGACATGGGTATTGCGCTCGTCTGGGCCACACTCTCCATAAGGCCCACCAAACAGACCAAAGCGTCCTGAAGTACTGGGGTGGCAATGAACCCCTCTGGAACCTGAGCTGGTCCGACAGGAACAGTCTGTGCTGGAACCTCCTCGTGGAGCTCTATCTGAGGCTCCACTTCTGGGGCTGCTGCTCGGGCTCTGGACTGAGCCCCGCCCCTACCTCGGCCTCGACCTCTGCCCCGCGTAGGAGCTGCCACTAGAGGCTTTGGTTGCTGCTCAGATGAGGAAGTGGTACGTGTTCTCGCCATCTGCGAGAGAACAAGAGTAGAAGAGTTCAATTAGTATTGAGAAAACAACATCGCGATAGAGGAGAATAGAAGTGAAATTTGTTCCTAAACTTCATAGCCTCTAGAAGATAAGCACAGACGTCTATGTACCGATCCAGACCCTACTAGTAGGATTTTATTCGGTTGTTGTTGTTGTTATCTCCGTACCGATCCTCCAGACTCTATTAAGCTTTCTCGTGAATCGTGAGACCTAGGTAACCTAGTGCTCTGATACCAATTTATCACGACTCAGAATTCCCAGTGTCCGGGCCATGATGGCGCCTAACATTTAACTTGCTAGGCAAGCCAACGTTATAGAATCATTTAAACCAATTCTTATTCCATTCAGTAAATAACAATAATTATCTAAGATGAAATATAATAAGTGCGGAATAATATAAACATTGAATTAATTTTACCACCCGGATCTGGAGTCATAATTCATGAGCATTCTAGAATTTACTCCAAGTAACAGTCTGAAAGAAATACAATTGTCTCAATAAAAGAAATAGTAGAACAGAAAAGATAGACGGGGACTTTAAGGTCTGTGAACGCCGACAGATCTACCTTGAGTCTCCGGTTAGCGGTTCGATAGCAAAATCTCGATCAACCCGAGGCGGTACCAAAATATACACAGAAAGTGCAGAATGCAGTATCAATACAATTGACCCCATGTACTGGTAAGTGTCGAGCCTAACCTCGACAAAGTAGTGACGAGGCTAAGGCAAGGCACCTACAGATCAACCTGTACAATTTAACAGTGTATATAAAAATAACAGTAATGAAGAGCCAGACAGGAAGTATCGGAAGGGGGAAACATGCTGGGGGAAATACGAGATAAGAAAACTACAGCAGAATGATGACTGGAACAACCAATATACTATGAATCAACAGAAACAACGAATACAGTAAAGGAAAAGTGCACGGCATCACCCTTCGTGCTTTTACTCTCAATCTCACCATAAATCAATAGAAACGGTACGGCATCACCCTTCGTGCTTTTACTCTAAATCTCACCATAAATCAATAGAAAGGGCACGGCATCCCCCTTCGTGCTTTTAACACTCTTTCTTACCATAATGCAATGCATAAATAACAACAGGGAGATAGAATAACAAGTACAAGCCTTATTCAACATTTGGTTCCACAATATCAATCTCAACTTTGAAATAAATTCTCAATTATCACCAGAAAATCCATAAACATGATAAGAACGATCAATTTAACAACACTAGTATAAACATGTAGAAATTAGGCATAGAAAAGAGATAATATAAGAAAAACGGAATAAACAGGGAAAACAAGTAAATTGGTGGCGCATAAGTACTCGTCACCTCACATATACGCCGCTCACATGAATTTAACATAGAAAATAATCTAAGGTTCCTAATTCCCTCAAGTCAGGGTTCGACACAACACTTAACCTTGCTCCGAAGGTCACTTAATTCTCAGTCACAGCTTTTCCTCTAGAATTCACCTCCAAACCACTCGTATCTATTCAAAAATGACTCAATAATATCAAATATTTCCAAAGGAATTAATTACATTGCATAAATTTAGATTTCCCAACTTTTTCTCCAAAAATTTAAAAATCGACCCCGTGCCCGCTTGGTCAAAACCCGAGGTTCGGACCAAAATCCATCTACACATTCACCCCCGAGCCTGGATATATAATTGGTTTTGGAATCCGACCTCAAATTGAGGTCTAAATCCTTAAATTTTTGAAATTCCTAGTTTCTACACTAACCCCTAATTCTACCATGAAAACTCTAGAGTTTAGGTTGATAATTCATGAAATGTAATGGGTAATTGAAAAACAATGGTTTAGAATCACTTACCAATACTTTGGGGAACAAAATGACTCTTGAAAATCGCCTCTCATCATTTGGTGTTTGAGAAAATGAATTTTTTTGGTTAAATCCCATGTTTGGATTCTATTAAGTGATGGGCGACAGTGTTCATCGCATTCGCGAGAACACTGTCGCATTTGCGAAGGGTATAGGCTGCCAAACCTTCGCGTTTGCGAGACCATGTTCGCGTTCGCGTAGCCTACCCCTCCCCCTGGCCTTCGCGTTCGCGAGACATCGCTCGCGTTCGCGATAAAGGAAAGGTTGAGCCCCCCCCCTCCCCCAGTGCCTAACACTGTGCGTTCGCGATGAGCTTGTTGCGTTCGCGAAGGGTAACGCCCCCATCGCTTCGTGTTCACGAACAAGAAAATTCCGGCCTCATCAGATTACTCTTCGCGTTCGCGGAAGTACCTTCGCGAATGCGAAGAAGGACATGCCAGAACACCTGCTGCAGCAAAATACCAGGTTTTCCCAAATCCAAAACATCCTGTGGCCTATCCGAAACTCACCCGAGCCATCGGGGCTCCAAACCAAACAAGTACACAAGTCTAAAAACATTATACGAACTTGCTCGCGCGATCAAATTGCCAAAATAACATCTAAAACTATGAATTTAGCACCAAATCAAATGAAATTCTCAAGAAAACTTTAAAATTCCTATCTTCTTAACTAGACGTCCGAATCACGTCAAATCAACTCTGTTTCTTAAAAAATTACACAGACAAGTCTTAAATATCATAATGAACCTGTACCGGGCTCCGGAACCAAAATACGGACCCGGTACTAACAACGTCAAACATAAATCAATTTTTAAAAACAAATAATTTTTAGACTTTTTAATTTTCATCAAAAATTCATAACTCGAGCTAGGGATCTCCAAATTCGATTTCGGGCATACGCCCAGGTCCCATAATTCGATATCGACCCATCGGTGCCGTCAAAACATGGATCCGAGCCCGTCTACCAAAAATGCTGACTGAAGTCAACTAAAATCAACTTTTAAGGTAAAAATTCTTATTTTCATCAATTTTCAACATAAAAGTTTTTCGGAAATACGCCCGGACTGCACATGCAAATCGAGGAGGGTAAAAATAAGATTTTTAAGTCTTAAGAGCGCAGAATCGAGTTCTAAAACATAAGATGACCTTTTGGGTCATCACAGTATCTCTACACTTTCTTTGTTTGTGTAAATGTATTTCTAAAGAAAAAAAAGTCTAGGAAAATAGAAGATATTGTACTCTGAGATGTATTTTTACAGAGCATAGCTTGAATTATGATGAAATATTAATGCTTCTGATTATGGATGTACAAAAAAAACCGATAATTCGAATTAAATCGGGAAAAAAAATCGATTGTGGTTTGGTTTGATTTGGTTTGGTATTGAAAAATAAAACCCGACCATAATTGGCTTGGTTTGGTTTTAACTAATAAAAGTCAAACCGAAACCAAACCAATCTGATAGTACATTTATACAATTTTTAAAAATATTTTATACAAATAAATATTTATTGTAATGTAATTTATAAATATTGATTAAACTTTTTCACAGTTTTATCTTTTAACGCATTATTTCAAGTTTGGACTTAACATTCTTGAATGGTAAATAATATTGTAGCTCATAAATGTGGTAACTCAAACAAAGTTCAAATCAATACTAATATTAACAAAAAAAAAAATCAATTCAGCACTAGGAATGATGATAGTGTTGGTTGGATATCTATTTCTTAGTTTTACATTGGCTTATAATGAAAATGCATAACTTAGTTTATCTTTTTCTTTAGTGCTTAATTATGTAATTAATAGTACTTGTTAGCTATGCCTCTTTTAGCATGACCTATTTAGTATTTTCAGATTACGTTAATTTTCATTATGACTTATTAATTAGTAATATTTATTTTATGCAATTTTATTATCTTTGTTATTGAATATTTTAGTATAATGCTATGACTTATCTCATATTATCGTGTTATTTTCTTGAAAAATACAATACAGTTGTATCTTACTAGGACTAAAGAAATATTTGAAGCACAAGTTACATATTTTTTGTTATTAAGACTTTACCGGGAAAAAACCCGAAAACTCAAATAAAATCGAAAAACCAGAGAAAAATCGAGTCGAAAAACCCGACTTTGTTTGTTTCGTTTGGTTTATAGATTTAAGAACCCGATACCATTGTGTAACGACCCAACCTGTCATTTTGAGAATTAGCATTTCGTTCGGTGGCTTAAGGTCTCGAACAGCTTTGAAATGTGTATTATCACTTGCGAGGGTGGTCAAGTTTGGTTTTCGGATGATTCAGGATTTAATTGAAAGAATAATTCTTCTTTTGGAAGCTTAAGTTGAAATAATTGACCGGATGGTGAATTATGTGTAAATGACTCCGGAATGGAATTCTGATGGTTCCAATAACTCTGTATGGTGATTTCGGACTTAGGAGTGTGTCTGGATATTTATTTTGATGTCCGTAGCTAAATTAGGCTTGAAATGGCGAAAATAGGAAATTTAAGTTTGGAAGTTTGACTGGGCAGTTGACTTTTTGATATCGGGATCAAAATCCGATTCTGGAACTTAAAACAACTCTGTTATGTCATTTATGACTTGTGTGCAAAATTTGAGGTCAATTGGAGTTAATTTGATAGGTTTCGGCATCAAATGTAGAATTTGGAATTTCTTACTTTCATTACGCTAGAATTGGGGTGCGATTCGTGGTTTTAGTGTTGTTTGATGTGATTTAATGCCTCGACTAAGTCTGTAATATATTTTGAGACTTGTTGGTATATTCGGATGGAGTCCCTAGGAGCTCGGGTGAGTTTCGGAGTAGTTTCGGACCATTTCTAGGCCATTTTTAACTGTTGGTTTCTTTTGCTATAGCAGTGTGCATCGCAGATATTTCTGCTACACAGGACTGACTTTGGAAGCTTATATCTCGTAATCTATAAGGAATTTTGCGATGATCCAAAAATGAAAGTTGTAGCCTTTATATCTAGTTTTCAGAAATTTAAATTGTTTGGCAGTTGGAGTTGGGTACAAGAAGTTATGGCTGATACACTACATGTTGTCGGGAAAGAGTTTTGGAAGAGTTTGATATTTTTAGCATATGCATGTAATGATCCAAAGGTCCATTTTTAGTTCTAGAGAATCGAAATTTAATTTTGAAGCTTCCGGGAGTTTGATAATGAATTATAGGAATGATCTGGAAAGTTTGGTCTAATTTCATCAAGTCTCGATTGGGTTTTTAGCGCAAAATATGAGTTAATTGTTTAACGAGTGAAATTTGTATCGCAATGAGCTCCGAATTGAGTTTCAATTGAAGGACTAGGTTCGTATTATTATTTGTGACTCATAGGAATAAGAATCGTCGAATTCCGAGTTCGTGTGATAGAGTTAGAGCCTTTTTAGTAAAAATAAATATTGCTAGTGCAACAGGTTCTGGTGCGCACCTTTAGCGATCAGATTTAGCACTTTTAGCGACGGGAATTGGGCTTTTAGCGACCACAATAGTGTTTTTATTGAGCAGTTCTTTTTTTAGTTTATTTCAACATTTTTGGACGAAAGAACGCGGCTTGGGGCGATATTTGAGCAAGCAATCACGGGAAATCTTGAGATAAGTCACTTGTGATCATTTCTACTCCTTAATATTGAATTATCATCGAATAATCCAACTAGATTACATAATTTTGAGGTGTAAATCGGGGATTTGGACCTAGGGATTTGAAAATAAGATTTGAGGATTTGGAGGTCAAGTTGATGTTCGGAATTTGGTAAAATTGGTATGGTTAGACTTGTGGTTGAATGGGCTTTCGGATTTTGTAACTTTTGTCGAGTTCCGATACGTGGGCCCCATGGGAGAGTTTTGGGTGAAATTTTGGATTTTGATGGGAAATCTGTATTTTCATATGGCATTAATTCCTATAATTTGTTTTGACTGGATCGAATTATTTATGACTAGAATTGAGGCGTTTGAAGGCCGATACGCGAGGCAATGGCATTGCAGTGTAAAGAATTACACGGTTTGAGGTAAGTAACACTTCTAAACTTGGTTATGAGGGTATGAATTCCTGAATTAGTGTTATATAAATTGTTTGGAGGTGACGCACATGATAGTTGACGAGCGTGTGGACGTGCACCACAGAAATTGTGACTTGAATAAATCCTGTGAAGTTGTAAAATTAAAGAATCATGTTATTATCCGAATATTCTCCACGTGTTAGGAAAATTGAGCTGAGACTGGTATTAAAGATCATGATTGGGCTACGTACCGATATTTTGGGACCCACCGGGTCGTGTTGCTATTGAATTAAATATTTTAAAAATGTACATTTAACACTCAGTCATATTCGTCCATTGAGAGGATATTTATGGGATCGAGCTGCGTGCCGCAGCATGCCATATTGGCTTTATATATATTATTATTATGGGATCGGGCTGCACGCCGCAGCAGGCCTTATAGGCTTTATTATTCTGGATCAGGGCTGCACGCCGCAGCAGGCCTTATAGACTTTATTATTATGGGATCGGGCTGCATGCCGCAGCAGGCCTTATAGTCTTTATTGTTCTGGATCGGGGCTGCACGCCACAGCAGGCCTTATTGGCTTTATTATTATATGGATCGGGGTTGCCCACCTGCAACAGGCCACATCGACTTTATATCACGCTTGGGCTAAAGGAGCCCCTCCGGAGTCTGTACACACCCCCAGTGAGCGTAGATGATTATATATTCGGGATGGACTTCTCGGGGCATGGACTTGCCTTACTTATTTATATTGTGATGAATTTTCCCTCGACATGGATCTTGTCTGTATCATTTATATTTGGGGATAAATTACCCCAGGGCTGGATGGGTCTTATACGGTACTGAGTGACTGACTGTTAGTCGATGTGTATATCTATACGGGATAGAATATTCCTGGGCTGGATTGGCCATAAACAGTACCGAGTGACCGAACGATTAGTGACCAGTAGTACATGAGGTCTTTCCACTGAGATGTCACATTCCTCATATCATGCAGAATTGATCTATTTTGCGAGTACTGAGTTTAACTATTGAACTTGAAAGCATGCTTACATTTCTGTACCATTATTTATGTACTGGACAGTACCAGCGGAGCTCGTCACTACTTTCAGCCAGAGGTTAGTCTTGTTACTTATTGAGTTGGTTATACTCATACTACACTCTGCACCTCGTATGTAGATCCAGGTGCTTTCGGACACGGCGACTGTTAGATCTCAGAGTACTATCACTTGGAGACTATCAAGGTAGCTTCCTGGCATCTGCTGACCTTGACTCTTTCTTTCTCTTAGTTATTGTACTGTTCTATACTATCAAATGGTGTTTTTATCAGTCAGACTTTGTATTCATATTGGGTGCTCATGTACTCAGTGACACCAGATTTTGGGAGTGTTTATATCTATATTTGTGACATTCCTTCCGCTGAATTTAAATATTATGTTTTCAAATTTAAAAGATGTGGTATTTTATTGAGATTGTCGGCTTGCCTAGTATTGATATAGGCGCCATCACGACATGTGAGATTTTGGGTCGTGACACATTGGTTTGGTTTGGTAATAAAAACATTCTGGACCAATGTGAACCATATATACCCCTACTTCTGATTCTTGTATGTGACTAAATAGATAAATATTTGTTTTCTCTTTACTTATTTTTTACCTTTTGTCACGACCCAAAACTAACCCCTGTCGTGATGGCGCCTATCGTGGAACTAGGCAAGCTGACTCATTTTCAAAACAAACCAATATTTTTATTTTAAAGATAATTTCAAGGTTATTTAACATAAAAACCTTCGTAAAGGAGTTCCAATCAAAATAAAAGTTCGGAAAGAAAAGCTTGACATCGGGGTATCACTAGTCATGAGCATCTACTACAATCTGTCTAACAATATCAAGGCTAACTCAGCCTGGAAAATAGCTAAATACAACTAGAGGAAGATAAGAGGGAGAAGAGCAGGGGCTGCGATCGCCAAACAGCTACCTTGCTATCTCTAAGAAAATCTGCAACCAGAACACTCAATAACCGCTACCGTGACCAGCTACACCTGAATCTGCACACAAGGTGCAAGGAGTAACGTGAGTACGCCAACTCATAAAGTAACAACAATAAATAAATACTGAGCAGTAGTGACGAGCAATAAATCATATAACATTCATATCGGGAAATCTCAGTAAAATACCACATGCTTTTAAAAATCAGGATTTGAATCAAAACATCTCGTTTAACCCAGATCCAGTAAAAATCATTTAAAGATATTTTTCAACAACTTTCAGACAGGGAAAAAATGCAAATGTGAGCAAAAATGATGAAATCATAAACAGCCCATCGGGCAAATCATCACTCATAAACAGCCCCTCGGGTAAACCTCACAGTCACTCATGCCACTTGGGCATACCTCAGAATCACTCTTCCCACTCGGGCATACCTCACAATCACTCATGCCTCCCAGTCACTCAGCACTCAGTAGGTACCTGCACTCACTAGGGTGTGTACAGACTCCGGAGGAGCTCCTTCAGCCCAAGCGCTATAATCTGCACGGACAACTCAAGTGCTGCACGGACAACTCACGTGCCATAATAATAAAGTATGATGCAGGTGGGCGGCCCCGATCCACACTCATCCTTACAAATCAGGCCCTCGGCCTCACTCAGTCATAAACCTCTCAAACTACTTGGGCATTTCAGTAAAACATGGCATTCGGACCAAAACATTTATATGCATCAAAATAGAGTCATAAAACTGAGTTATGCGGTAAACAAGTATAAACATGGCTGAGTATAGATTTTCAATCAAAAATAATGAGAGGATGGTAAGAAACAGCCCCTAAGGGTCCAAACAGCATTGGCGCAAGGCCCAAACATGGCATTCAGCCCAATTTACAGAAATTCTCTCTAAAACATATAAGTATCATATGGTTTCAACAAAGTATGCAACTTTACAGTTGCTACGGGATGGAACAAGTCACAAATCCCCAATAGTGCACGCCCACACGCGCGTCACCTAGGATGTGCGTCACTAAAAATAGTAGAATGATAAAAAATCCGGGGTTTCATACCCTCAGGACTATATTTACAATTGTTACTTACCTCAAAACGGTCAAATCTCTACCCCGCAATGCTCTTGTCTCTGGACTCGGCCTCCAAATGCTCCAAATCTATTCACAATCAGTACAATACCATCAATATACGCTAATGGAATGAATTCCACAAGAAAAGCTTCAAAATTAGACCAAAACCCGAAATTGGCTCAAACCCGGTCCCCGGGCCCACGTCTCGAAATCCGACAAAATTTACAAAACTAGAAAGCTCATTCACTCACGAGTCTAACCATACCAAATTCATCAAAATCCAACATCGTTTGGTCTTTCAAATCCTTAAATTACTTTCTAAATATTCCAAGCCCTAACCCCTCATTTTCACTAATTACCATGATTAAACAAAGGAAAATCACCATATATACAAGTATTAGGGCTCAAGTAACTTACCTCAACGAAACCCCCCTTGATTCCCTCTTCAAATCTATCCCAAAAGCTCTAAAAACCGAATAGAAATGGTGAAGAATGCACCAAAATCGTGAAGGGTTCTATTTATGGTTTCTGCCCAGGTTATTTCACACCTGCGGCCATTTTCTCGCACCCGTGCGACCGCAGCTGCGGTCCAAGGAGCCGCACCTGCGCCACTCACTTAATCCCCCAGCTTCCGCACATGCGGACTCGCATATGTGGTCTTTGGTGCGCATCTGCAAAACCAACCCAAAATTCTCATCTCTGCATCTGCGCTCAAGGCCTCACACCTGCGGGCTCGCATATGCGGCCAATTCTTTGCACCTGCATTCCCAGCCTTGGCCCAGCGTTGCCCGCACCTGCGCACTCCCCACGCGTACCAGCGGACTCACACCTGCGAGGCTTTCTTCCGCAGGTGCGAAAATAGCAGTAGCAGCAGCTCCAGCTGCAAATTCCAACTTTGACAAATCTGTTAACCACCCAGAATCACCCCGAGGCCCTCGGGACCTCAACCAAAAATACCAACAAGTCATATATCAACATACAAACTTAGTCGAACCTTCGAATCACTCAAAACAACATCTAATCATCAAATTACCCTCGGATTCAAGCCTAAGAACTTCTAAATTTCCAAATTCGGCAACCGATGCCGAAACTAACCAAACCACGTCCGAATAACCTCAAATTTTGCACACACATCACAAATGACATTACCAACCTACTCCAACTTTCGGAATTCCACTCCGACCCCGATATCAAATTTTACACTGTCGACCGAAATCGCCAAATTTTCAATTTCGCCAATTCAAGCCTAATTCTACCACGGACCTCCAAATCATATTCCGGACGCACTCCTAACTCCAAAATCACCTAACGGAGCTAACAGAAACATCATAATTCAAATCCGAGATCGTTTACACATAGGTCAACATCCGGTTGACTTTTCCAACTTAAGTTTCTACTTAAGAGACTAAGTGTCTCAATTCACTCTGAAACCACTCCGGTCCCGAACAAACTAACCCGACATAACATAATATAGCTGAATAACACAAAAAGAAGTAGAAATGGGGAAAACGAAGCTATAACTCTCGAAACGACCGACCGGGTCGTTACATCCTCCCCCTCTTAAACATCCGTTCGTCCTCGAACGGGTCTAGAAACATACTTGGAGTCTCGAATAGGCGTGGATATCTGCTTCACATCTCCCGCTCGGTCTCCCATGTGGCCTCCTCCATAGGCTGACCTCTCCATTGCACCTTCATTGAAGCTATATCCTTTGACCTCAACCTTCAAACATGCCGATCCAAAATAACCACCGGCTCCACATCATAAGTCATATCACCCTCCAACTGAACCGTGCTGAAATCCAAAACATGGGACGGATCTCCAATATACTTTCAGAGCATGGAAACATGAAACATTGGATGCACACTCGACAAGCTGGGTGGCAAGGCAAGCTTATAAGCCACCTCCCTTATTCTCTGAAGCACCTCAAAAGGCCCAATGAACCGGGGGCTCAACTTGCCCCTCTTCCCAAACCTCATAAAACCCTTCATGGGTGATACCTTTAGCAAAACCTTCTCCCCAACCATAAAAGACACATCACGAACCTTCCTATCCACGTAGATCTTCTGCCTAGACTGCGCCGTGCGAAGCCGCTCCTAAATCAATTTCACCTTATCTAATGCGTCCTGGACCAAGTTTGTACCTAAGAGCCTAGCCTCACTCGGCTCAAACCATCCAACCGGAGATCTACACCTCCTCCCATATAAAGCCTCGTACGAAGCCATCTGAATACTCGACTGATAACTATTGTTATATGCAAACTCCGCGAGTGGCAGAAACTGGTCCCATGAACCCCCAAAGTAAATGACACAAGCATGCAACATGTCCTCCAATATCTGAATAGTGCGCTCGGACTGCCTGTCTGTGTGAGGGTGAAAAGCTGTGCTCAACTCAACCTGAGTACCCAACTCTCGCTGCACGACCCTCCAAAACTGCGATGTGAATTGAGTACCCCTATCTGAAATGATAGAAACTTGGACACCATGCACGCGAACGATCTCTCGGATGTAAATCTCAGACAACCACTCTGAAGAGTAAGTAGTACCAACTGGAATGAAGTGCGCGGACTTGGTCGGCCGATCCACAATAACCCAAATAGCATCGAACTTCCTCGAAGTCCGTGGGAGCCTAACTACAAAGTCCATGGTGATCCGCTCCCACTTCCACTCCGAGATCTCTAACCTCTGAAGCAAGCCACCCGGTCTCTGATGCTCATACTTCACCTACTAACAGTTGAGACACCGAGCCACAAACCCAACTATAACCTTCTTCATCCGCCTCCACCAATAGTGTTGCCTCAAATCCTGGTACATCTTCGCGGTACCCGGATTGATGGAATACCGCGAGCTGTGGGCCTCCTCAAGAATCAACTCTCGAAGCCCATCTATATTAGGCACACATATCCGGCCCTGCATTCTCAGCATGCCGTCATCACCAATAGTCACATCTCTAGCATCACCTCTCCGAACCCTGTCCTAAAGAACGAGCAAATGGGGGTCATCATACTGACGCTCCCTAATACGGTCATAAAGAGAAGACTTGTAGACCACACAAGCCAATACCCGATTAGGCTCCGAAATATCCAATCTGACAAGCTGGCCTGCTAAGGTCTGAACATATAATGCCAAAGGTCTCTCTGCTGCTGGAATATATGCTAAACTCCCCAAACTCTCTGCCCGGCGACTCCGAGCATCGGCTACCACATTGGCCTTCCCCGGATGGTACAAAATAGTGATATCATAGTCCTTAAGAAGCTCCAACCATCTCCGCTGACGCAAATTAAGATCCTTCTGCTTTAACAGATACTGTAGACTCTGGTGATCTGTATAGATCTCAAAATGAACCCCATACAAATAATGATGCCAAATCTTCAAGGCGTGAATAATGGCTCCTAACTGAAGATCATGGACAGGATAGTTCTTCTTATGGGTCTTCAACTGGCGTGAGGCATAGGCAATCACCCTACCCTCCTGCATCAAAACACAACCAATGCTTATCCTCGAGGCATCACAATACACGGTGTAAGAACCTGAAGCTGATGGTAGAACTAACACTGGAGTTGTGGTCAAAGCAGTCTTCAGCTTCTTAAAGCTCTCCTCACACTCATCTGACCACCTGAATGGAGAACCCTTTTGGGTCAATTTGGTCAAGGGCAATGCAATAGATGAAAATCCCTCCACAAAGCGACGATAGTAACCCGCCAAACCAAGAAAGCTCCTAATGTCTGTGGCTGAAGACAGTCTAGGCCACCTATTCACCGCCTCTATCTTCTTTGGATCCACCTGAATACCCTCGCTGGACACCACATGTCCCAAGAATGCTACTAAACTGAGCCAAAACTCACACTTGGAGAACGTTACATAAAGATTCTCCACCCTCAATCGCTGTAATACAATCCTCAAATGCTGAGCGTGCTCCTCCTGGCTACGAGAGTACACCAGGATGTCATCAATGAATACAACGACGAATGAGTCCAAATAGGGATGGAATACACTATTCATCAAATGCATGAACGCTGCTAGGGCATTGATCAGCCCAAAAGACATCACCAAGAACTCATAATGGCCATATCGGGTCCTGAAAGGTGTCTTAAGAATATCTGAATCCCGAATCTTCAGCTGATGATAACCGGACCTCAAATCAATCTTAGATAACACCCTCGCTTCCGGAAGCTGGTCAAATAAATCATCAATACGAGGCAAAGGATACTTGTTCTTGACTGTGACCTTGTTCAACTGCCTGAAATCAATACACATTCTCATGGAACTATCCTTATTTTTTACAAATAGAACCGGTGCACCCCAAGGTGACACACTAGACCGAATAAACCCATTATCAAGGAGTTCCTGAAGTTGTTCTTTCAATTCCTTCAACTTCGCCGGTGCCATACGATACGGTAGAATAGAAATGGGTTGAGTAACCGGCACCAAATCAATACCAAAGTCAATATCCCTATCAGGCGGCATGCTCGGTAGGTCTGTAGGAAACACATCCAGAAAATCACGTACCACTGGAACAAAATCAATGATAGGAGTCTCTGCACTAACATCCCTCACAAAAGCCAAATAAGATATGCAACCCTTCTCAACCATGCGCTGAGCCTTCAAATATGAAATCACCCTACTTGGTACATAATCTACAGAACCGCTCCACTCAACCCTCGAAATTCTCGGCATAGTCAATGTCACCGTCTTAGCATGACAATCTAGAACAGCATGAGATGGAGATAACCAATCTATACCCAATATCACATCAAAGTCAACCATACTGAGCAACAATAGATCCACTCGGGTCTCCAGACCCCCAATAGTCACCACACATGACCAATATACGCGGTCCACAATAATAGTATCGCCCACAGGAGTAGATACATGTACAGATGAAACTAAGGACTCACGGGGCATATCCAGAAAATAGGCGAAATACAAGAAAACATATGAATACGTGGAACTAGGGTCAAATAATACTGAGGCATCTCAGTGACAAACTGAGACAATACCTGTAATCACAGCATCTGAAGCAATAGCGTCTGGTCTAGTAGGGAGAGCATAGAAACGGGCCTGACCAGCCCCTGATTTGCCTCCCCCTCTAGGGAGACCCCTAGCTCACTAACCTCCATCCCGAGCTGACTGGGCGTGTGGTGAGGTAACTGGTGCTGTATTCAGAGGCTGACTCCTCTACTGAGATAGAACTCCATGACGACGAGGACACTGCCTCCACATATGCCCAAGCTGCCCACACTCAAAATAACTCCCTGGTGCTGGCGGCAAAAACTGAAGAGAACCCCTAGCACCGGGATGACTGGTACAAGAACCTGGCATGGAAGAGCCCTAAACAGGTGGAGCACGGGACAAACTCTGAACTGGAAGGGCACTAAGTGATAAGTGGCCCTGATGAGAACTGTGAGAACCATGGCCAGATGATGCACCCCAATGAAATTGCCGAGCTGATTGAGCCTGCCTGAAATGACGACCTCTACCGTGCGGGAACTGATCCCCAAAAGGAGCACCACTGAATCCACCCTGACCACGAGGCCTCTTGGCCTCTCTCTCAACCCTCTCCTGACCGCGAACCATCTCAATCTGCCGAGCAATGTCAACAACCTCATCAAAGGTAGCACCCAAAACCCGCTACCTGGTCATGAGCAACTGTAGCTGATAAGTGAGGCCATCAATAAATCTCATGATCCTCTCTCTATCCATGGGAACCAACCAGATAGCATGATGGGCCAACTCAGATAATCGCATCTCAGACTGTGTCACAGACATATCACCCTCGCGAAGCCGCTCAAATTGTCTGTGCAGCTCCTCTCTGCGGGATCGAGGCACGAACTTCTCCAAAAAGACCACGGAGATTTGCTGCCAAGTAAGGGGTGTTGCGCCAACAGGCCTTCGCCTCTCGTAAGTCTCCCACCATCTAAGTGCAGCCCTAGAAAACTTAAAGGTAGTGAATGAGACCCCACAAGTCTCCAGAATACCAACAGTACAAAGTATCCTCTAATACCTGTCCAAAAAGGTCCTGAGCATCCTCTCTCTCTGTGCCACTGAAAGGTGGTGGCGGAAGTCTCCCAAACCTCTCCAACCTACGCTGATCATCCTTAGGCATAGTAGGAACCACATAATTCTGAGAAACGGCAACCGGTTAGGCTGGTGGTGCCTCCGGTGTCTGAAGTCCCTAAATAACCTGCTCGGGTGTGCGAGCGATGGGAGTCTGAGTGCCTCCCCTGGCCTGAGAAGTGGCTGCGGCCGTCTAAATAGAGACCGCCTGAGCAAGGCCAGTACACGCTGTCAGAATCTGAGCAAGGGCCTCCTGAAGGCCTGGAATCACAATAAGCACAGGTGGTGCCTGAGCTGGTGCATCAACAACTGGAACCTGATCCTGATCTGGGACAACCGGTGGATCTGCAGGTACTGCCCCAGCTGCTGTATTGGCTGCACCTCTACCCCTACCATGGCCTCTACCACGGCCTCGACCTCTCGCGGCCCGGGCTGGTGGTACTGGTGGCTGGCCCTCCTGACCGGTAGTATGAATCCTCACTATCGGTGAGAGAATGAAACAACAGATGTTTAGTTACTAGAATCAACAGATTCGCACGACAAAAATTCAAGAATGTGGAGTTTCCTAAAGGTTCAGCAGCCTCCTGAAGATAAGTACAGACGTCTTCGTACCGATCCGCAAGACTCTATTAAACCCGCTCATGACTCGTGAGACCTATGTAACCTAGG
Source organism: Nicotiana tomentosiformis (assembly GCF_000390325.3). NCBI lineage: Eukaryota > Viridiplantae > Streptophyta > Magnoliopsida > Solanales > Solanaceae > Nicotiana > Nicotiana tomentosiformis. Next base: position 51,811,281 of record NC_090812.1, read on the forward strand.
CTATGATACCAATCTGTCATGATCCAAAACTAACCCCTGTCATGATGGCGCCTATCGTGGAACTAGGCAAGCCAACTCATTTCTAAAACAAACCGATATTTTCATTTTAAAGATAATTTCAAGGTTATTTAACATAAAAACCTTCGTAAAGGAGTTCCAATCAAAATAAAAGTGCGGAAGGAAAAGCCCAACATCGGGGTGTCACTAGTCATGAGCATCTACTACAATCTGTCTAACAATATCAAGGCTAACTCAGCCTGGAAAATAGCTAAATACAACTAGAGGAAGATAAGAGGGAAAAGAGCAGGGGCTGCGATCGCCAAACAGCTACCTTGCTATCTCCAAGAAAATCTGCAACCAGAACACTCAATAACCGCTACCGTGACCAGCTACACCTGAATCTGCACACAAGGTGCAGGGAGTAACGTGAGTAAACCAACTCAGTAAGTAACAATAATAAATAAAGACTGAGCAGTAGTGACGAGCATTAAAGCATATAACATTCATATCGGGAAATCTCAGTAAAATACCACATGCTTTTAAAAATCAGGATTTGCATCAAAACATCTCGTTTAACCCAGTTCCAGTAAAAATCATTTAAAGATATTTTTCAACAGTTTTCAGACAGGGAAAAAATGCAAAGGTGAGCAAAAATGATGAAATTATAAACAGCCCCTCGGGCAAAACATCACTCATAAACAGCCCCTCGGGCAAACCTCACAGTCACTCGTGCCACTCGGGCATACCTCACAATCACTCTTGCCGCTCGGGCATACCTCACAATCACTCATGCCTCCCAGTCACTCAACACTCGGCACTCGCACTTATTAGGTACCTACGCTCACTGGGGGTGTGTACAGACTCCAGAGGGGCTCCTTCAGCCCAAGTGCTATAATCTGCACGGACAACTCACGTGCTGCACGGACAACTCACGTGCCATAATAATAAAGTATGCTGCAGGCGGGCAGCCCCAATCCACACTCATCCTCATAAATCAGGCCCTCGGCCTCACTCAGTCATAAACATCTAAAGTCACTCGGGCATTTCAGTAATACAGGGCATTCGGCCCAAAATATTTATATGCATCAAAATAAAGTCATAAAACTGAGTTATGCGGTAAACAAGTATAAACATGACTGAGTATAGATTTTCAATCGAAAATAATGAGAGGATGGTAAGAAACAGCCCCTAAGGGTCCAAACAGCATTGGCGCAAGGCCCAAACATGGCATTCAACCCAATTTACAGAAATTCTTTCTAAAACATATAAGTATCATATGGTTTCAACAAAGTATGGAACTTTACAGTTGCTACAGGATGGAACAAGTCACAAATCCCCAACAGTGTACGCCCATACACCCGTTACCTAGCATGTGCATCACTAAAAATAGTAGAATGATACAAAATCCAGGGTTTCATACCCTCAGGACTATATTTACAATCGTTACTTACTTCAAACTGGTCAAATCTCTACCCCGCAATGCTCTTGCCTCTGAACTCGGCCTCCAAATGCTCCAAATCTATTCACAATCAGTACAATACCATCAATATACGCTAATGGAATGAATTCCACAAGAAAAGCTTCAAAATTAGACTAAAATCCGAAATTGGCTCAAACTCGGCCCCCGGGCCCACGTCTCGAAATCTGACAAAATTTACACATACTAGAAAGTTCATTCACTCACAATTCTACCATACCAAATTCATCAAAATCCGATATTGTTTGGTCCTTCAAATTCTTAAATTACTTTCAAATATTCCAAGACCTAACCCCTCATTTTCACTAATTACCATGATTAAACAACGAAATATTACCATATATATACGTATTAGGGCTCAAGTAACTTACCTCAACGAAACCTCCTTGATTCCCTCTTCAAATCTCTCCCAAAAGCTCCAAAAAACGAATAGAAATGGTGAAGAATGCACCAAAATCGCGAAGGGTTCTATTTATGGTTTCTGCCCAGGTTTTTTTGCACCTGCGGCCATTTTCTCGCACCCGCGCGACCGCACCTACGGTCCAAGGAGCCGCACCTGTGCAAATCACTTAATCCCCCAACTTTCGCACCTGCGAACACCTTTCTCGCACATGTGGACTCGCATCTGCGGTCCCTGGTGCGCATCTTCGAAACCAACCCAAAATTCTCATCTCCGCATCTGCGCTCAAGGCCTCGCACCTGCGGGCTCGCACATGCGGCCAATTCTTTGCACTTGCATTCCCAGCATTTCCCGCACCTGCGAACTCTCCACACACACTAGCAGCCTCGCACCTGCGAGGCTTTCTTCCGCAGGTGCGAAAATAGCAGTAGCAGCAGCTCCAGCTGCAATTTCCAACTTTGACAAATCCGTTAACCACCCGAAATTACCCCAAGGCCCTCGGGACCTCAACCAAAAATACCAACAAGTTATATATTAACATACAAACTTAGTCGAACCTTCGAATCACTCAAAACAACATCCAATCATCAAATTACGCTCGGATTCAAGCCTAAGAACTTCTAAATTTCTAAATTCGGCAACCGATGCCGAAACCAACCAAACCACGTCCAAATGACCTCAAATTTTGCACACACATCACAAATGACACTACGAACCTACTCCAACTTCCGGAATTCTATTCCGACCCCGATATCAAATTTTTCACTGCCGACCAAAATCGCCAAATTTTTAATTTCGCCAATTCAAGCCTAATTCTACCACGGACCTCCAAATCATATTCCGGACGCACTCCTAAGTCCAAAATCATATATCGGAGCTAACAGAAATATCAAAATTCAAACCCGAGATCGTTTACATATAGGTCAACATTCAGTTGACTTTATCAACTTAAGTTTCTACTTAAGAGACTAAGTGTTTCAATTCACTCTGAAATCACTCCGGTCCCGAACTAACTAACCCGACATAACATAATATAGCTGAATAACACACAAAAAAGTAAAAATAGGGAAAACGAGGCTTTAGCTCTCGAAACGACCAGCCGGGTCATTACACCTTTACAGTTTGCACCATGATCTATCTCTACTTATTTGAACATTGCACGCAAATCATTATCGGTCCTAAGCTAAAAAAAAATATTAAAAGAAAAGAAAGAGAATTGTAATAAATTGATGGTTAGTGTATATATAGTGTCTAGTTATGCTGAATATTCAATGTGCGCATAGTATGTATTCCTAGAAAGAGGGGAATGACTATAATAAGATTCATATAACCAATTGATTTAAAATTAAATAGTAATTATCTTATTAACTTTAAAATTTTACGGTTTACTCTATATTTAACTTATCACATGTTTGGATGAATTTTCTTCTTTGGGTTTTCTTGTTAACTAAACTAAGTAGCGAATAAGGAGAGAAGTGGCTTTACCTCCAAACATCTCTCTAAAATTATTTCTCTCTCCGTACAATTAGCCGTTAACACCCAAAAGACGGTAGCTTAGGTGCGTCTTTGTTACGCGTCGCCTCATGGCACCGTCGGACGGATCTCCACAAGAGCATACTACTAATCAAAATGATCTCCCAATGTCATCACACCCATCTACTGAAGCAATTTCAAAGAATCCTACCTATGCCAACACTATCGCTGCTGCTACTCAAATTCAGGCTACCAATACATATCATCCCAGAGAAACAGTCATTGTTATACATACCACCCACAATGATATTCCGGCGGTGATCTTCAAAGCCAAGGATTATTACAGAATCATGGCTGATGAATGTAGACTCACCATTGTTAGGCGATTCCTAGCAATACACACAAGACAGTTGACCACCCAATGCAAGACTCTTCCCTACATCAAAGTATACAGAGAACTGAGCAAAGTAAATAGAGAAACCAAGACAAAGGCAACTATGAAGAAGAAGAGTATCTCCAAACATAAAGGGGAAGAAGTAGAACAAGAAACTCAAGCAAGGGTAACAAAAATAGATATGCTACCTCTGTAAAGAGAAAACAAAAGAAAGATACTCTCTCCCCAAATATATCATGATCAATACAATCTTTTGAGATATTAGGGCAGTGAGGCCAAAAAAGGCCATTCATAGGCTAAAACAACATATAGACATTAACAACATTCTTTACACTTCAATAATGGAACCCATGGTTGGAAAGAAAAAAATTGAAGGGTAAAGAAAATTCTTGGGCTATCAAGAATGCATTTTCAATTATAATGGAAAGATATGGTGCTTCTGGAAAAATATCAGCAATACCTCTATTATTGCAAATGATAAGCAACAAATTTCTATTAAAATTGAAAATGGTTCAGACAACCACTCCATCATTATCACTGCTATATATGGCAAATGTACTGCTTTGGAAAGAAGAGATCTATGGAGTATCCTGGAGAACATCAACCTAAATATTAATGGTCCTTGGTGCATTGGAAGTGCCTTCAATGTTATTCTTGACCCCGGAGAGAAGCTAGGTGGTAAACCTCATATGATGCACAGGAGTCTGGAATTTCAAAATTGTATGGATATTTGTGGTACTACAAATATTGGCTATACAGGTCCCAAGTTCACCTGGTGTAATAACATAGGGCCAAGGAAAAGAATTTGGAATAGGCTTGATAGAGTCTTTATTAATGATAAATGGGCTAAAAAATTTCAAAACACTACCGTGAGACATTTGCTTAGGATTAGTTCAGATCACAGGACTACTCATGAAATCTTCAAACTCTACTAACTCTCACTTTAAGTACTTCAAATTCCTTAACTTCTGGACTTCACAAGAGGGTTTTCGCAATCTAGTTAAGGAATTTTGGAGTACTAAGATCAATGGTAATAGCATGTGGAGACTTCAGTCCAAATTAATGCTCCTTGTAATGAGATTGAGTAAAAGGTCTAGAGAAAAAATTGGAGACAACCGGTGGATCTGCAGGTACTGCCCCAGCTGCTGTACGGGCTGCACCTCTGCCCCTACCATGGCCTCTACCACGGCCTCGGCCTCTCGCGGCCCTGGCTGGTGGTACTGGTGTCTGGCCCTTCTGAGCGGTAGTACGAGTCCTCACTATCGGTGAGAGAATGAAACAACAGATGTTTAGTTACTAGAATCAACAGATTCGCCCGACAAGAATTCAAGAATGTGGAGTTTCCTAAAGGTTCTGCAACCTCCTGAAGATATGTACAGACATCTCCGTACCGATCTGCAAGACTCTACTAAACCCGCTCATGACTCGTGAGACCTATGTAACCTAGGCTCTGATACCAATCTGTCATGACCCAAAACTAACCCCTGTCGTGATGGCGCCTATCATGGAACTAGGCAAGCCGACTCATTTCCAAAACAAAACGATATTTTTATTTTAAAGATAATTTCAAGGTTATTTAACATAAAAACCTTTGTAAAGGAGTTCCAATCAAAATAAAAGTGCGGAAAAAAAAGTCCGACATCGGGGTGTCACTAGTCATGAGCATCTACTTCAATCTGTCTAACAATTTCAAGGCTAACTCAGCCTGGAAAATAGCTAAATACAACTAGAGGAAGATAAGAGGGAGAAGAGCAGGGGCTGCGATCGCCAAATAGCTACCTTGCTATCTCCAAGAAAATCTGCAACTAGAACACTCAATAACTGCTACCGTGACCAGCTACACCTGAATCTGCACACAAGGTGTAGGGAGTAACGCAAGTACGCCAACTCAGTAAGTAACAACAATAAATAAAGACTGAGCAGTAGTGACGAGCAATAAAGCATATAACATTCATATCGAGAAATCTCAGTAAAATACCACATACTTTTAAAAATCAGGATTTGAATCAAAACATCTCGTTTAACCCCGTTCCAGTAAAAATCATTTAAAGATATTTTTCAACAGTTTTCAGACAGGGGAAAAATGCAAAGGTGAGCAAAAATGATAAAATTATAAACAGCCCCTCGGGCAAAACATCACTCATAAACAGCCCTTCGGGCAAACCTCACAGTCACTCGTGCTACTCGGGCATACCTCACAATCACTCTTGCCACTTGGGCATACCTCACAATCACTCATGCCTCCCAGTCACTCAGCACTCGGCACTCGCACTCAGTAGGTACCTGCGCTCACTGGGGGTGTGTACAGACTCTGGAGGGGCTCCTTTAGCCCAAGCGCTATAAGCTGCACGGACAACTCACGTGCTGCACGGACAACTCACGTGCCATAATAATAAAGTATGCTGCAGGCAGGCAGCCCCGATCTACACTCATCCTCACAAATCAGGCCCTCGGCCTCACTCAGTCATAAACCTCTCAAGCCACTCGGGCATTTCGGTAAAACAGGGCATTCGGCCCAAAACATTTATATGCATCAAAATAGAGTCATAAAATTGAGTTATGCGGTAAACAAGTATAAATATGACTGAGTATAGATTTTCAATCGAAAACAATGAGAGGATGGTAAGAAACAGCCCCTAAGGGTCCAAACAGCATTGGCGCAAGGCCCAAACATGGCATTCAACTCAATTTACAGAAATTCTTTCTAAAACATATAAGTATCATATGGTTTCAACAAAGTATGCAACTTTACAGTTGCTACGAGATGGAACAAGTCACAAATCACCAACAGTGCACGCCCATACGCCCGTCACCTAGCATGTGCGTCACTAAAAATAGTAGAATGATACAAAATCCGGGGTTTCATACCCTTAGGACTAGATTTACAATCGTTACTTACCTCAAAACGGTCAAATCTCTACCCCCGCAATGCTCTTGCCTCTGGACTCGGCCTCCAAATGCACCAAATCTATTCACAATCAGTACAATACCATTAATATACGCTAATGGAATGAATTCCACAAGAAAAGCTTCAAAATTAGACCAAAATCCGAAATTGGCTCAAACCCGGCTCCTGGGCCCACGTCTCGAAATCTGACAAAATTTACAAAACTAGAGAGCTCATTCACTCACGAGTCTAAACATACCAAATTCATCAAAATCCGATAACGTTTGGTCCTTCAAATCCTTAATTTACTTTCCAAATATTCCAAGCTCTAACCCCTTATTTTCACTAATTATCATGATTAAACAACGGAAAATTACCATATATATAAGTATTAGGGCTCAAGTAACTTACCTCAATGAAACCCCCTTGATTCCCTCTTCAAATGTCTCCCAAAAGCTTCAAAAATCGAATAGAAATGGTGAAGAATGCACCAAAATCCCGAAGGGTTCTATTTATAGTTTCTGCGCAGGTGTTTTCGCACCTGCGGCCATTTTCTCGCACCTGCGGTCCAAGGAGCCGCACCTGCACAAATCACTTAATCCCCCAGCTTCCGCACCTGTGGACACCTTTCTCGCACCTGTGGACTCGCATCTGCGGTCCCTGGTGAGCATCTGCGAAACCAACCCAAAATTCTCATCTCCGTATCTGCGCTCAAGGCCTCGCACCTGCGGGCTCGCAGATGCGGCCAATTTTTCGCACCTGCATTCCCAGCCTTGGCCCAGCGTTGCCCGCACCTGCGCACTCCCCACGCACACCAGCAGCCTCGCACTTGCGAGGCTTTCATCTGCAGGTGCGAAAATAGCAGTAGCAGCAGCTCCAGCTACAAATTCCAATTTTGACAAATCCGTTAACCACCCGGAATCACCCCGAGGCCCTCAGGACCTCAACTAAAAATACCAACAAGTCATATATTAACATACAAACTTAGTTGAACCTTCAAATCACTCAAAACAACATCCAATCATGAAATTACCCTCGGATTCAAGCCTAAGAACTTCTAAATTTCCAAATTTGCCAACCGATGCCGAAACCAACTAAACCACGTCCGAATGACCTCAAATTTTGCACACACATCACAAATGACACTACGAACCTACTTCAACATCCAAAATTCTATTCTGACCCTGATATCAAATTTTCCACTGCCGACCAAAATCGCCAAATTTTCAATTTTGTCAATTCAAGCCTAATTCTACCACGGACCTCCAAATCATATTTCGGACGCACTCCTAAGTCCAAAATTACATATCGGAGCTAGCGAAAATATCAGAATTCAAATTCGAGATCGTTTACATATAGGTCAATATCCGGTTGACTTTTCCAACTTAAGTTTCTACTTAAGAGACTAAGTGTCTCAATTCACTTTGAAACCACTCCGGTCCCGAACCAACTAACCCGACATAACATAATATAGCTAAATAACACAAAAAGAAGTAAAAATAGAGAAAACGAGGCTATAACTCTCGAAACGACCGGCCGGGTCGTTACACCTTTGCAGTTTGCACCATGATCTAACTCTACTTATTTGAACATTGCACGTAAATCATTATTGGTCCTAAGCTAAAAAAAAATATTAAAAGAAAAGAAAGAGAATTGTAATAAATTGATGGTTAGTGTATATATAGTGTCTAGTTATGCTAAATATTCAATGTGCGCATAGTTGTATTCCTAGAAAGAGGGGAATGACTATAATAAGATTCATATAACCAATTGATTTAAAATTAAATAGTAATTATCTTATTAACTTTAAAAATTTACGGTTTACTCTATATTTAACTTATCACATGTTTGGATGAATTTCCTTCTTTACTCATTGTTTAAGTTATTTTTGTAAGAGGTTTTCTTGTTAACTAAACTAATTAGCGAACAAGGAGAGAAGTGGCTTTACCTCTAAACATCTCTCTAAAATTATTTCTCTCTTCGTACAATTAGCCGTTAACACCCAAAAGACGGTAGCTTAGGTGCGTCTTTGTTACGCGTCGCCTCATAGCACCGTCGGACGGATCTCCCCAAGAGCATACTACTAATCAAAATTATCTCCCAATGTCAGCACACCCATCAACTGAAGCAATTTCAAAGTCTCCTACCTACGCCAACACTGTCGCTGCTGCTATCCCAATTTCGGCTACCAATACACATCATCCCAGAAAAACAGTCATTGTTATACATACCACCCATAATGGTATTCCAGCGGTGATCTTCAAAGCCTAGGATTATTATAGAATCATGGCTGATGAATGTAGACTCACCATTGTTAGGCGATTCCTAGCAATACACACAAGACAGTTGACCACCCAATGCAAGACTCTTCACTACATCAAAGTACACAGAGAACTGAGCAAAGTAAATAGAGGCACCAAGACAAAGGCAAATATGAAGAAGAAGAGTATCTCCAAACATAAAGGGGAAGAAGTAGAACAAGAAACTCAAGCAAGGGTAACAAAAATAGATATGCTACCTCTGTAAAGAGAAAACAAAAGAAAGATACTCTCTCCCCAAATATATCATGATCACTACAATCTTTTGGGATATTAGGGCAGTGAGGCCAAAAAAGGCCATTCATAGGCTAAAACAACATATAGACATTAACAACATTCTTTACACTTCAATAATGGAACCCATGGTTGGAAAGGAAAAAATTGAAGGGTACAGAAAATTCTTGGGCTATCAATAATGCATTTTCAATGATAATGGAAAGATATGGTGCTTCTGGAAAAATATCAGCAATACCTCTATTATTGCAAATGATGAGCAATAAATTTCTATTAAAATTGAAAATGGTTCAGACAACCACCCCATCATTATCACTGCTATATATGGCAAATGTACTGCTTTGGAAAGAAGAGATCTATGGAGTATCCTGGAGAACATCAGCCTAAATATTAATGGTCCTTTGTGCATTGGAGGTGATTTCAATGTTATTCTTGACCCCGGAGAGAAGCTAGGTGGTAAACCTCATATGATGCACAGGAGCCTGGAATTTCAAAATTGTATGAATAATTGTAGTACTACAAATATTGGCTATACAGGTCCCAAGTTCACCTGGTGTAATAACATAGGGCCAAGGAAAAGAATTTGGAAGAGGCTTGATAGAGTCTTTATTAATGATAAATGGGCTAAAAATTTTCAAAACACTACTGTGAGACATTTGCTGAGGAGTAGTTCAGATCACAGGACTACTCATGAAATCTTCAAACTCTACTAACTCTCACTTTAAGTACTTCAAATTTCTTAACTTCAGGACTTCACAAGAGGGTTTTCGCAATCGAGTTAAGGAAGTTTGGAGTACTAAGATCAATGGTAATAGCATGTGGAGACTTCAGTCCAAATTAAAGCTCCTTGGCAAGAGATTGAGTAAATGGTCTAGAGAAAAAATTGGAGATATTCATGAGCATGTTACCAAGTGGGAATAAAAGATCCCGAATTTAGAGAAAATTTAAATCTCTAACAATACTGACATCGACAGGGAAGAAACCAGCAAGGCACATACTGAATACATCAAATGGATGGATATGCAAGACTCTCTATTTACCCAAAAAAAATAATGCCAAATGGTTTGAGGAGGGCGACAGAAACACCAATTATTTTCATAGTAAGCTTAGAGAAAAAGGAAGCTCCGATTGAAGAGAATAAAAAAATATAAGGGCAAATGGATAAAAAGAGAGGAGGAAATTGCAAAGACAGTTATTCGGCACTTCAACTCCATGTTCAACCTTCCTGCACCTCACCTGAATTCTACATTTCTGAATTGTATTACTAAAAATATCACTGAAGAAGACAGAGATAAGCTAGATGAAGAACCTAGTAAGGAAGAAATCTGACAGGCAATTTTAGTCTGTCTGCCTCTAGTGCAGCTGGTCTAGATGGTTATAATGGTACCTTCTTCCACAACTGTTGGGATATCATTAAAGAAGACATTAGTGCTTTTATTTGAAAAATTTTCAAAGGTACTCCTCTTACCAAATTCTATACTCATACTTGTTTGGTTTTAATTCCTAAGTTGCATGCCCCTACCTTATTTAGTGAGTTTAGACCTATCAATCTATCTAATTTCACTAACAAAATTATTTCTAAAATCCTATCAATTAGACTTACTCCTTTGTTGACTAGTCTAATCTCTCCTAATCAGAGTGACTTTGTTAAAGATAGACTCATCTCTGAAAATATTCTACTAGCACATGAAATAGTTCAATCCATTTGTCTAGGTAATCAAGGTGGTAATTTAGTCCTTAAATTGGATATGGCTAAAGCCTATGATAGAATGTCATAGAGCTTTGTAACCTCTATCCTTAGGAAATTTGATTTCTCTGAATCATGGATTTATAAAATTATGAATTTTTTGTCTAGATTTTGGTATTCTATCATAGTCAATGGTAATAGAAAAGGCTTCTTCTTATCCAGTCAAGGTCTTAAACAAGGGGACCCCTTATTCCTTTCTATTTTCATCCTGGCTGATGAGGTTCTTACTTGCTCTTTGAACAATTTATAATCTAATGATAATTTTATTCCTTTCTCTATGCCATAAAGGGGTCCTCGGATCAATCACCTTGCGCATGCTGATGATATTGTTATCTTCACTAGTGGTAGTAACGCTTATATTAATCTATTTATGGACACCATTAGGAGATAAGAGAATAGCTCTGGCCAAAAGGTTAATAATGATAAAAGTTTCTTTTTAACTGCTCCTAATACTTGTACTATTAGAATCAATTGAATCAGGAATGCTACAGGTTACATGGACAAGAACTTCCACTTTACTTATCTAGGTTGCCTTATTTATATCAGAAGAAAAAAGTTAGTGTACTTTGACTTCCTTGTTAAAATAATTGTAAAGAAACTCAATGGGTGGCATGGTAAAATGTTGTCCTATGGAGAGAATTATTTTGATCAAACATGTTCTTTAATCTCTCCTATATATACTCTATCTACTATGTCTCCCCCCCCCCCCTCCCCCAGGCACTTTTAAATTGGTTGAGAAGCATTTTGCTAATTTCTATTGGGGATACTCTAACAATCAAAAGAAATATCATTGGAGATCATGGAAAAATTATGCTTCCCCTTAGAGGAAGGAGGCACTAGGCTGAAAAGAATGGAGGCGTTAGCTAATATCCTGGCCTCGAAAAGATGGTGAAGATTTAGAACTATCCCCTAATTGTGGGCTACATTCATGAATCACAAATATTGCCCTAGATCACATCCAGTGAGTTAGAAAAAGACCTCTAGTGATTCACATGCTTGGCAAACATAGAGGAAGGTTAGAGACAAAGCAGAACCTCACATATTATGGCTTATAAACTCTGGTAATTCATGTATATGGTAGGACAACTGGACTGGAAAAGGCCCTTTGGCAGCACTTCTACCAGACATCAACAACAATCCCAAAACTCTTGTCAAAGATTTTATACACTATGGAAGATGGAACATTCAAAAACTAGGAGATGCCTTCGTAGAGGAAATTGTTCAATGTATTGTGAATATCAACATTGGTAATAAAGACATTTCATACCAAGCTATATGGGACCTCACAGAAAATGGTAAGTACTCAAACAAAATAACTTTGAATTTGTTCATAAGCACTCAACCTAAAGATCATCTACTTTGCAAGGTATGGCATTCTAGCATCCCTTTAAAGATCTCTTTTTTATCATGGAGATTATGGTTGGCAAAGCTTCCTTTTGATGATGTAATCCTTAGTTTTTGAAAACAAATTGTCTCTAGTTGTGTTTGTTGTACTAACCATTTAAATGAGCCTATACAACATGTTTTTATGGAGAGTGATGCAGCTAGGTACATTTGGAAGGCCATACGTTACCCTATGGGGATAGTATATAAACAAATTCCCACTAGAGGATGGCTTAATCACTAGTGCCAGCGAAAGAGCAACAATGTCATACATAAACAAATTCTGTAGATCACTCCTATCATCATTTGCTAGAAAATCTGGAAAAGAAGATGCTCATATAAATATGGAGATCAGAAAAGGTTCAACTTCTACAAGATGAGGCAGCAGATTATCTGGAACATTCAAGCTGTAGTTCTTAGATCTTTCCCTAGATGCAAACTGACTCTACCTTGGGTCAAATATTGTGAAACCATGCTGAGGCTACAACCTATTCCTGAAGCCATCATTGTAGTGTGAATTAAACCTCTTCAAGGATCCTTCAAACTAAATACCAATGGAAGTTTTTTACATGGAAATGATAAAGCAGGATTGGGAGGAACTATGAGGAATGACCTGGATGAATTCATAATGGCTTTTTCTATCTCTGCTAAATGCAATAGCAACAATGATGCGGAAGCACAAGCAGCACTATTTGGAATCAAATGGTGTATTCAACATGGTTACTTTGACTTCATCATTGAACTAGATTCTATCCTGGTGGCAAATATATTGAAAGAGGGGCGTACAGATAACTATAAAATGAAGAGGATTATTGATGAGGCAATACAGTTAATGAACCAAGTCAACATCACCCCTAATCACTGCTATAGGGAGGTGTTGAAGTGAGCTATAGTCGAAAGCCCAAGTTTAAGTCCTGACATTAGCCCATTTATTTATTTGTACACTTCACAACATTAGAGGGCCGTTGTAATTTTTTGTTATAGTTTTGGGTCAAAAGGCCCAATATATAAATAGAGGTCCGGCTATGTATAGAGACACTTTACTTTTCTCATTTTGGCTGCTCAAGCCATAAGAAAGACCCAGATATTTCTTGCCCGACTCTCTCTTTCTCAATATGAAACCCTAATGGGTTTTCACTGATCTTGTCAATTACTCATAAGTTTACATGGTATCAGAGCAGGATCTCTCTTACGTTCATCATCATCTTCCGTCTGATGCTACCCATCATCTCATCTTCGTTTATTTTTCGTTGCTGAGTCCGCAATTATTTTTGGTTTGGTTTCTTCTCTAGATTTCTTCTGGAGCTGGGGAAGATTGTTACTGTTCGTTCCTTCACTTATTCTTCGATTTCATAAGATCGTGTTTTTCGATTGCAAAAAACTTCGGTAAATCTGTTTTATTTTTTTGGAATATTGCCTGTTAGGTTTTGGGTGCATGTATGGTTCCGATTGATTCGGGCATTAAAAGTACATCCACTTCTCGTGAACCCACTGAATTTACCCCTAGACCCTCGAGTCCTCTATTTCTTCACTCTTCTGATATACCCGGGTTATCTCTAATTCCTGTGCCTTTTCCCGGGTCTGATTTTGGGGATTGGCGAAGGAGTATTATTGTTTCCTTGTCTGCCAGAAATAAAATTGAATTCATTGATGGAACTTTTCCTAGACCTTCGCACAATTCTACAGAATGCAAACAGTGGGATAGGTGTAATAATATAGTAATCTCATGGTTGACTAGTTCCCTATCCCCTAACATTGCTGGGAGTGTTCAATATTCTGAAACAGCTGAGGATATTTATATACAATTGAATAAAATGTATGGTACTGTAAATGGATTTAAAGTTTTTAAAATTAAAAAGGAATTAGCTTCCACCAATCAAGGTGCTCTAGACATTGCATCATATTTTAACAAACTGAAGAAACTTTGGGATGAGCTAAAGGTTATGCGTTCTAGTCATAGCAGCACTTGCACTTGTGCTGCTAAAGCTGGCATCCAAAAATAGGAAGAGGAAGATAGGCTGCATCAATTTCTCATTGGGTTAAATGAAACATATGTCAGTGTTATAAGTAACCTTCTCATGATGCAACCACCTCCATCCTTAGATATTGCTTACAACATTCTGCTTCAAGATGAAAGACAAAGGCAGGTCAATCCATCTACTCAGTTCAGTCCTGAGTCTACCTCCTTCATTGCTACCTCACTTAATTTCTCTCAGCCATCACATCCTCAGAAATAATATCCTCAACGAGTGTCTTTTGATTCAAATAAAGCTCCTCAATTTTGCAAGTATTGTAAGAAGAGTGGTCATTTAATTGACAAGTGTTATAAGTTGCATGGATTTCCCAGTGGTTTCAGGTTTACTAAGGGTTGGAAGAAGGCTGCAAATGCTGAGGTTGAATTAGTCATTCTGATGGTACTCCCTCAGTCCCAGATCTCACCAAGGAGCAGTATGCTCAACTCATTTCCTTACTGCAGCAGGGTCATGTGACTGATCCATCTTCTGCTCAATCCAGCTTGATGGCATCTGCAAACTTTGCTGGTAATCTTCCTTTAACTACCTGTGTAGAAGTGCAGTATCGTGCATCTTTGTTGAGTAGAGTAGCTGAATATAGTTGGATTTTAGATTCTGGGGCCACACATCATATGACTTCACACAAAAATATCCTTTCCAACATTCAATCTTTAGTAATTCCCTATCTTGTCACACGTCCAAATGGCTACAAGGTGAAAGTAACTTGTACAGGATCTCTTAAGTTGTTCTCCTTCACCCTAGATCATGTTCTTTATGTTCCTACTTTCCACTATAATCTCATTTCTGCATCTCAGTTAGTTATCCAACTTCATGGCATGGTCCAATTTGACTCACTCTCATGCATTTTACAGGCCCCTTCACTGAAGAGGCCACTGGAAGTTAGTAAGCTGGAGCATGGTCTTTACAGACTCCTCATGTCTCCCTCAGAATCCACTACATTTACTTCTACTGTTAGCTTACCTTTTGTTTCCAATGCAACTTTACATTGTAGATATCCCTTGAATATTTTTTTGTTCCTCCTCTATATCCCTTCCACCTATTTTACATTGTAAAAACCATTCTTCCATTAATAAAGAGGAAGTGTTATGGCATCAAAGATTGGGTCACATTCCTTTTGTTAGATTAAAAGATATTTCTGGTATTCCTTGTAAATTCTCTTCCAAACAGTGTTTTACATGTTCTATCAGCCCAATGGATAGATAGTCAAGGTTACCTTTCCCTGACAGTACCATAAAGACTTCCCATCCTTTTCAATTAATTCATGATGATAGTTGGGGGCCCTACTCTACTTCTACTTATAATGGTTTTAAGTACTTCCTCACTATAGCTGATCACTTTACTAGAGCAACTTGGACACACCTTATGGGTTCCAAAAGAAATGCTTTTCCATTACTTCAATCCTCTCTTGCCATGGTTCAAACTCAGTTTTCTACCAAAGTTCAATCTGTTCGAAGTGATAATGCCTTGGAACTTGGTTCTAACAACCATGGTATACAATTTTTTAAAGATCATGGAGTTCTACATCAAACTAGTTGTCCACTTATACCACAGCAAAATGGTATTGTAGAAAGAGAGCACAAGTATTTTCTTGAGACTTCAAGAGCCTTACTTTTTCAATCCAAGCTACCTATAAAGTTCTGGGGGGAATGTGTACTCACTGCCACATACCTCATCAATAGGTTCCCTTCCAAACTACTTCAGAATAAATCTCCTTTTGAATTGCTTTATGGATATTCTCCTTCTTATTCTCACCTCAAAGTCTTTGGTTGCCTTTGCTTTCACACCATACCTAAGTGCTATAGGGATAAGTTCCAACCAAGGGTTGAACCTTCTATCTTTCTTGGCTATCCTATTGCTAAAAAAGGCTACAAGTTGTTCAATCTCTCTACCAAACAAGTTCTTGTCTCCAGGGATGTAATTTTTCATGAATATGTTTTTTCCTTTGATACTTCAATATTTCCTTCTCTTTCCTCTTCTTCTTCTTCTTCATTCCCTGTCTTTGTTGATCCTTCTAATTCTCCTAAGGATGCATTTTTTGTCCCTCTTTCTCTCCCTCCTTCTCCAGTCACATCATCAATCCCTCAGAATTCTTCCAATACCTCCTATTCTCCTTCTCCTATACCACCCACACCCTCCAATCAGCCTACTAGAAATTCGTCCAGACCTCATCACCTTCCTACACATCTTGATGATTTTGTTTGTACTCTTTCTCCTTCTTTACTTGGCTCCAGTTCTTTATCCTTTGTAGTTCAACCTTCTTCTCACAATGTTGCTATTGAGCCTTAGTTTTATCATCAGGCTGCTTCTATTCCAGCCTGGCAGGAGGCTATGAAAAAAGAATTTCAGGCCCTTGAGGCCCATCACACTTGGGCAATTGTTGAATTACTTACAGGTAAGAAACCTATTGGTTGTAAATGGGTCTACAAGATTAAATATAGGGCTGATAGTACTGTTGATAGATACAAGGCTAGGTTGGTAATACAAGGGGATACACAGTTGGAAGGGGTGGACTTTACTGAAACCTTTTCCCCTATGATTAAGTTTTCCATTGTTAAATGCTTAGTGGTTGTGGCTGTTAAAAGGCAATAGTCTCCCTTCCAACTTGATGTCAACAATTTCTTTTTGCATGGTAACTTGGATGATGAGGTATACATGATGTTGTCTCCAGGGCTGTATGTTGATTCTGCTTCTTGTTCTTCTAGTTCTTTCGGTATGTAAACTTCAAAAGTCTCTCCATGGTCTCAGGCAGGCTTCTAGGCAGTGGTATGCCAAATTGTCTCTTGCTCTTTATACTAGGGGGTATACACACTCTTTAAATGATTACTCTTTATTTTTCAAGAAGTCTACTTCTTTTATTGTCTTGTTAGTTGTTTATGTTGATGACATTATCTTGACTGGTGATGATGAGGCTGGGATTCTTGCATTAAAAGCTTTTTTGGATGACCAATTTAAAATCAAGGATTTGGGTACCCTCAATTATTTTCTTGAGATTGAAGTGGCTTCCTTTCCTTCTGGTTTGCTTCTTCATCAACACAAGTTTATATTTGATGTTCTCCAAGAATACAATTATTCTGAGGTTACCCCTGTTGTTTGTCCCTTGGACTTGAATCAAAAGTTTAAAGATGATGTTGGTGAGTTGCTGCCCAAACCAGAACAATTCAGGAGTTTGATTGGCAAGCTGAATTTTCTCACACATACTAGGCCTGATTTATGCTTTGCAGTCCAGCACCTGAGCCAGTTTATTCAATCCCCAAGGGTTCCCCATATGGATGTTACCCTTCATATCCTTCGTTATTTGAAGGGTACCTCTGATCTGGGTATATTTTTTGAAGCTTCTTCTTATATGTCCTTAACTGCATATTGTGACAGTGATTGGGCTGCTTGCCCTGATACTAGGAGATCTGTGACTGTATTTAGCACTTTTCTTGGTGGTTCCCTCATTGGTTGGAAGTCCAAGAAATAACCTGTTGTTTCTCTTTCTTCAGCAGAGGCAGAGTACCGGACTGTTAGCAAAGTTGTTGCTAAGCTTGCTTGGCTCACTCTTTTACTAGATGATCTTAATGTTTTAGTTTCTTCTCATCTTAATCTTAATCTTAACCAGACAACTATTCACATTGCCCGCAATCTTGTGTTTCATGAGCACACCAAACATATCGAAGTTGATTGTCATTTTGTTCGCACTAAACTCACCGATGGAGCAATTCAGCTGAACCATGTCCCTACCACTACCCAATTGGCTGATTTGTTTACCAAGCCCCTTATAGGGAGTGTTCATCATGGGCTGTTGTCCAAGTTGGGAGTCGTATCCCCCTCCAACTTGCGGGGGATATTGGAGTGAACTATATTCGGAAGCCCAAGTTTAAGTTTTGACATTAGCCCATTTATTTATTTGTACACTTCACAGCATTAGAGGCCCATTGTAACTTTTTGTTATAGTTTTGGGTCAAGAGGCCCAATATATAAATAGGGGTCCAGCTTTGTATAGAGACACTTTACTTTTCTCATTTTGGCTGCTCAAGCAATAAGAAAGACCCAGATATTTCTTGACCGACTCTCTCTTTCTTAATATGAAACCCTAATGGGGTTTCACTGATCTTGTCGATTTCTCATAAGTTTATAGGAGGCTAATCAAGTGGTGGACTTCTTAGTTAAATTGGCTTCAACCACTTCTGACAGTAACATATATTTATCCTTTCATCAACTCCCTAAGGGAGCCAACGGTCCATTCATTATGGACAAATTTCAAGTACCTAATATTAGGATAAAGTACGACAAAGAGAATTTCTTTGTAAGTTGAACTTGTTTTGTATAGTTCACACAGTGGTGAAGTTGTAGGTTTCGCATCTGTGTTTTTTTGGAAGGATACTAGTATTCTTGTGTTGTAACCTTTAGAGGTAAGGCCACCCCCTCCCCCCCCCCCCCCCCCGCAATACAACACACTCAGTATACAACTAGGAAATTTTATATATATATATATATATATATATAAAGAGGTTTTTTCTTGTTCGCAATTAACAAAATTAGATTACACCGAAATAAAAGTTACTGCAGCCACCCAAATAATAAAGAAATAACAAATGATGGTCATAGCACACTTATTATCTCAACGTATGTATTGTTAATTAAGCAAATAGAAAACTTTGATTACTGTTCGCACATGCAATCACTTTAATTAGCGGGTGGTATTGCAAATGTTAACAACATGATGAAAGGAGTAATAAATCTAAGAAAAAAAAGGTACTTTGAAGTTTGAACAAACAATTTTCCGCCGAAATGTGGTACTCGTATTTTTCTTCTTATAATTAGTTC
Source organism: Nicotiana tomentosiformis (assembly GCF_000390325.3). Classification (NCBI taxonomy): domain Eukaryota; kingdom Viridiplantae; phylum Streptophyta; class Magnoliopsida; order Solanales; family Solanaceae; genus Nicotiana; species Nicotiana tomentosiformis. The sequence continues at coordinate 51,830,436 of NC_090812.1, forward strand.
TTTGTGTTATCATCTAATTAAGGACATATTCACGAGAGAGTGATTGCTGAAATAGAAAAACCAGAGCTGATCTTCAGATTGAAGAAGAGTATTGCGAAGAATAAAGCAGTTAATTAGATCAAAACCTAATCAAAATCTGTCTATGTTTATTGAGGTTCAAACTAATGAAAATATTTCCAAGACTAGTCGAATGAAAGAAAGGAAAATCAATGTCCAGCATCAAACACCAATACACGCTATATTACTTGTTCAGACTGCCTTATTAGCAAGTCTACAAGATTTAATACATTAAGTATCTTAAGATTAATTGCTAGATGTTCTATCAATTAAATTGTCTACTAATTAGTTTTAAACCTAAACCAAATTAAGGAAATACTTTTTCATGCATGTTCACGTCCATGGCCTCCAAATCCACCCACCCCCACCCCACAAAAAAAAAAATCTTTAATTTTGGCAACACGGAATATAATGGTATAAGTACAAGATCAGAGATAGATCTTAGATTGTAACGTGATGGATTCAATCCTTATATCTTTACCGTTGAACTCATAAACTATATTTAATTTATTAAAAAATTTGTCATTTTTTATGTATATATCTAAGTGAAGCTTGGATTCAATATAACTTGGATCTCGTGATGAAGCTTTTGTAAGGATGTTCAACGTGAAAAACTAACTCAAAAAAGAATTGGTGAATTTTGCACAGTACATTAAATATTACTATACTTTATCATGTTCTATTTCCTTTAAGACAGAATATATAAGAAAGATAAGAAAGTTAATTATTACGAGATAAAACATCTCATTGTCTCTAATTTAATTTTTGAAGGTTTTTGTTTCATAAACTGTGAATAATCGATCTATTAACCATACTAGTTAGTAGTTCCAGATCTTATATTTACCTTTAGAGAAGGATTGTTTCCTCTATCTTAGGTTTGACGTTAGCAAGTGGGACGCCCTACCTCAATATTTGTTTCTTATTTTTCTCGTTGAAAAAAAATCCAGCCACATCGCTGGTTTTCTTTTAAGAAATAATAATTCTTCTTTAAATTAATCTCTTTGTTCCTATATTCAATTATAGTGAAGTTTTACAATCTCTCCAACTTCAAACCCAAGGTTGTTCTAATCACAAAAATAAACGTAGAAATGTAATTCAAGAAATAAGTAAAGAAAAAAGTTAATTTGTGACCTAACGAAGAGGATGAAAATCTTCTGTTGACTAAATTTTGAGAATAAAATTACTATTAAGAAGCCAATTTACTTCAATATTTAAGATTCAGAGAGGGGAAAAAACCTTAAACAAATTTGACCTTTTTAAGAAAATCCGGACTGATAATCTTACAATCTTTATAGAAGATGATATATAATTAAGAATACCGGTAATAAGTAAGCACATTTAATCCTAAACCCAACAGGAAAAGAGCAGAAGAAAGTCTTGCAAAAATCACAATACATTTGCTATATTATAACTTCCTAATACAACTGGAATGCAAAAGTGGAGAATAACCTCCTTATTGCAAAAAACAAAAAACACATATAAAGAAATAGAAAATATAACTAACAAATAAACCGATGCCATTTCATTTTTTTTATTTTCTAAAGTTTCCATTTATAACACACAAAATCATCTAAGGCCCTTGGACTTTTCTTGATACGTTTGCTACGTCTTAAGCTCTCTTCTCCTGCAAATTTTGTCCCTTGATCAATCATTACATGGGGAGTAAATTTGGCAACCTTTTCTTCATCTTCACAGTCATCACAAACCCAATAGACAAATTCTTTAAATGTCACCTTTTCAAGGCAGTAGCGATGCACACCAAATTCCATACATTTCACACAGTAAACGAATGCGTTTGAAAAACCTTTGTCTCCACAATTTAGGCATATCGTAACCTTTGATTTATTGACTGCCATATGATCTACTTAACTAAAATAATAAGTCAACTTACCTTGAACTATCAAGATCAATATTATAGATTGCAAATAGAAACTGAGTGATTAACAACTGAATGCATATATAAGGAGATCATAAGGACAAGATCATGTTTTTGGTAGGTTAATAAGTTAGACATTTATTAGGTCTAATTTTTATTTCTGAAGTTGCAAGAAGTAGCATTTTCCAAGCGTCCCATGTTTTTCTGTTTTGGATATTTCTATCCCCTTCAAAAACTGGTAAAATATAACCAAAAGGCCATAATAGATAAATAAATAATTCGGAAGTAACTACAATTAATATCAATTTGTTTTAAATTTCAACAATTAATATGAATCCATTTGTAGCCAGATTATAGTACAACTCTTATTAGGCTGGATTTTACGAGCGGATATGTGTTAAATTGCAATTCACAAGAAAAATCATAGGTATCGTCCCTCCTCACGCCGACTATAAAATAATATTCGTCCTCGAACCAGTAAAGCTGACGAGTCAAATAAATTTAAACTATCAAGATTAGTGTTATAGAGATAACAACTTTTTAAGGTATTTAAATGTTGACAGGCAAATAAAGAATTTTTTTTAATAATTCACTACTAGAAATTCGCTAAAAACCGACCAAAAAAATCGACCAACGTTGGTCGGTTATGGCAAAAACGCGACCATTACAGTGTGGACGGTGTTTTGATGGTCGGAATGGCTTACCGTCCAAAGTTGGTCGGAAATTACCGACCAACTTTGGTCGGTATATTAAAACGACCATCTGACAAGTTTAATTACTTACCGACCAACTTTGGTCGGAAACATATTTTATTAATTTAATTTTACCGACCAAAGATGGTCAGTTTAACTAAATTATATTTTTTTATTAATTATTAAAATTTAAAAAAAAAACGACCAACTTTGGTCGGTAATTGAAAATATATATTTTTTAAAAATAATTAAAATTAAACATTACCGACCAACTATGGTCGGTAATCTCAACAATGCAAGCAAAATACCGACCAAAGTTGGACGGTAATGTTGAATTCTGGGAATTCAATATTCATTAACCGACCAACTTTGGTCGGTATTTTGGAATAATTTATTTTTTTATTAAAAACCGACCAACTTTGGTCGGTTTTTCTGAGTTTAATTTTGGCATAAAATGTCTGTTTTGGCAGCTACACCACCTGCCAGCATACCAATACAACAACACAACAACAACAACAACAACAACAACAACAACAACAACAACAACAACAACAAAAATACAACAACAACAACAATAACAACAACACAACAACAACAACAACAACAACAACAACAACAACAACAACAACAACACAAACAACACAACAACAACAACCAAAACATTCAATAAATACTTTAAAACTAACAAATTAAAGTTCAATTGAACATAAAAATCCAAAACCAAGTTAAAACTAATTATAACTAGTTCAAAACTGGTTCTATTTGTCTAGTTCAAAGTATATAAAAGTCAAGGGGTATTTTCTACAATATCATCATCATCGTCTGATGAACTTTCATTTACAAGACGATATAGAGAACGGTCTTGTGGAGGACGGGAAGCACGATCACGGGGAGGACGGGAGGAACGATCACGAGCAGGACGGGAGGAACGATCACGTGGAGGTCGACCCTCTGGAGATGACTCACGAGATCGGGGCAACGGAAAAGCTCCACTAGATAGGAGAGTTCTGATCTGAGCTTGCATGCCAAGGAATTGAGCATCTCTAAGCCTTTCTCTTTCCTTGGCCGCTTCTAGCTCTGATGTGAGCTTTGTCACTGTCTCCCGCATAGCGGAGAGGCTCTCCTTATTAAGTTGCTCGCCTTGCGAGGAAGTCCCTATTCCTCGCATTCCACACTTATAGCGATGGAAGTTTTTAGTAGGAAGCCCGTATACCTTCCCCCATTTTGGACCGCCAACAGACTCCAACCATATTCTTTCAGCATCCTCGTCCGAAGGTTGGGTTGGCTCACCCGATTCACCAGCTGGATGACTACGGATGAATTCCTCCATGTTACTTTGGTAGCGACCCTATATTATTTTAAATTAAATCAGTATTTCAAAATTTTTATAAAAGTAAATTATAATACTTAAATGAAATTGAAAGCTTACATATGCAGTCGAGGCCCATCCTCGGCCCACCCACTCTTTCTTATTCTTCACAATATGTGTCTCCTTGAATAGCTCATCATGACTCATTGGACGCCCATACTTCTTTTTCTGAAAATAAATTAATTTAATTAATAAACAGAATAGATATACTTAGAAAAGTAAAATAATTTAAGCAATTACGTACCAATCTTCTTTTTATTGTCCCTAGGCTGATCGCGCCTCCAGTGTGCAAGGAGCCTCCCTTCTCGGATGCGCGAGCTTTCTTTCCTTTTTCGCTCCTCTCTAAGAACTCTGCGGTAAGCCATTGCCTTTGCAAATCATTTCACAAATTCTCAAGTAACCAGCCAGGCCTCTTGTTCTTCTTTCTAGCATCCGAGAAAGCATCCGCCAATCTCTTGCGAGCTTTATGATAAAAATTTGTAGCCATTTTCGCGCTATAGCGGTCTTCCTATACACACTTGCTCTGTATTTTAAAAGTTAAATATTAGATGGAAACATCATAAATATAAATTATTAAACTATTTAAAATAATATTTATACCTTAAATTGATTGAAAATTTGCTCCTTCAGTGAGAATGGGCAATCAGTCCAAGTCGCATAAGGGCTATCATAAAGCTTTCTGATGGCATTGGTGATTATCCTCGTAGTCTTATTACCCGGCCTGAACCTGCAATTTAACAATAAAAATACATTAATATCTTAGTAAAAATGTTACAAATCAATAGACGCAAAAATAATGAATAACACTTACCCATCACCCTCAGAGACTATGATGATCCTGCCATATCGATCATAATGCACTACCTCGTCATCACTATCCGAAGCATGTGTATCAGAGGCATGTGAAGACGGTGTAGGCGGGTCAGAGCTAATGCCTCACAGGCGAAGGCCTGCAATAGATGGAGTCAATGATGAAGATGGTTGTGATCCCTGTGACTGCGACATAGCTGGATGCGACCCAAGTAGATGTGATACCGATGGTTGTGACCCGAGTGGCTGTGACCCGAGTGGCTGTGACATGGGTGGATGCGATCCATGTGGCTGTGATATGTAGGGATGTGATCCATGTGGATGTGATGCAGATGGCTGTGAGGCAGCTGGACTGTATGTCGGACGTATAGTCCTATGGCCCTGTGATGGAAGACTGGGTGTCTGAATGAAGGTGTACGGCTCGTGATGCTGTGGCAGCTCAGTATAGCCGTGTGGTGGAGGATAAGACATAGGCATCTCTGAAAAGGGTGGACAAGAGGGAGTATTATTTTTCACCCTCCTCTTTCCCTTCCTACCCTTTTCTCGACCCCGAGAACTAGTAGGGTCATTGTTACCTTGACCCTTGCCTGCCATCTGCATAATATAATACACATTTAGATTGAAACATATAAGAAACTAGCTATAAAACGAGAGTGCTTTAAAAAACCAACTTTTTAATCCTCATCGACGTATTGTTCCTCGTCCGAGAATTCTTCGTCCTCACTTGTTTGAGCTTCATCAGTTGATTCTTCGTCCTCATTTTCTATAATTGTTACTTCATTTATATCAACTTCTTCCAATATGCGTTCAAGATGTTCCAAATCATTTTCTAACTGATCGTCCACTATTTGGTGAACATTGGAGATATCGTTTTGATATACAACATCTAACACATTCTCGACTTTCACCCTACCTACAGGCTTAGTTTTTATTACAACCCACCAATCGGACTTATTCCGCCGCAATGGATAAGGAGCATAATACACTTGCCTAACGTTATGTGCAATTATGAAAGGATCATAGCGATCATACTCCCTCGTATGATTAACCTCAATTATGTTGTATTGGTTGTGTACTCTTGTACCTCTTGTTGGATTTGGGTCAAACCACTTGCATCTAAAGAGTATCAATTTCTTATATGGCCAACCTGTATATTCTAGTTGTAATATTTCTTTGACCACACCATAATAATCAATATCTCCAACTTGGTTGCCATCACCACCTTGAACCCACACCCCGCTGTTGTTGCTATTTTTATTTTTAGAGCAATCCTCTGTATGAAACTTATAACCATTCACTACGTACTTAGACATTGTTGTGACCTGAAGCCCAGGTCCCCAAGATATATCTTTCAAAAATTGATTTACACCATTATTTGGATTATTTACCTACATAGAGTTAAAAAAATTCATAAGTTAGCACAACTTATGAATCAATTTTTATACACTCACTACATATATATATATATATATACACTCACTACATATATATATATATATATATATATATATATATATATACATATATACACACTTACAAACTGTTTGAACCACGTATCAAATCTCGTATATACAGCATCATAGCCAAATTGACCCACGAAGTGACTGTGACATATCAAATATTTTTAGTAGTTGCATCAATATGTAGTCACAGTAAATTTTATATTTTGATAACTAATAAATCAATACTTACTTGAGAAATGGTACAACTTCGGGACAATTTAGCAACACATGAAGTGTAGCTGACTTGTACTCCATATCACTCAAACTTCTCTTTCTAACATCCTTAGAACATCGGCCTGGTTGATTGAATATGGACATTGGTGGATATAATGGATCATTCACACATTCGACCGTGTGCCTATTGGGCCTATTCCTAGAACATGGCACGTTACTCTCAAAATAATAAGAACAAAAATGTGCAGTTTCCTTTGCAAGATAGGCTTCGCATATAGATCCTTCAATCTTATTCCTCTGCTTAACAAATTGTTTGCATTTGCCAATTGTCCTACATAATCTCATGTTAGCCAAGAACATTCAAATAAAATAGAATATTACATCAAACTTATATGTCTAATAAAGTCATCAACCCCTTCTACAAAATCCTCCTGCAATCCCCGCCGATTAGGATAATTTCTATTGTACATCCAAGTACGATGTTCCATCAATACAAATAAAACAAGAACAAATTAATTTATTCTACAATTATAAATTAATTATATCTTTTTTAGTTAATTCAAGATAATTATTTTTTCCTAATTACACCAATTTATATCCTAAAAGTTCAATTCATATCCAAAAGGTCCAATTCATATCTTAAAAGTTCAATTCATATCCTAAAAGTTCAATTCACAAGAACAAATCCTAAAAACTAAAATTTCAATTCATATCCTACGAGTTTAAACATAAACTAACTAAACTAAAGAAATTCAACCCATACCCTAAAAGTTCGATTCACAAGAACAAATTAATTTATTCTACAATTATAAATTAATTATATCTTTTTTAGTTAATTCAAGATAATTATTTTTTTCTAATTACACCAATTTATATCCTAAAAGTTCAATTCATATCCAAAAGGTCCAATTCATATCTTAAAAGTTCAATTCATATCCTAAAAGTTCAATTCACAAGAACAAATCCTAAAAACTAAAATTTCAATTCATATCCTACGAGTTTAAACATAAACTAACTAAACTAAAGAAATTCAACCCATACCCTAAAAGTTCGATTCACAAGAACAAATTAATTTATTCTACAATTATAAATTAATTATATCTTTTTTAGTTAATTCAAGATAATTATTTTTTTCTAATTACACCAATTTATATCCTAAAAGTTCAATTCATATCCAAAAGGTCCAATTCATATCTTAAAAGTTCAATTCATATCCTAAAAGTTCAATTCACAAGAACAAATCCTAAAAACTAAAATTTCAATTCATATCCTACGAGTTTAAACATAAACTAAACTAAAGAAATTCAACCCATACCCTAAAAGTTCGATTCACAAGAATAAATTAATTTATTCTACAATTATAAATTAATTATATCTTTTTTAGTTAATTCAAGATAATTATTTTTTCCTAATTACACCAATTTATATCCTAAAAGTTCAATTCATATCCAAAAGGTCCAATTCATATCTTAAAAGTTTAATTCATATCCTAAAAGTTCAATTCACAAGAACAAATCCTAAAAACTAAAGTTTCAATTCATATCCTACGAGTTTAAACATAAACTAACTAAACTAAAGAAATTCAACCCACACCCTAAAAGTTCGATTCACAAGAATAAATTAATTTATTCTACAATTATAAATTAATTATATCTTTTTTAGTTAATTCAAGATAATTATTTTTTTCTAATTACACCAATTTATATCCTAAAAGTTCAATTCATATCCAAAAGGTCCAATTCATATCTTAAAAGTTCAATTCATATCCTAAAAGTTCAATTCACAAGAACAAATCCTAAAAACTAAAATTTCAATTCATATCCTACGAGTTTAAACATAAACTAACTAAACTAAAGAAATTCAACCCATACCCTAAAAGTTCGATTCACAAGAACAAATTAATTTATTCTACAATTATAAATTAATTATATCTTTTTTAGTTAATTCAAGATAATTATTTTTTTCTAATTACACCAATTTATATCCTAAAAGTTCAATTCATATCCAAAAGGTCCAATTCATATCTTAAAAGTTCAATTCATATCCTAAAAGTTCAATTCACAAGAACAAATCCTAAAAACTAAAATTTCAATTCATATCCTACGAGTTTAAACATAAACTAAACTAAAGAAATTCAACCCATACCCTAAACTAAACTAATTCATAACTAATTGACTAATTAACAAAACTAATTAGTTAATAAAACTAATTAAAACAAGACCTAAACCCTAATCCTCAATAAAATAAAATGTTCAAATAATTGAAACACTAATCAATTGAAACTAATTCATAACTAATTAACAAAACCTAAAAATAATAAATAAATGGGTTGTAATTCAAACCTAGAATTTTTAGGAGATGGAGAAGGAGAGGGGCGGCAGTGGCAGTGGCAGCGGCGACGGCGCGGCGTCGGCGACGGCGAGGGCTGGACGGCGAGGGCGAGGGCTAGGAGAAGGAGAGAGGGGAATGTTTTGAGTGAAGAGAGGAAAATTTCAGAGAAATGGGGGTTTCCCCCGTTTTTCAATTCTCTGATTTTAGAATTACCGACCAAAGTTGGTCGGTAATTTTGGTCGGTACATTAAGTGTTGACCGTTTGACCAAAAACCGACCAACTTTGGTCGGTTTTTTTTAAAAAAAAATTAAATTCTTTTTTTTTTTGTATTTTTTTCTTAAAATATTATAAACTATAAAAAAAATATTATAAACTACAAGCATTTATTTTATTTAACTATGCAATTATTATAAATAATTATAAACTATAAGCATAATCTTTATAAATAATTATATTAACTATTTAATTTTAATAAATTATAATAGCATCTATCTAAGTAAATTTTCTAAGTTATAATTAAGTATGTGAGTAATTTCTCACACACACACATACACTATATTGTAATTGATGCTAATAACTTCTTTTTTCATTCGTTCATCACTAATAATGCATGACATAGATTAATCGATATATAGGTCGAGACGTTTTGATGAATCATCGATTAATATTCATCAATACATCTAAGTAAGTTATAAGTCGATGAATCAATTTACAAATAGATATATTTGATGATAAAGTATATATACTAATTAGTATCTTCCCAAGTCTATCCCTAAAAGAACCCGACCCTGTAGTCCTAGCGCTTCGTGTTCTTATATGTATATATACACATACAAACACACTTCACTGTAATACTTTAACTATATATATAGCTTGTTATAGTATATGTTAGTGTGTGTATATATAGCTTGTTAAAGTTTGACCATGTTTGACCTATTAATTTAACTCGTTTACTTAATACTAATATCTTCTTTCGTTTATTTAATTTGCGATCCATATATATACATATATATGTGTGTGTGTGTGTGTGTGTGTGTGTGTGTGTGTGTGTGTGTGTGTATGTGTCAAAGATGTTTAGTATTAATTCTTTTATTTTTCATTCATTCATCACTAATAATGCATGGCATAGCTAGATTAATCGATATAAGTCGAGACGTTTTGTTTTTACTATTAGTCGATATAGGTCAAACGTTTTATTTTTAATATTCATCGATGCATCTAAGTAAGTTATAAGTCGATGAATCAATTTACAAATAGCATGTTATATATAGTATATGTTAGTGTATTCATTATTTGTATTACAAAAGTGTTAACGAATTACATTTATATTATTTAGATAGTAAATATAAAAGTAATTCGAAAGTTTGATCAATGTTGACGTAATAACCGACCAACCTTGGTCGGTTATTTTGCAAAAAATAACAATTACCGACCAAAGTTGGTCGGTAAATGCTTCCCCTACATTATGATGTTTACCCATTTTATGATGTTTGGTTTCTAATTAAGATTATGTTTTTGGTAGGTTTTTAAAGTTTGAATGATTTCAGTCTAATTTTAGATTCTGATCAAATCAAATATAAACCAATACAAATATAGAAAGTTATTCACAAGATTCCCATCTTTTATATTGTAAAAACCCCTCACACCAACTATAAAAGCCCTTCTTTTGTTCCCTTGTTTTCCACCCCTCAATTACATTCTCTATTCCTCTCTATACATTTCTTCCATTTTGAATATTATATTTCAGCTTTCTTTCATGTCCCAAAAAATGCCCAAACCTTGAACTTTCTGGCATATATCAAATGAGCATGGTTACATATGGTAATTGCTATATTATGATCAGTACTTTAACCAATTTTTTTGAGCACATACATCGTATATGAGAACATAAAGTAAGTTGATAATCTATATTGGACTTCAGGTAACACTGTTTTTTTTCCCTTGAGAACCTAAGTAGTAATATGCTCCTCAACCTGTTGGACATCAGGCTTCTCCTTTTGTTTTTGTTTTTCCTAAAATCACAAGTGAATTGGCACCAACAAGTTGTTATAGTGATCTCAGGGTTTCTGTTTGTTTTTCTTTCTTTTTTTAAAGGAAAACTTACGTGCAAATGCAATATCTATAGATCACTGCACCAACTCGGTAGTGCAAATTTTAAGGAGATTTTAGAAAAAAGAAAAACAAAAGGAAAACCCGATGTCCAACAGGTCAGGCGCATATTACAACTCTAGGTTCCCTAGGGAGAAAAAAAGAAGAATTATTATCTGAAGTTCAAGTAGAGATTATCAACTTACTTTGTGTTTGTGTATGATGTATGTGTTTAAATTAATTGGTTAAACTACCGATTAATGTCAGACTCTAAGGTGCCGTGAAGAAGGTGTCCCCAAGTTTATTGCTTAATTACACATTTACTCTATTCCAATTGTAATTATCTTATTTTAGCCCTGGTCGTTTAGTTAGACTGATGAGATTAACAATTGTATTGCGCAAGCTTCTTGCTAGTTTTTCACTCCTTTGATATTTTCAGATCGTAAATACAGAGATTTTAATATGGATACCACTCTTAGATCCTAGTCGGGCCAAACTTTCAAAAATTTGCATTGAGTTATAAGGAAAATACTTCCGATAATAGCAACTTTTGTTTGGACGAATCATTTGAGAAATACTTTTGTTAGTATTATAGTGTGGACAAAAGTTGGTAGATATAAGTGCTTCGTATAGTAGCAACTTGATTTTGACCAAAGGAAAGCGATTTTAATCTACAATGTTTGAAGGATTTCCATGTTCATTTCCTCCCTTACTCTCAAGGACAAGTTTTTTCTTTTTTTTTTGGACTAGTTATTTGATGAAAACTACTCCGTTTAATTTCCTGACTTTTATGTCACAAATAGTGTTTACCGTACCAACTAGGACACTTAAAATGGCACTAACAAGCTGTAAATTCTATAAACATATATTTTTTTAAAAAAAAGAGTTACAAGAATAGATTATTTAAACATATATTTGTAAATTAGGAAATATTCCTTATTAGCAGAGTATCTTAAATTGAATAGATTTGATGGTATATTTGCTCTTTTTGTAAGAGAAATCAATGACAACAGTGATGAACCTCTCAGTTTATGCAAGATACAGCTGAATTATATGAACTTATCTTTTAAGTGACATGTACTAACCATACTTAAATAAATTACGATCTTATAAATTTAGTTGTTCAAAGAAAATAAGGTCATATTTAAGAGCTGTTTAAATTGCATTAAATAAAGGCAAATCCGATTCTTGTAATCTACTTTAGATTTTGTGTAATTCTTGTTAGATTGTATTGCATTACTTAACTTATGTTAGCGACGTTCCTAATTAATTGTGTATTTATATATAGGCCCGGAACTCATATAAAAATTTCGTTTTACCCTTTTATATGATCTTGCTTCATTCTTGAGTGATGTTAATCTTTCTTCATGTCCCAAGGATGCCATAAATATGTGATCTCACAGACCCTAATCATATTTACCAGTTGTCTCATCTCAAGTTTCTTTCTTCCTTTGTTGAAGGTTTCTTGTGTTCAAAGAATCATATGTACCAGTTGTCTCCTCAAGTTTTATTTAACCTAATAAACTTCCCATGATTAAAAAAAGCTTTCGATCGTTTGATAAGATATTTTCTCTCATTTTGATTTAACATCTAGAAAAGAGAAACTAATCCTCTTAATGTTTATCTGACTGAATTTTGTATAAGTGTGGTCACACCATTAGATTCTTGTATAAATGATAAGGCAACGGGTTTGCTTTAGCACCTTCACAAGCAAGAATGTTTTGATTAACTAAAAAGAAAGGAAAAAGACTATTATTAAGTACTTGAAGAAGAAAGGCTTTTGATAATAACTTCTAATGAACTCAAATTAGAGATTATGACTACTTACGCGATACGATTGGAGTATCAAAGTCGAGGGTTATTTTTATGTTGATCTTGCCTCTCAAAAAATCAAAACCCTTCTATGCTACAATTTTTGGGTTTGATTTCATTTTTATTTAACTCTGTTCTCCAAATTTTCAAGTTATTGAGCTGCTTTGGGTACTTTTGGTAAAGATTCTTACATAATCTTCGGGCACCTTACAAGCTTCGACGTAAACAATTTCACCTGAACGAAATTTGGTGGTTTGCTATCTTCACAAATGAATTGTTGTAGTAGTTTCCACTGCTCTGCAATTATTGTTAGAGGAGATTAGTAGTTTCAATATCCTTGTCAAGTGAAATCAATTTCAGAGAAAGTGTTTTACATTAAAGCAAGTAAGAATTAGTATTGACTTGTCACCTTTACTTCACAAGACACTTTTATTTTAAATTAACGCGGCTAATTTTAGTTGGGGTATATCGTAGTTTCCACTGCTCTGAAATTATTTTATTCCCAAGACAAGCTGAGTATAGAGGAGGTTACACAGCATTCTTTTCATCTATGTATTAATTTTTAGGCTATTAATATATGGATAAGGATCTGCCTATCTCTCTGCCCTTGAGAGGATTTTATTTATAAATTAAAAAAAGTGTTATTTAGGGATTGCTAAGAACGTCATCCACTATTACAGTGTATTCAACAGTCCGTTCCTATACAAACATCTAGACACAAAGGGAAACCAGAAAACTTGTGTATCACACGTCCTGATCATCTATACATGCTTCCCTGGAAAATATCCAAATTTTGAATAATATTCTATTTAAGTTCTTAAGTATGTACAGATGCAGTCAGAAACTGACCTGCCCAAAAAACAAATATCATCTGCTGGCTTGTCATAAACTTTTGTTTTAGCTTACTTCAGATTGCGCAAATATTCAGGAGTTTAGTTTGCACCAAACTCTTGGTTCCACCGTTCAAGTTCCTCCCACTTGCTCTTTTGCAGACTAGGCCTAATCACTGTCATGGCCTTTTGGAAATCTCCATATCTTAAACCCCTTACCTGCAAAATCTGGATGAGTCAATATCCACAATTTTTCTGGTGATAGGTGAAGTAGAATATCCACGATTTATTCACCGTCTACATGGTACGAAAATAGACTTGCTTCCAAGTGCTGGTCAATCGTATACTTAGTGACCACCATTATTTCAATCCTCGGAAATAGAAACAGACAACGACAACAAAAACAAAAAAAAAACAGTATAATCCCACAAGTGTGGTGGAAATAGAACCAGACAAATTATGGAATTATAAAAGAAATTATAGAGATGTAAAACTGCTATTTCCAAACTGTCTTAAATACTCCTAGTCACAAAGCTTTTAAGTATGTCCTGCAATCCAATTTCAGATAGTGCATCCAAAGGTGTATAACTAACTCAAACTGACATCTAAAACAAATGACGTCAACCTTTCAGGTTCCGAGGAAACAACTAGGAGTATGAATACTCCCGTGGTACTATATCTGACAAGGTTGATTAAGCAGAGTTAAATTTCAAACAAATTTAATTCTTGACAATCTTATAAGCTGTACAAACTTCAGTAAAGGACTGTCAAACATTTTGAGATAGTCCAAATGAGAAGCATATCCACAAAATGGAGACAGGGATGGAGTACTTGAAAGAGCATGGGAAGAGTAGTCTTCGGACTTCAACTTCATAGAAAAACACAAGGTATCTTTGGAGTAGTATTTCAGCTATTTTCAGCAATATGCTTTTAGTGCATGTAGAAACATTAACTACAACAGGCAAACAAATTCAAGAGGTAGCACTGTAAACTCCAGAGAAAAATTACCACCTGATCTACATTGACTCTGAGAATGTTAGCACCAAGCTCTCTGATCGGCATCATTGCAGCCTCCTCGCACAAGGCTTGAAGATCACTTCCAGAATACCCTGTGAAAAAGTAGGTTTCAGATTGAGTTTCCCATGAGAAACAAGAGATGTTGATAAAGATTCTTAAGAAACAGATGTTCAGTTAAAAATTTGCTAATGGAAAGAACTCATAGCACTTTTTACCTTCTGTGTCTCTCACTAGTCGTTCTAGATCTCCACCTATCATCCAATAAACAAAACTGAGTTAGCTAACATTGCATTAGCATGCAATTATTCTAAGTAAGAACTAGGCTTTATATTTCACAAAATAAAAAAGAAAGTCTCTCCAAATACAATAAGAAGTCCTTTCAAACGATTTTATTTGATCCTCTGTCATCCTCAAAAGATTGTATAAGAACAAATAGTTCGAGTATACAACAAATGAGCAGGATTATCAGTAAGCTTAAAAACCTTTATCGACTGAAGCTACATAAGAGAGATAAGTCCAGAATGCACATTGGACTTTTATTGATATCATAATATAAAATCAAACACAGAGAAGACAAAGTTGTATTACGAACTCGAAGAACAAAAAGTGAAGCATGTTTGGTTTTCAAGCAACAATTGCAGAGATGCTTGATATGCTTCAGATAAAGAGGAATATTGAGAAATGGTCTTGGACTTCCCACTAAAATGGATGTGAACCGAAGAGAGACCTCTCCCACTCCCATGCATAGAAAAACCAAAAAAGTAGGGAGGGCCAGGGGAGGCGTGGTTGCCCTTAAGCCAGCAGTGACTACGCAAGATTTTTGTAAAAGCACGGACAACTTAAACGAGTGATAAAATATGGGACACAAACACCATTACTTTAAAGAACTCTAGACTGCAATTATCTTGCTTTCCTGCGCATAACTAAATTAGACATGTCCAATCATAATAGACTTTCAATGACCTTCTATAAAAGGATGCAAATCATCATTGCTTTCCTTCCATACCAAGTTTGAATCAGACAAATTTTCCAAGATCTTTGGAGGTTTCCTTTTTTTTTTTGGTTTAAATGCTTTTAAGATGTTTACTTAAGTTCTTTTCTTTCTAAGAAGTGGAATAGAAAAACCCAGTTGAAGTGTAATGATCATACTTCTGTCGACTGTAATGCACTGACAGTTGGTTAAGAATTCGCAACATCATGATTGTATTTAGATTTCATCCACATTTCACATCTCAAATTGTAAATCGATCAACTTCATTAAAACCGTTTTTTTTTTTTTTTTTTTTGGGGGGTGGGGGGGCTGCAGACTATTAAATTCCTCATTTTAAGTGGGAACTGTAAGTTATGGTCTACAAACAGACAGTGAGCCAACAACAAGAATAACATCGTTCTAGTTGTCAAATGCAATCTCACCAGGCAAGGAAAATGCTTTTCCCTTTAGTCTGTGTTTCAGAAGTTGTCTTCTAACATTAGCATCAGGTAAAGGAATATATATTCTTTTGACCTGTTCCATAGAGTAACAAGCATATTAGAAAGAAAACAACCTTACAACTATTTATAATAATTTTTTGATAACGAGCTATCTATAGAAAAGTTAAGAACAGTTCACATAGAAATTAGAACTATACTCTTCAGTAACTTACTTATTAAGCTTCTATGATCACAGACAAGGAACGAAAACCACCCTTCAAATAATAATAAGGGACAAGTTCAGAAGCAATTTGCAACTTGATATTTTGTTCTCTACTTTCTTATTATAAGCTGCTGGTCAGATTCAGATCATTTCACTTATCTTCTAGAGTCAAAGAGTATTTTAGTAATGTGGCACTCGTATTCCCTCAGTCCACACTTGAATTTCCATGTAAGATGCAGCAAGGATATCAAAATTACGAACTGAAAACGTTAATTGCTGGTGTTAATTGGGTTTTTTCTAATGACTTGCGAATAAAGTAGATGGGCTTATGTAACTTTTTACACTAGACTTATGTAGATTTGTCAAGGAAAAACTCAAACATATTGCTGTGATGTATAGTTGTATACCCTTTATCTTCATGTCCATTAATTTGTCCTAATATCTACCCAACCTATCAGGCCAAAAAATAAAACACACATCTATAAGCAAGCCAATGATGAAATTGCAACTATGTTCTCAAGACAAACTGCATTCTGATCAAGTGCCAGCACTTACCAATCTCCTTAGAACAGCATCATCCAACTCCTGTGGCTTATTCGTGGCACCTGCATCAGCATAGGCAGATTGCTCAGACACAATAGATAGAGAATACAACGACCAGAAAAAGCAACTTCTGTAGACTGATAACATATTCTCAAAGATCTCAGAACAACATCAGAATGATTATTGATCAGTGAGTCACTGAAAAATCAGATGGCCCATGATTATTGATCAGTGAGTCACTGAAATTTCAGAGGGCCCATCTAGAGTCACCACATCAGGGTCAGTTTGACATTGGCAGACAAAAGTTCCAGACTACAAAGGTTTGGAAAAATGGCTTTTCCTTGGTACATGTTGAACACTAATACTTCACATCTTTGTAGTGTTAGGCATATGCACGGTGTCTCAAACATTCTAAGCTTATTAGATTCTTTATCCTTTCTGATAGTTTGGCTATGTAAATTATGTTCTTAAGCATATTAGGTCACTACCTTCTTTTCTTTTCTTTTTTAAATCTTTCTCTTATAGTGTATTTTATCATTTTATTTTCAGAAAAGGGGCATACTTACCCCTCTACTATTGGACATTGTTTAAAATTACCCTTTAGATTTACCCCTCAGCCGTTAAGAAATCCGACCCATGAATTAAATGGACACGTGGAAGGCCATAAACACACTTCATTTAACTAAACCCAACCCTAAAAAAACCTGTTACCCTAGGATCCAGGATACTACACCCAGAAAACAATAAGCCCTGAGCATCAATTAGCAGGACCAGCTACTGAGAGAGACACCATAACTAAGAGAACAAGTACAGAAACAGCATGAAGCTTACCAATTACAATTACCAGGTCATCAGAATTTGATGTCACCCCATCAAACTGAACTAGAAACTCTGATTTCAACCTTCTGCTTGCTTCATTCTCATTGGTAGTCCTAGTTGACATAATACTATCTATCTGTTAACCAAAAAATAGCTTGAAGGTAAGATTTGCTACCAATAAGCAACAAATGTACGTTTAGATGTATTTAACAACGAAAGACACAAGTGGCAGACATGTAGTTTATTAGCAGCAAAGTCTAAATAAATATAATCCCCCCATGTCATATTTATGTGGAGAGCTTGACTTGGAACAGAGTTTAAGAAAGAAAGAAAAATTTTAAAATTTGTGGTCTTAAGACCACAAAATCGTGTCACTAAGGGTAATATAGGAAGTTTAAAGTTAAATTGTTTCTAAATATAGAAAGGTGTCATTTTTTTTTTTGAAACAGACTAAAAAGGAAAGAGTGTCGCATAAAATGAAACATCAGGAGTACTAACTATTTTTTCTTTTGGATATGTGAAAAGAAAGATACATGCGGTGTTTTACCGAAGTATCTACAAGAACCAAACTTAAGAGACTTCATATAGAAGAATCAAAACAAAGTCATATAACACAAATATCTAGGACGCAAACTAAAATGCCAATCAGTTAGAGCAAACAAACAATTTATACATAGCTAATAATTTGCGTTACTTTTCAAAATTGCATAGCAAATATTGCAAATCCTACAGAGGTCCATCCATGACTTGACCAAGAAAGCTTCACTTTCACCTAACTGACAGATGTGCCAAGAGAGTAAAGGCAGTGTTTTAAATCATCATCAAACATGATGTTGCTTGCCCGTAAACTATTTAGCTAATCTCAAAGGCCTTGAAGTGGGTTAAGAAAAAAAGAAGAAGGTGCATTTGTCCAACTCGTGAAGGAATCAAGCAAAAGCATGATGTGGAACGGCAAGCGAACCAGCTCTTCTTAAGTTCTTTTTTCTAATTCTAATATATGTTTGCACGTCAGAGCAATGGCAAGAGTTGCCGCCATGTGACCAAGAGGTCAAGGTTTCAAACAGTAGAACGAGCCCCTTGCAGAAATGCAAGGTAAGACTTCCTCAATGTGCTCTGGCCCTTCTATGGACACCGCACATAGAAAGGAGCTTGATACCAAGCTGCCTTTTTGGCTTGTAAAACGGAGTTCGAAATAGTCCGGGTTTCACCTCTTATCGGGACGAAGCAATTTTCACTGATACAACTTTCTACTTTTTTCTGTTTAATTTGTCCCCCGCCCACCACCCACCAAAGAAAGTCTGCCTTTGATGGAAGAGGAATATAAGTTTTTTTTAAATGCGGAAGAGGGATATAAGTTTCTAATTTCTTTATTTGTTTAATAGGTAAAAATGAAGAAAACAATTGATAAAGACTCTCTTTATAGGTATTTTTCAAATTCATTAAATGAAGACCAAGCAGGAAAAACATGGAATAAGTATAATAGCTGAGGCATCAATCAATATAATAATTGCTGATAATGTCTTACCTCATCCATGAAAATTACAGATGGCTTCCTGGAAATGGCAACCATGAAAAGTGTCTTGACAAGCTTTTCACCCTCTCCAACCTGTCATAATAATATAAGAACGTGAAGCTCAGAATATCAAATGATGCAAAACAAACTCAATCAAAGGCACAAACAAAAGAGACACACACCCACTTTGATGTTAGCGAAGAAGCAGACACATTGAAAAATGTTGCCTCCGACTCTGAAGCTACTGCTTTGGCAAGCATGGTTTTTCCAGTACCCGGTGGTCCAAAAAGAAGCAGACCTGTAATACCATAACATCAACCTTTTCAGAAACAAGTTCCTAGTGTTTTATAGTGGTAATCACATATAGATGCAATACCTCTAGCAGGCCTTCTTAAGCCAGTGAAGAGGTCCTTTCTTTTGGTTGGTAGAATTACCATCTCTAAGAGAGCTTGCTTTGCCTTTTCAAGTCCCGCTGCAGGAAAACCCAATTCAAGAATAAACGATTTTACAAATCATTGCATAGGGGTAGGAGGCACAGGAAAGGATGGCTTCTCACCAATATCTTCCCATTTAACAGAGGGGCTTCTATCCACAATTACAGAATTTATCATGTCAACCAACTTTGGATCATACCCATTAGCAGATTCCTGTGAAGGTTTGTGGCTTGATATGCTATTACTAGGAACCCTCGCAACAGAGCTGTCTTTTCCGGAACTAGGAACCCTCATAACAGAGCTGTCTCTCCCAGAACTAGGCGCAGATCGAGATTCTCCTTTTCGAGCAGATGAACTTGATTGTGAAACAGCCAGCCTTTGGGTTTGAGGTGCTGAAATCTGGGGAGAACATGCCCAGATCAATTATGATCACATGATACCCACTTTGCAACTAACATATCAGAAATTCACAACATGTCCAATTCTGGATTCGTTCAGAAGTATACAACTGTGGGAGTAGGGGTACCATGAATTATGAACCAGACCCAGCATGGTGACAAATGGCAAGCTCAGCTCGTGAAACTTTCAATGATGACAAAATAATTTTGTATCAAAAACATTTGACGCCCATGTTCAGAGTTTACCGATTGAATTGTACTTTCCATTTAAAACAGTTCAAAGGCTCGTGGCGCTTACGCCCTGAAGCTCAAAAAAGCTCAAGGAGGGCGCTTTGCCTTGCTTAAGCTATGGTTCAGTGATGGTAAGGCACTAAGGCGTATGCTTTATAGGCCATGCTTTCTATGTTGAATCGAGCGGTACTAAACAATAAAATATAATCAGCAAAGAGATATAATAATTGTTAAGGAAAACCTTATGAATGAATTAGTTATTCTTTTCTTACATTACGACTATGTTGCGCGGACTCTCCAATAAAGGTGCCGCCCCCGTGTCGGATCCTCCAAAAATGCACTACTTTTGGAGGATTTAACACATACCCGGCGATTTTTTTGGAGAATCCGAACAACATAGCATTACGAATATAAATTTATTTTTTTTCAATACGCCATTTTTTACTAAAGCCCACACTTTAACTGCGCTTAAAGCCCTAATAGACCTAGAGCGCTTTTTAAAGCTTTTCTTATCCTTGGGTCGTTTAGTCTTCTCCGTTCAATAATAGTTGATTCCTTCATAAGCAAAGTGTCGAGCTACACGCAAGCCTTCTAAATCAAGCTTGTCCAAGCTCTAGCTATTCAAATAGCGTTAAATCAAGCCGAACTTGTTGAAGGTTGAGATTGGCTTGTTTAGAACCCCTATGTGAGAGTGTTTTAGTTCCTCTCAAGTGCCAAATTGTAATTATAATACCTAAAAAGATGAAGGCCTACAGGACAGTGACAACAAGCGAAAGGACAAACGAAGAAGCAGGATTATCCATGAACAACTAATTACATTACTTACTTTTGTTAAGAAAATAATTACTAGGACATCATAAATAAGAAATGGACAAAACAAAATGTAGAAATGCTGCAGCCTGCAAGCAGATGCATCAAAGAGAAGAACCAATTTGAGCAACAGCATTACTCCACATTAGCACCAAAAGCTCGTAGTAAAGTTCTAAAATTGAAAAAGGAGGCATCATCACGACGAGATAGGAAGGAGACTTGCAATTCCATTGGATGGAAAAGATGTAGTATTTGTTAGCTTAAAATGAACATCTGAAATTGTCTACTCAACATAACAAACTTCATACAGCAGTCCATACCTTGACTGCAGATGTGCCACCTGAAATGGGAGTGGGCAAAGGGAAGCAAGAAATAGTACTTAGTTATTCTCCCTGCTGGTTAAGATAAGATTAGAAACTCAATGCAAGAAGGAATAGAATTTTCGAACCTGCTCGTCGACTTAGAGTCTGAAGTCTCTCTGAAACTTGAGACTTCCACTTTGTTAGCTTTTGACGATATGATTTCACTTTCTCTTGTTCACTGTTTAAAAACCACAAGAGGGCGGCCCAATTACACCATAATCCATCAGATGACCAAGAAAATCAGATATGCCAGAAAGGGATGATTTATTCTTTAATCGTAAAATTTTCTTTACATTTTACTTAGTATATTGAAACAAACCAGCCCATTTTTCATCCTATGTACCTACTGCTGCCGACATGTCACACTAAACATCTAACTTTGCATCAGAAATCAATTAAATAACTCTTACTACAGTAAGAAAAGAGACAGAAAAGTGTTAAAACACAAGAATCCAGTCAACACAGACAGAATTGCAAGATTTGGTGTTCAATGAATTAGCATTCTGTACATGTGAATAACGCTGAATTGCACAAAATTAGAAGTAATTATATATAAAGGAGAATCAGAAATTACAACTAACTACATAAAACTCACTTTAAGAAGTAGTAAAGAGCAGTGTTAGTTTGAGATAAAGACAAGAAGCCAACACATACAAGAAACAACACACTTGTCATGGATCTCCAGGTTATCCTCGATACTAAAGCATAGCTATGGTTGAAAATGTAGTTGCAAAATGCATGTGCGTCTCTATTTTGCCTCACTGGAGCCTAATAGCTGAAAAGGAACATGACAATCACACATCACAAGTTACATTTTAGACAACTAAAAAACAGTTCTACAGGAAAAAAGAATGCACTTCATTCCTTCTTCAGAAGTCCTAGCTCAACCAAATTATCAATCAATCAAGCACCTCAATCTCAAACTAGTCGGATTTGATTATATAATCTTCTATAGCATTACGCTCAACCACTGAGCATTAGATTAATTTTATCTTCCATAACACCATCACATAAGCAAATTAACACAGAAATAAGCTGTACTCATTCAATTTAAACATGTTTAAGCAAACAATGACCTAAGGTTTAATCATATCCTCTGCTCTCAACTTGAACCATACATGTATTGAACAATTTCCTTTTCTTTTTCTTTTTTTTAACAAAAATCACATTTTTCTAGAAAGTTCGAACTCAGCGTCACATTAAAATAGTGGCTGCAGTAGCATTAAGCCTCTAATAAATCTAATCAAACAATAGCATACATAAATACACCAAAATATTCAAACTTGATTGAAATTGAAAAAGAAAAAATTGAATACCTAGAAGTAACATACGAAGGAACCGGAGTAGAAATTCCTTCGGCGAGTATTTTCTGAGCATTTTGGTAATGTGAAATTGCATCATCAGCCAATCCCCATTCTTCAGCCCTAACGGCTTTGTCGATCTCTTCTTTGGCCAAATCAAAGTAGCCTTTCAGCTTATACGCCGCCCGTTCGTTGCCGGTGGCAACGCCGTCCATCATCCGATCGCCGGAGTTTAGGTTACGATCGTTCTGAGGCGAAGACGATGATGGAGTGTCCGAAAAGATCGAGCTTAGGGTTTCAGCCAGGTCTTTGAGAAAACTCATACTATCTGAGAAATTTGTACTAATGGAGAATTGGAAATTTTAGCATGTTAAGGCCCTGTTTGGTATGATGTAAAAAGATACTATTCAAGAAAATATTTATTATGAATATTAAGGGATGATTCATGGAAAACGTACCATTTTCAGATTGACTTTTAAGATGATTCTGTTTGTAGCTTGAAAATCAAGTTCCCACTTGACTCTTCTTCGCATTCTATTTCTTCTGATGTGAAGAGGAGAAGCTCAACTCTCTATTTTTTTAAATTTTAATTTCTCAAGATATAAAGTTTTAGGAAGGCATAGTTAGACCGGTCATGATGCATGGAGTTGAATGTTGACCTGTTAAGAAGAAAGTAGCAGAAATGAGAATGGCGAATTGGATGTACGGACACTAGGATAGGATGGATAAGATTAGGAATGAAGATATTCGGAAGAAGGTGGGTGTGGCTCCCATTGATGACAAGATGTGGGAAGCGAGAATCAGATGGTTCGGACATATACAAAGGAGAAGCCCGGATGCCCCGATAAGGAGGTGCGAGCGGATGACTTTGGAGGATACGAGAAGAGATAGAGGACGACCTAAGAAGTATTGAGGAGAGGTGATCAGGCAGGCAGAATATAGCGAGACTTCAGATTTCCGAGTACAAGGCTCTTGATACGAAATTGTGGAGGTCGAGTGTTAGTATTGTAGGTTAGGAGGTAGTTGAGTATCCCTTACTTCGTACCTTTGTGAGGCTAATGATTTTGTCGATGTCAACTAGTGGCAATATTATGTCTTACTGCTCTTTTGTTTTCCATAGTGCCGGGTCTATGTATTGTCTATCGCATTTGCTTTGCATCTACTTTCTCATTTCCATGATGTTATTTTTCCTATGATTTCTATTGGTGATACTCATATTGTCTCTTTTCATCTTCTTGAGCCAGGGTCTTTCGGAAACAGTCTCTCTACTCCCTCGGGGTAGGGGTAAGATCTGCGTATACAGTAGCCTCCTCAGACCTCACTAGCGGGATTTCAATGAGACGTTGCTGTTGTTGTTGTTTCTCAAGATATGCGAGATTTTTAATATAAACGAAATTTTAAGAGCCAATGTAATTCGGCTCTTCCTTGCTTCATTTTTTTCGCTAATTAATTTTAAAAATACTTTTGAGCATCAAACTAGTGTTTGATCAAACTTTTGAAAGTACTACTAATGTATTTTTCTTAAAAGTACTTTTCAAAAAATTATTTTAAAAAATCTATTTTTTCAGCTTCTCAAAAACTATTTTTGCTTCGACCAACTTTTTACAATTGGCCAAACACCTTAACGTTAGGAAAAAAAGCATGTTTGCCGTAATAAACACTTTTGTCCCTAAAGAAACTTGGTCAAGGCTATAAATTTTTAATTAGGAGCTGATTATATGAATTCAAATGATTTGTCATAGTTATATATGCTGACCATCAACGGATCAACCTATCACAATCTTTCGTACTATGTTTTGCAAAGATCACGTATCCCATGATTTTGCTAATCTATGGAAAATTCTGAAGTGATTTTACTGCTCAGTGTAATTGGGATTAGTTTAATATAGTCATTCGTTCTTTAAAATATAAAAAAAATGCTAATCAAATCATCGAAAAACACATGACCCAAGCTTAGAGCCAATTGGTAAAACTAATGAAACATGTCATATGGATTTGTTCCTGTCAAGAATTTGCATAGTTACCTGGGGGTCGTTTTCTTTCTTTTCATTATTTTCTTTTTCAAGAAACTAATTTCTTGAGCAACATAAATTTTCAAGAAACACTTAGCCTCAGTTATTCATGCATAGAAACAAAATAAATCATCATTAAACCTGTAGCCCCTTAAGTGGAACTCACTTTCACATATTACAATGGATAACTAACTCTCAATTTACCTATTAGTCCTATGATCATGTTTTCATAAATAAAGATATTAATTGTATCTTCCGAAAATTCATGTCATTTTGATTTGTTCTATTTTTTCATGATGTTGTTATTTTTCTTATGGTTTCTGTTGGTGGTACTGATATTGTCTCTTTTCGTCTTCTTGAGCCGAGGGATTTTCGGAAACAGTGTCTCTACTCCTTCGGGGTAGGGGTAAGGTCTGCGTATACACTACCCTCTCCAGACCCCACTAGTGTAATTTTACTGGGTCGTTGTTGTTGTTGTTTGAATTGTTCTGTTCCCCTCATGTTCTTGCATCACATCCTTATTATTTCCTCCTCTTTGAACAGCATTTATATCCTTTGCCTTGAATTTTCTTACCACTTCAGATCTTGTCAAGTCTTGAACTGCAAAGATGAAGTTTTTGCTTGGAGTACAAAACCCTGCAGAGAGACAATTGCAAAAGGTTTGGATGTATAAAGAATATGGTCCTAAAGAAGTACTCAAACTAGAAGACTTCCCAATTCCTTGTCCTCAACATGATCAACTACTTGTTCAAGTCAAAGCTGCAGCCTTGAATCCTATAGATTTCAAGTTCCGCCAACGACCCATTGTCCCTTTAGATTTTCCTGTGAGTATATACTCCTACTTATGATCACAGGCACAAGAATCATTCCCTCCATCCTTAAAATAGCTTAGAGAGGACCATCACTTGCATGCGCCGCGACTCTTTTTCATCCAAAAACTATCTGCATAAGAGCCTATAGACGGAACCAGAATTTAAACTTGATAGGTTCTTTTTATGTTCTTACCACTAAATCCATCGCACTTCTGAAATTATGTGTTCCAGAATTTAATATTTATTGAAATTTAGTAATTCTTCACCACATTTAGGTAAGTTCCTTGGAAGAAAAGTTGGATTCAGCTGAACTTATGGAACACATATTGTGTTCAACTCTGTTGACAACATATCATAATGAATATCAGGATGTTTGTGCAGGTTGTGACATGGCTGGTGTTGTGGTGGGAAAAGGAGATTCTGTATCAAGATTTGAGATAGGTGATGAGGTTTATGGGAACATTCAAAATTTCACCAAAGATAAAATAAAGCAGCCTGGGACATTAACAGAGTTTATAGTAGTTGAGGAGGAATTAGTGGCAAGAAAGCCAAAAAAAGTTTCATTTGAGGAAGCAGCAAGCTTGCCTGTGGCACTTCAAACAGCAATTGAAGGTTTCAAAACAGCAGGTTTTAAGAAGGGGCAGAGTGTTTTTATAGTTGGTGGTGCTGGTGGTGTTGGATCCTTGGTTATTCAACTGGCCAAGCAATTGTATGGGGCTTCTTTTGTTACAGCAACTACTAGTACTACCAAAGTGGAGTTTGTCAAAAGTTTGGGAGCTGACAAGGTTGTTGATTATACACAAACTAGATATGAAGACATTAAGGAGAAATATGACCTTGTCTATGACACAATAGGTAACTTTTGTTCATTTTTTTTTTTTTGTCATATTAAACCATCTTCTACTAATGTTTTTTCTATGTGCAGTTTTTTCTCATCAAAATTGTAAACTTGTTATTAGGTGACTCCAAGAATTCCTATGTGGTGGCCAAAGAAGAAGCACCAATAATTGACATAACTTGGCCTCCTTCAAATCCTAATGCAATGCATTCAAGCTTGACAATAAGTGGAGAAGTTCTTGAGAAGATTGAACCATATCTAGAGAATGGAAAGCTAAAGGCAACAATTGATCCTGCAAGTCCATTTCACTTCTATGAAGTTATCGAGGCGTTTAGTTACTTAGAAACTGGAAGAGCCAGAGGAAAAGTAGTGATCTCTCCATTTCCCTCGATACATGAGGATGAATTCTTGTGATATATGTCAGCAGTCTATCTAGTAACCTCCCGTCCTCTCGTTTGTCTTGTAAAAGTAGTTTAGCGAAAAAATGAGTTCCCAAGCAACTTCTTAATGTATTACTATGTGGTGAATATAATGAAGTATTTCAAAGGTCAATAATGTGTAAATTTCTTCTTTTCCTTGACTAGGCGCAACCAGCTAGAAATGAATAGATTTTGTAAATCCTTGAGAAAAAATTATCTTCCTGCGATATTAACAGAAACCTTGAGGCTACACCCTGCGGTCCAAATACAATTTTTTGTCCAAAAACAGGATTTGTCTACTCAGAACAGCAATTGTGAGGGGTGTGTCATCGGCTAGAGTTGATCTTATTCATGCTCGGATCTATTCCATGTGTTACTCTCTTATGCTACGATGGGATGTGAGATTATTTGACTATCCACCCGTATGATGTGGTCCTGTTTAGGCCTTGTGGCGATATTTGAGCGAGATGGCTCTTGAGATATTGAGTTGTTCATTGCACCTTAATCGTGCTTTGGAAACAAAATTCTAGAATGCCTTATATTGTCCCTTATTTGGCTTCTGCTCCAAGATAAGAACTTCTTTAATACTGTTCCTTACATGGCTGCATCATATTACCTTTTCTTTAACTTGTTGGTTTATTTGATTTACATGCCGGTCCTCGAATATGCACAGGCAAAGAGCTTTCCTGTAATATGGCCATTAATTTGGCTTCTTCTCAAGCGGGGGCCAAATTATCATGACATTTGCAATAACATAATATCCACTAAGATAAATTTGTGAATCATGACATTTGTCATAACATAATATCCACTATTAGGCCAAGGATTTCTTGCTATAAATAGAGGAGTTTCTCCCCATTTGAAAACACACCAATTCAAGAGTTTTTCACTCTTGTCTATCTTTCTCCTCCTTTATTTCATTATAGAGTATTTTGTAAGAGAGTGAGTGTTGGGAAACACTTGTGTGAACCCTTTCTTTGGAGTGATCTTGTGAGGCTATTGTCTTGGGGTATTTGGTAATTAGAGTATTTACTCTAATTTTGTACTCTCTTTTGTTACTCTTGTTGGTATAGTGAAATTGTTTCTCTCCGCTTGTGGACGTAAGTCACCTTGACCGAACCACGTTAAATTTGTGTCTTCTTTATCTTCTTTAATTACCGTTATTATCAACTTGCGTTGTCTTTGTTATTATCATTATAACGTTATTTGGCTAAATTCCGTACTACTCGATTTCCCGATCCTAACATTTCCCTTTTAAAAAAAAATTAATGATAAGACAAAAAATGAAGTAGTAGCTGATGCATCGAAATTTACAAAGACTTCCTAAAACACATAATATAGTCATGCAGAGCTCCCTCAAAGAATAAAAAACTTAACTAATTAACGACATTGTACCTAGAATTCAAATGGAGTATTTAATTTTATTTGGAAAACAGTGCTTTCTGCTGAGGAAGCCTAATCACGTTTTCCATATTTGGAATGCAGATAAGACATGCATTTTGGTTCTGACGAGGAAAAAAACCTCTCGATCCTTTTCATCGAAAAGAAATAAGGAGAGCATTACGCATCCAACGATATAGTCTAGCGGTAATGCGGGATAAAAACTATGGCACCCCAAGGTTCAAATTCCCGTGTAGGCAAAAATTAAATTATTTCTTCTAATCTATCTAAACTTTGACAGGCAGCGTTACTCAGTACTCGTGCTAGTGGAAGATATGTATTGGTAGAATAGTCGATAGATGTACAGGGTAAACTAGTTTAATAAAATGTCATACATATAGACAGTCTTGTTTGTTACAAGTAAGAAAAGAGAGGCCAAGGGGTAACAAATCTTGACGCGGAAGTGGAAATTAGGAACTTTAATTCATCTTCAGACCAGAAAACTACTAGGGAAACATGGCAAGAAGAGATTATACCATCCAATTGTTGACACCATTTTCAATCAGCTTCTCAACTTCCACAGGCTGTACCACTATATGATTGATCTTGCTGGCAAGTACAGAACTTACAGATTGATTAACCCTTTCAGGAATGAGATTTATACTGCTGACCCTGCTAACGTTGAGTACATTCTCAAAACAAACTTTAACAATTATGGCAAGGTACGCCATTTTCTAGAAATCCAAAGAAAAACCATTTTTTATGTTGGAACTTTATTTATTTTGTTCAGTAATTTAATTCTGTATATAGGAGAAATATCTATAACGAGTACAACTGATGTTCATTTTCGTCGTACTATGAACATATTTATGTTATAATATCATCACCAACTTTAGTTAATAATAGACTATTCAAGTTGTTAGCATCCAATTGTATTCAAAAACTTATAGTAGAATATAGGGCTGCTGCAGTTTCAGCCTGATACATGAGAATTTAAAAGTCACTTTGCTTGGAGTTGTCTACCTTTAGCTTCTCAATTATTACACTACAGGAAACAAGGTTTTCAGTAAGGATAAGTGTCACGAGTCGGCGCAATAGGTGATAGTTTCCAACCGGTCAGTTGGAAAGTTCCTGTATAAATTGTCGGATCCTCAAAAACAGCGAATTATATGTCACCGCAACAGTTTTGAGTAGCGACTACCTTAAAAAAAATCTTTACTTTTTGTGGCAAACTTAGTTGCCATAAAGTTAAAAATAAAACAAATAAGCTTTTGTGGCGACTAAGATCGTCACAAAAGAAAACAATGAGCCAAACAAGACTAAAGGTAGGTCGCAACTGGAAAATTCGACGTGTACTACCTTTGGTGGCGACTAAAGAGGTCGCCGCCAAATGTCGCCACTAAAAATTGAGTTGTTAGAAATTTTGGGTAAAGTTGAGCTTTCCATCCGTTGCAGTTCATTGAGTTTCTTTTTCCGCTATATTGAACACCCATTCATATCTATTGACGGGAAGATCCTCATCAAATAATAGAATCTTTTTCTTTTCTAGTATTTTTATGGGATTGTTACACAAGTAGCTGATCAAATTCAATATTTATTTATTTTATAAATTTATTTACCCGAAAAATCGGATAACGTTAAATTTAGATATGGTTCTAAGGGTATGCAAATTCCTTTGATACAAAATAACAATACAGGTATTTTTGCTATAAAATGGGAATGATGGACGGAAAGACTGAAATGAGTTAGAAAAACAAGCACAATGAAATCTTAATGTATCTTGGAGGACCTGCGTCTATTGCAGTCTATCCCCCTTTTTATAGTAGAGGGTCACTGCTTTATCTATAACAACATAATAAAATAATACATATAGTGGAGGACCCATGATGGTTTGTCTCTTCCTTGATTCTCGCCAAGATTCTCTCCCTCGGTGCGGTTGTAACGGTTCTTATCTGCGAGCTTGGCACTGGCTCGAGCTCGGTGTTAGATCGAACCTCCAGTCTTGGTTCGAGCTCGGTTCTGCCTTGGGGCATCGATATTCGGAGCCTGTGTCGATCGGTGTTGCCCCGTAGTCCGATTCGAACACGGGCTCGATAATGATATCGAGTTTTGCCGTTGATTGGTCTTATAGATCGAAGCTCGACGTCCCTACTTCGAAATTCGTCTAAGCTTGTTATGTGGATACCCTTCGATTGAAATGTCATTGTCTCGACCGATTTTTATGACTGAGAATCGATTTTGACTGTATACAAATAGTCCCCTCGTTTCTCAGAAAGGATGTAGCAAGGAACGATATGATTTCCCTGCGGCTCGATCAAATTTATGCTGACGTTTCTATCGAACCCGATCTTGACGTATGTGATAGCTGTCCCATCGGCTCGATTTTACCGAAGCATTTAATGTGTGTCAGACGGTGGTCGGCCACCGCTGATACCGATTCGTCATGCCTTAGTCTATAAATAGTCTTTCCATACAACCTTTACCACTTTTGCGCCTTCTCTTCTTCCAAACTTTCTTATTTATCCTCTCTATTTCGCTGCTACACGGCCGCCCATACCAAAATTTTAGTGATGTCTATTTCTTCACCTTCCTTTGTACTCTTTCCTTTCATATCAATGGCGAAAATTTCCAAAACCATACCTTAGAAGGAGAAAGCTTCTTCCTCACGGCCGTCTGATGATAAGGCACCGGTGGAGCCGTCAGTTCATGACTATGTTCCTGGCCTGTGCACTTTGAAGACCGATTTTAAGGTGGAGAATCCTTCCTCCGTTCCGGGTTGATGTGAACACGTATCGATGTATACGTGCTCTATAACGGAGGATCACCTCGAGGTCGTCAGAAAAGACTGCAACTGGGGTTCCGAGGTCGTGTTGCAAATTTCATCTTCCGATGAGAGTGTTACCACTTACGTGGAGGGTTTTTTAAGTGTTTATACTTATCCATTCACACTGGGACCCGTCGACCCTGTGATTATTGATTTCTGCAAAAGGTATCAAGTCACCCTTGGCCAAATTCATCCCTCTTTATGGCGTATAGTGATCTTATTGCGCTTCTTCTCTATCAAAGCCGGGGGTGGATTTTTCTCTGAACCACCTCATACGACTGTATCGGCCTCAGATCTTTCGAGGACTAATCAGACTTCATCGTCGGGCATCGAAGGCTTTGATGTCGAGCATCGATGAAGACAAGGATCGGGGTTGGATGTGTCGTTATATTCGAGTGAGGACCCGTGATCTCATTCCAGAGGAGAAGATGTCATTCCCTGAAGAATGAAATTTTGATCGTAAGTGATTTTTGTTCACTTTCCATGTCCTTTTTCGATTTTTTCTGATGTCCTTCCCTGATGTTCAGCTGCCCCTTGGATGCCACAAGCGGTGCCTGACCTCGAGGACTGGGTTCAGAAGTTAGTCTCGACCTCCTCTTACGCCGAGCGTGCTTGGCGTGATTTGGCAAAAGGCAGATGGAAGGCCAAGAACCATGGTGAGGTTTGCTTCTTGTTTCCTTCGAAGTATTCTTTGCGTTCTATTCGTTATCGATTTCCTTTTGTGCAGGCGTAACCAGGGATGTTGCTTTGAGGCCTTTGAGCAGTGAAGAAGGGAAAAGGTCCCTAGTCCCTAAACAGGGGGAAGATAAGAAGCGAAGAGCTTCCTCTCGGTCAGAGGACCCCAAGCCCAAAACTCGAGGGGTGAGGAGAAAAGCAATTGCCCTTTCGATTGACTCGGTCCAACGACTAAGAGAAGAAGAAGAAGAAGAAGAAGAAGAAGAAGAAGAATAAGAAAATAACTCCTCGGCTTTGGTAGTCCGATCTACGGAGGCCATCGAGGTTGCCAGAGCTCCCGAGCCGATGGCGGTAGTGCCTGTCGGGGTTGTTTCCGAAGACCTGAGTCTCGGCCGGAGTACTCCGAGTGATTTGCTCGGGTCTATGACAATGGGTCATTCGCCTTCTCTTCCATCTTTTTCTAAGGAGGCGTTGAAGGAAGCTCGAGAGTTGAAGACTCCCGATATTGGCGCAGGATCTAGTGTAGGGGATCCTTTTAGGGATTGTTTTACTAGAGTCAACGATGGTTCTGATATCGATGATGCTTCTCTTTTATTAGAGGAGACTCAGCGTTTCATTACTCGGGTAATAATTCTTCCATACTTGGTTTCTTTGTTCTTTTCCATACTTGACTCGTGTTTCTTACTGTGCAGGCCATTAGTAGGTTTCGAGTCGATCTTAGCCAGTGTGAGGCCGAGCTCCGGAAGGTCTCAGGTGAGAGAGATGCCCTGCGGCTTCTTTGCAGCCAAAAGGACGAGGCTATAAAAGACCTCCAAGCGGATTTGGCTAAGGTCCGTGAAGAAGGGGTCGAGCTTGATAAGCAGGTGAGCCTCGTTCTGTTAAAGTATGGGTCTGACTCAACCATGGAAGTTAACCCTTCGTTGTCTCAGTTGCAGCAAAAGATCGAAAAGATCGGGTTACTTCTAGAAGAAGTCGATCAAATCCGAGCTGAATGCAATCGGTGGAAGGAGACCCTCGACCGCCTGGCAGCGAATAAAGAAACCATCTTAACAAAATTATTATCGGCTGATGTTCAACTTCGAAGTATCAAGCAAAAGGGGTCGGTTCAAGCTAAGAAGATCGAGGAGCTTGAAACACGGCTTGCTGAGGCTAAGGCGGAGGTTGAGTCATCGAAAGTCTTGGCGGATAAGTCCATTGCTGTATATCGGGCTGATGCTGAGGCTGCTCAGATGGAGGCCCGGGAAGCGGCGAAGACCGCCGATGCTCGAGCTCATTGGGTTGCCGAACTTGCTAAGTGTAGGTCTCGGAGGGAGACCCTCGAGGAGATACACGCTCGAGGTTTCGACCTTACCGAAGAGGTAAAAAAAGGCAAAAGAGCTCGAAGCGGAAGCTGAATCCTTGGCTTCTGATGATGATGATGATGATGCTGGTAGCAAAAGCGAATCCGAGGACGGGGAAGAGCTCGACCAGGAAGCTTAGTTTCTAATTCTTCATGTTTGTAAATTAATCACGTAGGCAATTTTTGTATATATATGTATAACGAGGTCGACTTGTTTTTGTTTTGTGAATACTTTTAATCGAATGTTGACCTTGTAGTCTCTCTAATCGATCAGATTTGTAGCCCCTGGGTTTGCTTGTTGAGTCGATGATTCAAACTTTAAAGGAACATAATATGTAGGTGTAATGTAATGGTTGAGTTAATGTAAACTCAGAGTAAAAGTAGCTTATTAGCCGTCGAGTGAATGTTTTGAACTTGAAATATTGTAGCCCGTAGGCGTAATGGTCGAGTGAGTGCTTGCTCGAACTCGGAATAACAGTAGCCCGTAGGCTTAATAGTCGAGTGAATGTTTCGAAATTGAAATATTGTATCCCGTAGGCATAATGGTCGAGTGAGTGTTTCTCGAACTCGGAATAACAGTAGTCAGTAGGCTTAATAGTTGAGTGAATATTTCGAACTCGAGATAATGTGGCCCGTAGGCTTAATAGTCGAGTGAATATTTCGAACTCAAGATAATGTGTCCCGTAGGCGCAATGGTCGAGTGAGTATTTCGAACTCGAGATAAAGGTAGCCCGTAGGCTTAATAGTCGAATGATTGTTCCAAACTTGAAATATCGTAGCCCGTATGCATAATGGTCGAGTGAGTGCTTGCTCGAACTCGGAATAACAGTAGCTCGTAGGCTTAATAGTCGAGTGAATATTTCAAACTCGAGATAATGTGGCCCGTAGGCTTAATAGTCGAGTGAAGAACTCGAGATAATGTGGCCCGTAGGCGCAATGGTCGAGTGAGTGTTTCGAACTCGAGATAAAGGTAGCCCGTAGGCTTAAGAGTCAAATGATTATTTCGAACTCGGAATGAAAGTAGCATGTAGGCTTAATGGTCGAGTGAGTGCTTGCTCGAACTCGGAATAACAGTAGCCCGTAGGCTTAATATTCGAGTGATTATTTCGAACTCGGAATGTAAGTAGCCCGTAGGCTTAATGGTCGAGTGAGTGCTTGCTCGAACTCGGAATAATAGTAGCCCGTAGGCTTAATATTCGAGTGATCATTTCGAACTCGGAATGAAAGTAGCCTGTAGGCTTAATAGTTGAGTGAATCTTAATTATGGTTGCACAATAAATCTCAAGTCATTGCACATGTGTTTATGTTTGGGCCATTCTATATGAGCATGGTTCATTTTGACCATTTGGCTCTTACAATTTTTCCTGTTGGAACCCTATTGTTGTGAGATGACTTTCTTGCATCTGAACTCAATGTATTTGAGGGCCCTGATTCCCCCCCCCCGGTATTCGAGGTCGATTGGAAAGAGGCCTCGGATATTGTTAGAAGTGCAACACGATCGATGGTTGCCTCATTAAAAACCTTGCCGAAAAACCCATTTGGGAGAAAATCGGTCTAAGGGAAAAAGAGTGCAATGCGTGCTTTTAAGCGAAAGATCTTATTCAGCTCTTGTTCGGACTTCTGCATGGGTTAGTTAGATGAATATGGAAAGGTCGTACCTTAGTAGTAGTACCGTTTTAGATGTGATACATTCCAACTGCTTGATAGTTGTTTACCGTTTATGATGTCGAGCCTGTATGATCCTTTTCCAACGTTCTCGAGCACCTGGTATGGTCCTTCATAATTTGGTCCTAATTTTCCTTCGTTTGGATTCCGAGTATTGATGGTGACTTTTCTTAACACTAAGTCCCCCGGCTTGAAATGGCGAAGTTTAGTTCTTCGATTATAATACCTTTCTATTCGTTGCTTTTGGGTGGCCAATCGGATGGGGGCAGCTTCTCGTCCTTCATTCGATAATTCAAGGCTGGTGTTCATAGCCTCGTTATTTGATTCTTCCGTCATGAATTGAAATCTGGGACTAGGTTCACCGACTTCAACTGGTATCAATGCTTTGGAACCATATACTAAGGAGAATGGGGTCGCCCCCGTACTGGATTTTGACATTGTTCGGTATGCCCAAAAGACTTCGGGCAGGATTTCTCTCCATTTTCCCTTCGCGTCGTTCAATCTCTTCTTCAAGTTTTGAAGAATAGTCTTGTTCGTTGATTTAGAATCAGAGTTGCGGGTACGACCTGATCTTGCAGGCCGAGCTGTTCTACGACCCTCGATCTGATGATGTTGGCCGAGCTACCTGGATCAATTAACACACGCTTAATCTTAGTTTTATTCATGAGTACAGATATTACCAGTGCATCGTTATGGGGTTGGATGATTCCCTATGTATCTTCATCACTGAAGGACAAAGTCCCTATGGATGTATACTCTTGAGTTCGAGATCGCTTTTCCCTCACAATCGATGTTTTAGTGCATTTAAGCATCAGTCCCTGAAGGGCATCGACGCCGCCGATGATCATGTGAATGACGTGTTGCGGTTCTTCTGGTTCGTTTTACTTGCCGAATTCCTTGTTCCTAAAATGGTTCTTCGCCCTATCACTCAAAAATTCCTGAAGGTGTCCTTTGTTAAATAAGAGGGCCACTTCCTCTCTTAGTTGCCTGCAATCTTCCGCTCTGTGGCCATGGGTGCCATGATATTCGCACATTTGATTGGGATTCCTTTGGGCAGGATCGGTCTGCATGGGTCGAGGCCATCTGGTATATTTGATGCGTCCGATGGCCGATACGATGGCGGATATATCAATGTTGAAGTTATACTCTGCTAATCGAGGGACTTCTATAGGATCAACATATTTATCAAAGCCGCTCTTGCTCATAAGTCCCCGAAAATTTTGCCCCCGATCAGTCCTTCGGTTGTTCCGAACCGTATCACGTGCTGAACCGTTGTTCATCCGATCTGTGTCGTACGGTTGGTATCGGTCTCTATTCGACCTTTGTTCTCTGTTGATTTCCCTCTGATTTTTAGTGGTTGTGTGGTTCTGACGTACGGGCCCATACGGAGCTCCCAATTGATCATCTTCAACCCTGATTTTTGATTGGTACCGGTTGCGTACATCTGCCCAAGTTATTGTTGGGTACTCGATCAAATTTTGTTTCAGCCGACATGATGCTGTCGAACTTAGCCCGTTCAGTCCTTGGGTGAAAGCTTGTACGGCCCAATCGTCTGTGACCGGTGGCAAGTCCATACGTTCCATTTGAAATCGGGATACGAATTCCCTCAGCATTTCGTTACCCCTTTGTTTTACTTTGAAGAGGTCTGATTTCCTTGTTGCAACCTTTATGGCACCAGAATGTGCTTTTACGAACGAATCTGCTAACATGGCAAAAGAATCAATGGAATTTGGTGGTAAGTTGTGATACCAGATCAGTGCTCCCTTTGCGAGGGTCTCTCCGAACTTTTTCAACAACACGGATTCGATCTCATCATCCTCCAAATCGTTTCCTTTGATGGCACATGTGTAGGAGGTGACGTGTTCGTTAGGATTGGTCGTACCGTTATATTTGAAAATTTCGGGCATACGGGATTTTTTGGGAATTGGTTTTGGGGTCGCGCTCGAGGGAAAAGGCTTTTGTATGAATTTTTTCGAATCGAGCCCTTTTATCATTGGCGGAGCCCCCGGGATTTGATCGACCCTAGCGTTATACGTTTTCACTTTTTTGTCGTTGGCTTCGACTCGTTTTGTGAGTTCCTCGAGCAATTTAGCAATTTTAGGAGCGGTCCCCGATTCCTCCTCGTTTGATTTCACTACGTTGGGCTCCGTTCTGGGGGTGACTTCTCGAAGAAGCGAATTGGAGTTCGGCCCGCTTTGCATATGAGTTCGGCTCTACAACTGAGCTATCGCTGCTTGTTGGGCTTGTAACATTTCGAAAATCATACGCAAGCTGACCCCAATTTCCCCCGTGTTGTTGGTGTCTCGGACTATGGGTCGAGCACCGCCCTGAACGCTTCTTTCCGGTTCAGAACGCTGATTCGCTTCTAGAGCTATTTGTGAATTGATATCCAATGGTACTTCGGCTCGAATTTCGGGTTCTTCGATTCGAGCCTCGTTGCCGTCGTCAGGTAGTCTTCCGGCCCCGGGCGCCAAGTTGTTGGTTTCATCTTGAAGGCCGGCTTCGAGGTCGATAGGTAGAGCCATTACTGATTTGAAATTGTAAGCTGGAGTGTACTGTAGATTTATATCAAACAATCACTGTTACCCTTAGCCCCACGGTGGGGCCAAACTGTTTACCCGAAAAATCAGATAACGTTAAATTTAGATATGGTTCTAAGGGTATGTAAATTTCTTTGATACAAAATGACAATACAGGTATTTTTACTATAAAATGGGAATGATGGACGGGAAGACTGAAATGAGTTAGAAAAACAAGCACAATGAAATCTTAATGTATCTTGGAGGACATGCGTCTATTGCAGTCTATCCCCCTTTTTATAGTAGAGGGTCAATGCTTTATCTATAACAACATAATAAAATAATACATATAGTGGAGGACCCATGATGATTTGTCTCTTCCTTGATTCTCGCCAAGATTCTCTCCCTCGGTGCGGTTGTAACGGTTCTTGTCTGCGAGCTTGGCACTGGCTTGAGCTCGGTGTTAGATCGAACCCCCAGTCTTGGTTCGAGCTCGGTTCTGCCTTGGGACATCGATATTCGGAGCCTGTGTCGATCGGTGTTGCCCCGTAGTCCAATTCGGACACGGGCTCGATAATGATATCGAGTTTTGCCGTTGATTGGTCTTATAGCTCGAAACCCGACGTCTCTACTTCGGAATTCGTCCGAGCTTGTCATGTGGATACCCTTCGATTGAAACGTCATTGTCTCGACCGGTCTTTATGACTGAGAATCGGTTTTGACCGTACACAAATTATACATTGATTATATATAGTTATACAAATATTATACATGAATTATACATATATTATACATCAAGCGACTATTTATAGTTTAAGAGATTATGTGGGCGTCTATTTAAGTTAATTCTTCTTCTCGGGCGCAGGAGATTCATTTGACCTTTTCTTCCTTGTATAATGTGATTGTATCTCGATTCCTGTAAGAATTTGCAATCGTCTATGATAACAAGATGATGGTATAATTCTGCAGGGATGGTATAACTGCAGCAATCTAAAGGACCTGTTAGGGGATGGGATTTTCACAGTTAATGGTGATAAGTGGAGGGGAACAGAGGAAACTGTCGAGACACGAGTTCTCGAAAAGGGTTTTGAGGGATTTCAGTAGTGTGGTCTTCAGGAAAAATGTGGCAAAGCTTGCCAACATATTGTTTGAAGTTGCAAATTCAGACAATATGTTGATCAGAAGCCAAGTTAAGGGGCAATATAAGAACTGTTGATGCATTTGTGTCTAAGCTGATCCATAGCAAGACGGAGCAGATGAGTAAATCAGAAGCAAATTTATTTGTAGGTGAATCACTCTTTAGTTTCTTTTTTTTTTTTTTTGTTTATATTTAGATGCTTAAACGGTATACCTACATTCAAGGTTTCTGCAATTACCGGGGCAGATCCAAGGTATTTGCGTGACATTATATTAAATGCAGGGGCGGCTCAAGCTCATACAAGGCCTAAAACGTAAAATCAAGTTTAATATGAGGCCTAAAGTGAAGTTTAATATGAATATGTTATTTTTATTTGAAGTATATTCTTCTACCTTTTTGAGATACAAAGTTATTAATAATTTGTTGTCAACTTGTCATCAATTTCTTCCAATAATTCATTTTTAATTAATATTATAGTCAACACATTTAATATTTTTTGATACATTGTTGATCTTAGCTAAAATTTATCAATTTTAATTTTGAAAAATTTGTTTCCGTTGTAGAAAATGTTATAGGAAACCGATATCTATAAGCAATATAAACAGTTGGAAAAGAATCAAACCTTTTGATTTGATTGAGTATATACTATATAGTATATTTTACTTGTACTATTTTTTCTTGCCAAATCAATATCAATCACACGTTAAAAAAATTATTCATACAGCTCATTTTTAAGTAAGTCAAACTATTACTTTATTTACATACCTATAAAAATTCTTTCCTTTTATATGACAAAGTCTATTTTTCTACAAAAAAATTCTCAATTTTATTTTATTTAAATAATTATATACCTATTGTACTTTTAAAAAATAGGCCCCCCTAAATGCACATGCCTTAGTAGCAATAGCCTTAGAGCCGGCCCTGATTAAACTTAATTATAGCAGGTAAATATACAACAACAACAACCACCCTTGCTTGGTTTATATGTATGCTATGCAAGTACCCACATGTATAGGAGAAAGTAGTACAAGAGATTAAAGAAGCAGCAAATGAGAAAGAAGATGCCACAGAATATAATGACTCGCCTGGCCATTTTGAGTGTTGTAGCCTCGTTCCCCTGTTTAATACTTATTCTGTGCTCAATTATTGTTATGTGACTTGTCGGGGTGGTTGGTTTGGTTCCGGGGATGTTTCGGAATGAATTGGGACACTTAGTCCCAAGGTTAGAAGCCTAAGTTCAAAGAGTTGACTAGATGTTGACTTATGTGTAAATAACTCTAGAATGGAGTTTTGATGGTTCCGATAGCTCCGTATGGTGATTGTGGACTTAGCAGCGTGTCCGGATATTGATTTGAAGATCCGTAGATAATTTTGACTTGAATTGGCGAAAGTTGAAAAAATAAAAGTTTGACCGAGAATTGACTTTGGAGTTACCGAGCTCAGATTTTGGTTCCGAAAGTTGGAATAGGTCTGTTGTATCATATATGACTTGTGTGTAAAATTTGAGGTTAATCGGAGTTGATTTGATTGGTTTCGACATCGATTGTAGAAGTTGGAATTCATTAGTTTTCATTAGGCTTACTGTAACGATCCAGCCGGTTGTTTCGGGAGTTATAGCCTTGTTTCCCCCATTTCTATTTTCTTTATGCTCTTAAGCTATAATATGATATGCCGGGTTAGTTGGTTTGGGCCCGGAGTGATTTCGGAGTGGTATGAGATACTTAGTCTTTTATTTAGAACCTTAAGTTGAAAAAGTCAACTGTATGTTGATCGATGTGTAAACGATCTCAGATTTAAATTCTGATGGTCCTGTTAGCTCCTTTAGGTGATTTTGGACTTAGCAGTGTGTCCGGAATGTGATTTGGAGGTCCGTGGTAGAATTAGGCTTGAATTGGCGAAATTGAAAATTTGACGATTTTTGGTCGTCAGTAAAAAATTTGATATCGGGGTCAGAATAAAATTCCGGAAGTTGGAATGGGTTTGTAGCGTGATTTGTGACGTGTATGCAAAATTTGAGGTCATTCAGACGTGGTTTTATTGGTTTCGGCATCGGTTGCCGAATTTGGAAATTTAGAAGTTCTTAGGCTTGAATCCGAGGGTAATTTGGTGATTTGATGTTGTTTTGAGTGATTCAAATGTTCGACTAAGTTTGCATGTGTTATATATGACTTGTTGGTATTTTTGGTTGAGGTCCCGAGGGCCTCGAGGTGATTCCGGGTGGTTAACGGATTTGTCGAAGTTGAAAAATGCAGCTGAAGCTGCTGCTACTTCTATTTTCGCACCTGCAGAAGGAGGAGTCGTAGGTGCGAGGTCGCTGGTGCGCAAGGGGAGTCCGCAGATGCGGAAAAGAGGGCACTAGGCAGACTTCGCAGAAGCGGAAGGAAATGCGCAGGTGTGCTACCGCAGGCGCGAGAATTTGAAGCACATATGCGGAAAATGGGAGGCCAAGGCTGGAGCGCAGGCGCGAAGAATTTGGACGCACATGCGAGCCCGCAGGTGCGAAACCTGAGCGCAGGTGTGGAGGCTGAGAGTTTAAGTGATTCTCGCAGGCGCGTGGAATAGGCCGCAGGTGCGAAAATCTGGACAGAATGTATAGATAGCACTTCGCGAATTTTGGTTCATTTCCACCATTTTCAAGTCGGTTTTTGGAGCTTTTGGAGTGATTTCGAAAGGTGATTCAAGGGCTATCAGTAAGGTAAGTTGCTTGAGCCCTAATACTTGTATACATGATGATTTTTCGTTGTTTAATCATTGTAATTAGTGAAAATGAGGGGTTAGGGCTTGGAATTTCTAAGAGTTTAATTTAAGGCTTTGAAGGACCAAACGATGTCGGATTTTGATGAATTTGGTATGGTTAGACTCATGAGTGAATGAATTTTCTAGTTTTGTAAATTTTTTCGGATTTCGAGACGCGGGAACGAGGGCCGGATTTGAGCCAATTTCGGATTTTGGTATAATTTGATAGTTTTTCTTGTGAAATTTATTCCATTAGCGTATATTGATGTATTGTACTGATTGTAAATAGATTTGGAGCATTTGGAGGCCGAGTCCAGAGGCAAGAGCATTGCGGGGTATAGATTTGACCGGTTTGAGGCAAGTAACGATTGTAAATCTAGTCCTGAGGGTACGAAACTCCGAATTTTTTATCATTCTACTATTTTTAGTGACGCATATGCTAGGTGACGGGCGTGTGGGCGTGAACTGTTGGGGATTATGACTTGGTCCATCCCGTAGCAACTGTAAAGTTTCATACTTTGTTGAAACTATATAATACTTGTATGTTTTAAAAAGAGTTATCTGTAAATTGGGCCGAATGCCATGTTTGGGCCTTGTGCTAGTGCTGTTTGACCCTTAGGGGCATTTTCTTACTATCCTCTCACTGTTTTCGATTGAAAATCTATACTCAGTTATGGTTATACTTGTTTACTGCATAACTCAATTTTATGACTCTATTTTGATGCATATAAATGTTGTTTTAGGTCGAATGCCCTACTTTTACTGAAATGCCCGAGTGGCTTGAGAGGTTTATGACTGAGTGAGGTCGAGGGCCTGATTTGTGAGGATATTTATGGGATCGGGCTGCACGTCGCAGCATGTTGCATATTTATGGGATCGGGCTGCACGCCGCAGCATGTTGCATATTTAGGGGATTGGGTTGCACGCCACAGCATGTTTGATATCAGCCGAGGGCCTGATTATGAGGATGAGTGTGGATCAGGGCTGCCCGCCTGCAGCATACTTTATTATTATAGCACGTGAGTTGTCCGTGCAGATTATAGCGCTTGGGCTGAAGGAGCCCCTCCGGAGTCTGTACACACCCCCAGTGAGCGCAGGTACCTACTGAGTGCGAGTGCCGAGGGTCGAGTGCCGAGTGCTGAATGACTAGGAGGCATGAGTGATTGTAAGGTATGCCCGAGTGGCAAGAGTGATTGTAAGGTATGCCTGAATGGCACGAGTGACTGTGAGGTTTGCCCGAGGGGCTGTATATGAGTGATGTTTTGCCGGAGGGGCTGTTTATGATTTCATCATTTTTGCTCACCTTTGCATTTTTTATCTATTGAAAAATATCTTTAAATGATTTTTACTGGAACTGGGTTTAAACGAGATATTTTGATTCAAATCCTGATTTTTAAAGCATGTGGTATTCTACGGAAATTTCCCGATATGAACGTTATATACTTTATTGCTTGTCACTACTACTCAGTCTTTATTTATTGTTGTTACTTACTGAGTTGGCGTACTCACGTTACTCCCTGCACCTT
The DNA here is from genome assembly GCF_000390325.3 of Nicotiana tomentosiformis. Classification (NCBI taxonomy): domain Eukaryota; kingdom Viridiplantae; phylum Streptophyta; class Magnoliopsida; order Solanales; family Solanaceae; genus Nicotiana; species Nicotiana tomentosiformis. The sequence goes on from NC_090812.1 coordinate 51,872,922, forward strand.
GTGTGCAGATCCAGGTGTAGCTGGACACGGTAGCGGTTGTTGATTATTTTGGTTGCAGATTTTCTCGGGGATAGTAAGGTAGCTGCTTGGCGACCGCAACCCCTGCTCTTCTCCCTTTTATCTTTCTCTAGTTGCATTTAGCTATTTTCCAGGCTGAGTTAGCCTTGATATTGTTAGACAGATTGTTGTAGATGCTCATGACTAGTGACACCCCGATATCGGGCTTTTCTTTTCCGCACGTTTATTTTGATTTGAACTCCTTTGCGAAGGTTTTTATGTTAAATAGCATTGAAATTATCTTTGAAATGAAACTATCGGTTTGTTTTGGAAATGAGTCGGCTTGCCTAGTTCCACAATAGGCACCATCACGACAGGGGTTTGCTTGGGTCGTGACAGATTGGTATCAGAGCCTAGGTTACATAGGTCTCACGAGTCATGAGTGGGTTTATTAGAGTCTTGCGGATCGGTATGGAGACGTCTGTACTTATCTTCGAGAGGCTGCAGAACCCTTAGGAAAATTTCACTTTCTTGTATTATATCGTGCGAAATTGATTCAGCTTGAAACATAACTCTTTGAATTCCTTCCACGCATTCGTATGCGCACATGAGCGCTCGGTATCAGTTGTGCATCGCCGGCTTGTGATTCTATGAACGAGGTTCGAGGTGTGTATTATGTTTTTTGGTGATGGGCTAGTCTGGAGGACTTGAGGCCAGGTTTAAACCGTAGTTTTGGCTCAGTAGCTTCAGTTGTAACCTGTACATTTGGACTCATATGTCCGGTAATGCCCCTACGAGTGGAATTTGTGGCTCGATGATCGGTGGAATAGTTTTGTGATGAGTATGATGTAACTGTGGGATGTGTTAAGATGATTTAAATGTGACGAGAAATGTTTCCTTGAAATGTAAAGGAAGGCCATTGGGCGCTTGATTTTCATTTTGATGTGACGTACGGTCTCGAGTGTGAATGTTCTGAAGGATCTTTCACGTTGTTAAATTTTGGGGCAAATTAAATTCTCATGTCTTGTCAATGAGTTTGGACTAAAGAAGAGTAAGTGATTGTGTAGTAATTGTGGTTGCGAATGGGTATTTTTGATGTTGATGGCTCGAGAAAGATGATCTTCGAAGTATTGGTTCAAGTGCGATAGAGATACATTTCGATTTGATGCAGCAGTTGGGTAGCAAAGTATGAGGGAAGACATGAAGGGAAGTGTTTCGCGGTGGATGAAGTACTAGCAGGTCAAGTAGGAGAAGTAGAGGTTGAGAAGTTTCTTAAAGGAGATGATTTAACCGAAGTAAGAGTGGCAGATTAGCATATGAATTCACTAGTAGGGTAGTCGTGCGCCTTGACTGCTTGGCGACCGCAACCCCTGATCTTCTCCCTCTTATCTTCCTCTAGTTGTATTTAGATATTTTTCAGGCTGAGTTAGCCTTGATATTGTTAGACATATTGTTATAGATGCTCATGACTAGTGACACCCCAATATCGGGCTTTTCTTTTTCATACTTTTGTTTTGATTTGAACTCCTTTGCGAAGGTTTTTATGTTAAATAGTATTGAAATTATCTTTGAAATGAAAATATCGGTTTGTTTTGGAAATGAGTCGGCTTACCTAGTTCCACGATAGGCGCCATCACGACAGGGGTTTGCTTGGGTCGTGACACTTACATTGGGTGCGATTCGTGTTTCTGATGTTGTTTGATATGATTTGAGGCCTCGACTAAGTTCATATCGTGTTTTAGGACTTATTGATATATTTTGTTAAGGTCCCGGGGGCCTCAGGTAGATTTCGAATGGTTAATGAATCGAATTTTAAACTTAAAAATGGCTAAGGAGTTCTGGACTAGTGCGATCGTACGTGCGAAGGATTTGGTCACAGGTGCGAGACCGCAGGAGCGTGGTTGGCATCGCAGAAGCAGATTTTGGCTGGGCTGAGGGAATGCACATGTGCGAGGTATTTGCCGTACCTGCGAGAGCACAGATGTGAGAATGGGAGCGTAGGTGCGAAAGGCGAGAGGCGGGCATTTTCCGCAGAAGCGGAGCCCAGGTCGCAGGTGTGACTCCGCAGATACGGAGTCTGGTCCGCAGAAGCAATGGCAGGGCCTTCAAGGGTAAACCGCAAAAGCGAAATTTGGCCGCACCTGCAGAACTGCAGGTGCGAGATGTCTAGCAGAGTTATAAGGTCGACGGTTAAGTCATTTTTCTCATTTTTAGACTTTGCAAGCTCGGTTGAAGGCGATTTTTGAGAGGGGTTTCGCGAGATTTCATGAGGTAAGCCACCTTTGGTCATTTTTATCTAATTATATTGATTACCCATCGAATTTTTCACCTAATTTATGTGTTTTTAAGGTGACATTTTGGGAGTTTTGGGCTAGGGATTGGAGAGTGAGAATTGGGGATTTGAGTGGCGATTTGGTGTCGGATTTGAGTAATTTTGGTATGGTTGGACTCGTGGTTAAATGGGTCTTCGGATTATGTAACTTTTGTTGAATTCCGAGACGTATGACTGGGGTTGACTTTTTTAGTTGACCTTTTGACTTTTGATTAAGAATATAGCATTTTTCATATAGAATTGATTCCTATAACTTGTGTTGATTGAATCGAGTTGTTTGTGGCTAGATTCAAGGCGTTCGGAGTCCGATACGCGAGGTAAGGGCTTATTAGAGTAGAGATCTGCGCGATTTGAGGTAAGTAACACTTCTAAATTTGGTCCTAAGGGTATGAATCCCTGAATTACGTGTTATGTGATTGGTATTAAGGCGACGCTCATGCTAGGTGACGGGCGTGTGGGCGTGATCTGTAGGGATTGTGACTCGGTCGATCCCGTGGAACTGTGTAGTCAAATAATCTTATCATTATCTATATATTCTCTATGTGTTAGAGTAATTGAGCTGGTGATTTATGTTAGGCTATATGTTTATTCTGTTGAGACCCACTGTGGTCATTTCTGTTGTTGAATTATTTGCTTAGATAGAAATTTTGTACTCAATCACATTCATCATTTGCATATTATATCTTAGTCTCTGTTACTATTTATTGTTGTGTTATATATCATTGTTTGGGCTAATTGGCATGTGATTTGTGAGCTCGAGAGACTGGAGAGATTGATGACTGAGTTGGGGCCTAAGAAGCGTGTTGTGAGTGAGATTTGTGGATAGGGATACACGTCGTAGCAGGCTTTATGGATTATATGTGGATCGGGCTACACGATGCAGCAGGCCTTTTAGGCTTTATCACTATGGGATGCAGATGCACGCCGCAACAGGCCAAATTGGCTTATTATTAGCGCTTTGGCAGAATCCGCCCCTCCGGAGTCTGACATACCAGTAACGAGCGCATGTACCGTACAGTGCTGAATGACTGAGTGTATTGAGCTTAACTGTTAAACTTAGAAGCATGTCTACATTCATGTACTGTGTACTAGTGGTGGGCATAATACCGACCGAACCGAAAAAATTGTCTGAATCGTAAACTTCGGTTCATTCGGTTTCCATTTTTTTGGCTTATTCGATCGGTTTGCGGTTTATGTTTTTTTATAATTTCGGTGTTCGATTCGGTGTTCGATTTTGTAACTTCGATTTTTGATTAAACCGAAAAAATAAAGTTTTCTAATATGGGTCCTAGCCTCTGGGCTCCTCTTAAGGTCTAGCCCAACTTTTTTACATATTTACATTAAGAAATTTGAAGCCCAAACACACATAAAATCTCACAAATAAATATTGTTGGTATATTTTGGAATAATTCTAGAATATTGCATAACTAATTAGCGTATTTGGCTATATAAATAATATAATAGTGGTATAATATATACACATATATGTTTATTTATACATATTATTTACAAAAATTGCTGGTACATAATATTAAATGTATATTATGATACCTTACACGTTTATTTGTGAGTATATATCTGGATTTTTTTAAAAATAAATTTGAATGTTATAATCCTATAATTACACTTCTTCTAATCCTACCGAATTTTAGAGTAATAAAACGTATAATGGTAAGGATATTGTTATGATGAAAGAGAATGTGTGATAATTAAATTATGAGAGAGAATTATGAATAAATTGATAAGGATAACCGATGCCTTAATTTGAGATCATTATTTAACTTTAAAACATGTTTGCACGTAAACAATCTTTAAGATGCTATAAATGTTAATAAATCTATCATTTTTGAAAGAAATCTAAGCTGCTGCTCTTTATTAAAATAGCTTTTTATTAATGACCAACAATGTAAAAATCTCTATAAGTATCGCGTTTTCGAGTTTTAGCTGTACTAAAATATGAAATTAGTCATATTTTTTAGTAGAAAAAGTCTAATTTAAAAGCTCAATACGATAAGACCAAATCGACCGAATTGAACCAAAAGTCGACCGAACCGAATTAGCAAAAACCGAAGAAACCGAACTAATTTTGGTTCGGTTATTGGTGCACCAAATAGAAAACCGAACAAACTGAACCGAACTATATGTAAATTGAACTGGCCGACGCCCACCCCTACTGTGTACCAAGAGATTATGAGTTTCTCTGAGATAATATTGTCATATTTTCTGTTATTTCCGCACTGTTAAACTCTGTATTTGGATTGTATTGGTTGAGCTCGTCACTGCTTTCAGCCCAAAGGTTAGTCTTGTTACTTATTGAGTTAGTTGTACTCATACTACACTCTGCAGTTCATGTGTAGATCCAGATACTTCCGGGCACGGAGGTTACTAGTGTTGGAGCTTATTCAGTTCGGAGACTATCGAGGTAGCTGCCTTGGCGTCCGCAGACCTTGACTCTCCTCCTTTATCTCTTAGTTTTATTTATACTGTTCTACCTTCCTAGATAGTGTTTCAGTTGTCAGACCGTGTTATTGTATAGATGCTCATGTACTCAGTGACACCCGAATTTTGGAAAATTATGTATTGAGTTGCGGTGTTTTCACCCCGTTATTATGAGATTTTATTTATTTAAACCTATTTCAGTATGTTTTGGAATTAAAGATGCCTGTATTCGTGAGTTGTCGGCTTGCCTAGTATAGCGATAGGCGCCATCACGGCACATGTAATTTTGGATCGTGACACAGACATAACGGATTTTGTTGCTAATGTGAGTGAAGATGCCCTTGAAAAGATGCAATATCTTCATGCAACATTGACAGAGACTCTTAGGCTCTATTCTCCGCGGGGATAAAAATTTAATACCGCTTATTCCTTGTTTGGTTATTAATTGTGGGATAAGTTATCTCAAGATTAAAAATAATAACAGAGATAACTTATACCTACGAGAGGGTGAAATAATAATTCCACGATATGCTTTCCCATGATAAATCAATAAAATTGACAATCACTGAATCACAGGATTAATACGGCAAGACTGCCCAGCATAACTTATCTTCAAAGCAAAGGACCCCTTAGTACCTATACAGTACTGACACATTAACTGGCTAAGTACATTATTGTGCTGATAAAACAGGCAGGGCCAATAATTTGTTTGGGAAAGGAGTTTGCTTACAGGCAGATGAAGATATTCTCTGCTGTGTTGTGACGTTACTTTGTTTTTAGGTTGAGTGATGACAAGAAGACTGTCAGCTACAGTACAATGATTAATCTTCACATCGACGGCGGACTTCATGTTCGTGTCTTTCATAGATAAGGCCATTAGAAAGAGTTTCCATAAATATGTTCAGTATTGGTCCCCAAGGATACTTCTACTAAACTTTGATTCATTCCCTTTGTGTTTTTATCACGTGTTGGATTGGGTTATGCGTTGATATACCCACTCTCTCCCCTTCCCCAACCCCTTCTTAGAAGAAAATACTAATAGCGTTTCTAAGGTCAGTAAACTATTTCCATGGAACATCGTGTAGAACCAAATCCGGATTATTTAATCAGTATAAATTGTCTGTCTTATTTATACAATATTAGTTTTCCAGTATAAAATTCTGCATAACCAATATAGTCTCGGTATAACTGATCCGGCTTTGGTTTCCAGTATTAAATGTCGCATAAGTCATGCAGAGTTTAGTACCAAAAATCATACATTGCATTACTACTTCCGGTATACCTTACACTAGAATTTATATACACCTTATGTTTCATATTTATGTGATGATATTTGATTGGGCATACAGTATGAAAACTTTGGAATTGTGATTCTAAACGTACCAAAAGACAATTCTATTGATTAAAAAAATTTATTATCAAGGGTAAAATAGAAACTTAAATTAAATTAGTGCTCACAATCATACAAATTTAAGGATGCTGACTGCTGAGGTGGGGACAAACAAGCAAAAACAGCAGAGCAAGTTGTAAGACTAGTTAAACGTTACACTATGTCTAATGCTGAGACGCCATATTTATGTTCAAATCCAAAGGGGTCCCAACCTCCAAAGTCCAATTCTTCTTTCAAGGGGATAGGGACATCTTCTTTTGTTTATTCTGCTAGTTTCTTTCAGTTCATTTTCTACATGACTAGGACTTTGATTTTTCCCCGCTCCCACCCAACAAGAATCCAAACCATTTCCCTCTAAGAAATCTGCTAGATAATTCTAGCAAGAACGAAAAAGATTGGCGAAAAGATTCTTGGGCATATCTCTTTTGTACTCTATTTGGCAAGTTGCTCGGATCGCATGTGAACAATTTTCTGGATTTGTCTTAGCAATGGCGGAGCCAAAAATTTATATAAGAAAATTAAATAAGATACTAATCTTAGATCGTCCACCTGGAATGTGAATCTACGACCTAAAACAATTTTTGAACCCCTTTGCTACTTTACAAGAATTTTTTCCTTATGTTAAGGAGATTCGACAGTTTAAATATTATAAAAAGAATTCATTTTACTCACTCCACAGAGTGTAATTTTTCAACGCCCTATTGGTAAAAATGGATATTCTCTATACTATCTTCACCTGTATAGCGATCCTCTTATTCATATGTGTCGCTCCCATTTTAGTTTTAATAGTAAGGATCTATGTTGGCAAGTCAATCAGAAACCCCAAATATGCACCAGTGGTAGGGACCGTGTTTCATCAACTCTTCTACTTCAACAGACTCTATGATTATCAAACAGAAGTGGCTAAAAAAACCCCTACTTCCCGGCTTCTATCGCCGGAGCAGAGTGAAACATATACTACTGATTCAAGAAATATTGAACACATTCTTAAGACCAACTTTAGCAAGTACTCCAAAGGCAAGCGTAATCAAGAAGTTCTGAGGGACTTGTTTGGCGAAGGGATTTTTGCCGTAGATGGTGAAAAATGGAAGCAACAGAGAAAACTTTCAAGCTTTGAGTTCTCAGCAAGGGTCTTGAGAGACTTTAGCTGCACAGTTTTCAGAAAAAGAGCAACCAAATTAGTCAGCAAGGTTTCTGATTTCTCTCTTGCCAACCAAGTTTTTGATATGCAAGTAAGTTATTCAACAACTCTCTTTAGCACTTACCCTCAAATTTAACAATACTTGAACAGCTCAATAATTTCACTGGTTAGTTGTTATTACTAGACTATGGCACCATATTTGTAGGAACTGTTAATGAGAAGCTCCCTGGATTCAATATTCAAAGTTGGCTTTGGAGTTGATCTGAACTGCCTGAATGGATCAGGAGGAGATAATAACAAATTCATCAAAGCCTTTGATGACTCGAATGAATTGACATACTGGCGCTATGTCGATCCATTCTGGAAGCTTAAGAGATTCTTCAACATTGGCTCTGAATTCCTCCTTAAAAAGAACATCAAGTACATCCACGAATTCGTTGATGAACTGATAAGAACAAGGCGCAAACAGCTAGAAATGAAACAAGATTCTGTAAGTCTTATTTTGTTATTATTAGAATATTTTGAGAGCTGGAAGTGAAACGTTTCCATCTTCTAAAGCTTATGAATCTTTTTTCCGTTGTGCAAGATGGATAAGGAGGACATACTCTCAAGGTTTCTGGTAGAGAGTAAGAAGGATCCAGAGAAAATGAATGATCAATATCTCAGAGATATTATACTGAATTTCATGCTTGCTGGCAAAGATAGTAGTGCTAATACTCTTTCATGGTTTTTCTACATGCTTTGCAAGAGCCCCTTGATCCAAGTAAAGGTTGTTGAGGAAATAAGACAAGTTATTGGTTATAACATAAGCGATAGTGAAAGTGTAGATGATTTTGTGGCAAGTATTACAGAAGAAGTCCTAGAAAAAATGCATTATCTTCATGCAACATTGACAGAGACCTTGAGGCTATACCCTGCAGTCCCAGTGGTAAAACATTTGTTTAAGAAAACACAATTTTTTCATAATCGAAACCAAACTACTCTATCATTTCTACTTTCTGTATCTATAGATGACTATTTGTCATATCCAACATGTTATTTTTTTATACTCAGGATGGCAGGTGCGCGGATGCAGATGATGTTCTTCCTGATGGCTTTCACATCAGAAAGGGGGATGGAGTCTATTATATATCCTATGCAATGGGGAGAATGCCTTACATTTGGGGAAATGACGCTGAGGATTTCCGACCTGAAAGATGGTTGAAGGATGGGATTTTCCAGCCAGAGTCACCATTCAAATTCATAGCATTTCATGTAAGTATTAAACTTCCATACTTTATTAGCGCGACTACCAAATTGATATAGATGATCACTGAGGCTATATAGTTTGTTGTTAAGTGTAGTTCAGAAAATAGGAAATTATGCTCAAATATGTCAAGTTTTAGTACAGACCTAACGGAATATATAGCAGTTTGCATGCTTCACATAAGGGCTGCATCATGTTATTATTCTCTAACTAGTTGTTTCATTTGATTTACAGGCTGGTCCACGAATATGTCTAGGCAAAGATTTTGCTTATCGACAAATGAAGATTTTAGCAATAGCTCTTCTTCATTTCTTCAGGTTCAAATTATCAGATGACACGAAAGAAGTAACTTATAGAACCATGTTTACACTCCACATCAATGAAGGGCTTCCAGTTCTTGCAGTTCCAAGAAGAGGATGAAATGCAGAAGGCACTTTGATTATCATCTTTATAGCTAATGTACAGAAGTCAAGTCAGTCCATTTCTGCCATTTGAAAAATAAGTTCAACTATTCACAACTTTGTGACTACAAAATGAATGCTAATATTTCATCAGGTTCTTGATTTCTTCATAAAAGTACGAACTGGCTTCATATTAGTGGGATGTCGTACCCTGCATTCCATATTCAAAAGTTGGCCTTTCTTAGCGAACTTGAATAACAAACTAAAAAGTAGTAGTTGAAATTATAACAAATTATGTAGTCCAATTCAGTGACTTAGTAATACATAATATACATATGTGTATGTATATATTATAGGATCAAACTCATCTGAACTCAGTGACTTTAGATCCTAAATTCGCTTCTAGTACATGATTATAAAGTCAAGAATTTACGACGTTATCTAACCACGACGTTTGATGGACTAAATCAGATGATACCCTATAAAATAGATTGCACAAACATGGCTTTAGAAATATTGGATGCTTGACATTCGGGGTGTACATAGGTCGGATTGGTTCGGGTTTTTCAATTATCAAACCAAACCAATTACATCAAATTTTTAAATCTATAAACCAAACTAAACCACACCAACAAAAGTCGAATTTTTCAATCACGGTTTTTTCGGTTTTCTCGGATTTTTCGGATTTTTTTCCGGTAAAATCTTCATGGCACAACATATAACTTGTGCTCCAAAAATTTATTTGATACTAATCGGATACAACTATATAAGATGTTACCCATGAAAATAACACAAACTAATGTGAGATGAATCACGACATTATACTAAGATATTCGCATAAAACAAATATTGCCAACTAATAAGCCATAATGAAAATGAATATAATCTAAAAGTATTGAATCTTGCTAAAATAAGTACGACGAATAAGTACTAAGTATTAATTATATAACTAAACAATAAAAAAATAAAGTTATGTATTTTCATTGTCTTAAACCAATGAAAAATAATATATATATCCAATCGTCATTCCTAATATTGAAATGATTTTTTTTTTTTAGCATTGATATTGATTTGGTTTTGCTTTGGGCTTTATTTGAGTTACTAACAATTAGGGGTATTATCACGTTTAGCACGCGTCAGAAATTATTTACATCTGGTATCCAAAAAAGTGTATAAAATTTATATAATTTTTGTATATAACATACAAAATGTATATATATATATATATATATATATATATACAAAAAATATATAAATTTTATACACTTTTTCAGCTATTATTTTTACAACGGTTAAACAATGTCATTTTTCCTAACAATTATGGGTTATAACATAGGGGATCTTTGGCAAATACCCAGGCAGGGGAAACTATTTACCCGCCCCTGCCCATATGGTTTGCCCCTACCCTTTTTTTTTTTAAATACCCAGTCAAACCCAACCAAATAACGTCAAACTAAGCTATTAAACCAAGTCAAACCAAGCTAATTCAAGCCAAATGGGTAATGGGTGGGTAGGTAGGGGTAATTAGTTTTAATTTGGTAGATATATATTGTAAATAATTTTTAAATGGGTAGGAAAGGATAATTATTTTAAGCTCGACGGGTATTCTGCATAGTAGGGGTGGCAAAATGGTTAAAAAAAAATATTTAACCACTCATATTATCCACTAAAAAATGGGTTAGATAATGAACTTTTTAAAAAATGGGTCAAATATGGATAAGAACCATATTATCCATCCATTTAGAAAATGGATAACTAATGGGTTTAACTTTTACATTTGTAAAACCTCAAATTGGGGAGTTTGGAAGACTAAGAATTCTCCCAAGTGATCATATTTATGAAGCCATGGATGATTACCTATATTATCCGTCGATTAACCCGTTTTTTATCCGTACTAAATATAGGTCGGGTCAGATAATTTATCTGTTTTTTCATTACCCGTTTTCGACCCGTCCCATATCCGACCCGCCCGTTTACCACCCATGCTGCATAGATTGCTTTATAACATAGTGGACCATTCAAAAAGTTTAAATCCAGGCTTTAAATAAGTTAAAAGAAAGAATTATGAAAAAGTTTAAGAAATATTCATAAATTACATTAGAATAAATATTTATTTATAAAATATTTTTAAAACTTGTATATATATAATGTCGGGTTTGTTTAATTTCAGTTTAACTTTTTTTAGTTAAGACCAAACCAACTAATTATGATCGACTTCTTTTTTCCAACATCAAATCATAATTTAATTTTTTTTTTTTGATTTGACTCGAATTATCAGTTTGATACACTTTGTCGATTTCCTTTATACTTTGATATTTTGACGGGTTAGCAGCTGCCTAACTCATAGGGAACCTAACATCAGCTTCACACTTATCCTTTACCAAAGGGCCTATCAGAAAGATGAGTTCGGGGGGAAAAGACAAACAGGAAGAAAGAGAGACAAATGAGACTACCTAAAAACTAATAGTAAAACAAAGAACGAGCCAATTTTTTGAGCTTAGGTGGATCACCTTCAACTCCCATGACGCATATTATTTGATACATTATTATAAGCCAGATATGAACAAGTTACATAATATATTATGAGCTACCTATGCACAAAGATAGGTTAGTTGTTTCCATGGATATTCTTCAGAGCTCCATGATCTACATACCAGCAACCATTCTCTCACTTATTTGTTTTGGTTTCATAGTTCATATTCTGACCAGAAAAGTACTAGGAAAACATGGCAAAAAGAGATTATACCATCCAATTGGTGGCACCATTTTCAATCAGCTTATCAATTTCCACAGGTTGCACCACTATATGACTGATCTTGCTGGCAAGTACAGGACTTACAGATTGATTAGCCCTTTCAGGAATGAGATTTATACTGCTGACCCTGTTAATGTTGAGTACATTCTCAAAACAAACTTTGACAACTACGGCAGGGTACACCATTTTCTTCAAATCCCAAATAACTTCTTCTTTTTTTTATGTTCATAATGTTTGATATTTCTTAATACCCCACTATTTAGTAATTTTTTCATTCATGACTAAACTCCATTGAAGTTGAGTAGAAGCATCAATAATGAAAGAAATGATGGAGAAGTAGTGTTATCTGCTTTTGGAAAAATTAGCACAGTTTCTTGTACATTGAATAATTCAATGTTTCTTATTTCGTGTTGTGGACAGATCTACAGAGCAGGGCTGCAGTTTTGGTTCTGATAAATGAGTATTTTGTAAATCACTTTGCTTACTGTAAATCAGATCTGATTATTTTGGCTCACATCTGCTACAAGTAGTACCAAATCTTGAGTAAATTCTAAGTATTTGGAGTTGGGAAATTGGAAATTAGTTGACTTTCCCGTCTGGCTGAAAGGTCAATATATCTAGTTGCAGTTCATTGAGGCACAGTTGATTGAATCTCATTTTCAGTATCTGCATCATGCAACTGTAAATCTGCTATTGTTCTATCAATCGATCAGCTATGCCTCAATTTCTAAATTAGTTGTAGTCAGCTATGAATCTGCCAGTCTACTGTAACAAATGATAGAATGATACCCGTGTTGCGACTTGAGTATTTTGTATAATCTACAGGGAAGGTATCATCACAGCATTCTAACGGACCTGTTAGGGGATGGGATATTCACGGTTGATGGTGATGAGTGGCGAGAACAGAGGAAATTGTCAAGCCACGAGTTCTCCACGCGGGTTTTGAGGGATTTCAGCAGTGTGATCTTCAGAAAAAATGTGGCAAAGCTTGCTCATATGTTGTCTGAAGCTGCCAATTCCAGCAAGATAGTTGATATCCAAGTATTTAGTCTCCATGACTTGACTGCATTGAACAGCCCTTCTTTGTTTTTACCAGATGAGTAAAGTAAACATAGTTTCATCAATGCAGGATCTATTCATGAAAGCAACTCTAGATTCCATATTCAGAGTTGCCTTTGGAGTTGAGCTAGACAGCATGTGTGGTTCAAATGAAGAAGGCAAAAAGTTTAGCGATGCATTTGACAATGCAAGTGAAATGACACTTTGGAGATATGTTGATATCTTTTGGAAGATTAAAAGAGCTCTCAATATAGGATCAGAAGCCAAGCTAGGGGACAATATAAGAACTATTGATGTATTTGCTTATAAGCTGATCCACAGAAAAACCGAGCAGATGAGTAAACCAGAAGCTAATTTATCTGTAGGTGAATCACTTTTTAGCTTAACCAGAAGCTAATGACGATAGATGCTTTGACATTATAATCTTTTTCCAGTTGCAGTGGAAGAAAGAAGACATTTTGTCAAGGTTTCTACAAATAACAGGAACAGATCCAAAGTTTTTGCGCGATATAATATTGAGCTTCATTATAGCAGGCAAAGATACAACAGCAACCACCCTTTCTTGGTTTATATATATGCTTTGCAAGTTCCCTTATGTACAGGAGAAAGTAGCACAAGAGATAAAAGAAGCAGTAACTGAGGAACAAGATGCACTGGACATAACGGATTTTGCTGCCAATGTGAGTGAAGATACCATTGAAAAGATGCAATATCTTCATGCAGCATTGACAGAGACTCTTAGGCTCTATCCTGCAGTTCCAGTGGTAATAAGGATCTTCTTGTGTCATACAGAAGTCACTAAGTAGATGTATGCTTTCAGATGTTAATTTTGTTTCTTGGGCTCACATTGTAGGACGCAAAAATAAGCTTTTCGGATGATACCTTACCAGATGGATTCAGTGTGAACAAAGGGGACATGGTGTCTTACCAACCATACGCGATGGGAAGAATGAGATTTATATGGGGTGAAGATGCAGAAGAATATAAACCAGAGAGATGGCTTGATGGGAATGGTTTCTTCAGGCAAGAGAGTCCCTTCAAATTTACAGCTTTCCAGGTTGGTTAAAGCTCCTTATCAGTTTTTAACATCATTTGTCAGAGAATTGAACATGAATTGTCTATACATTACTGTGCTGATAAAACAGGCAGGGCCAAGAATCTGTTTGGGGAAGGAGTTTGCTTACAGGCAAATGAAGATATTCTCAGCTGTGCTATTACGTTACTTTGCTTTCAAGTTGAGTGAAGACAAGAAGACTGTCAACTACAGGACAGTGATTAATCTTCACATCGACGGCGGACTGCACGTTCGTGTTTTCCATAGGGAGGGCCATTAAACGGAGCCACAGATATTTTATCTCCTCACTGAGTTCTGTATACTAGAGAGAGCAAATATGATACAGCTAATTTTTTTCTTGAATGCTGTTTATGATATCAGTATCCAAAATAAGCCTATCAAATAACATCGACCAGTCTGAAGATTTAGGTCCGAACTCTAAGAAAGGTATCATTGCTTCACATCCACATTTTCCTTGTTTTACGTCAGTCTCAGTTTTTCACAGGAATAACTGCTCCCCCCCCCCCCCCTCCCCAACCTCAGGTCAGGAGAAAATCGTAGTAAATTTTCAATTCTATTCTCTATCTTTAAAGCCTGGAACGCAGGTAGAAGTTGCATCAACTATAACTCCTCATCGCTGTTTACTGTTCACGAGTAATAAACAAGCATCTGAAAAGGTACAGTTACAAGTAAAAACTAACATATGTTCTATGAAAATGCTTCTATAGTCAATTTTGCCCTAAAGTTATGGGCATTACACTTGCATCGTTAACCAACTGACCAGCAGGATTCAGTATAGCAACTAAGGTTCGTAGGAAAATTATATACACATACACATTTACACACACCTGTGTAACACGTGTGTGTCTCAACGACGTCTCAATACCAAAATAAGAAAAGAATTGTAAGGCAAAAATAATGATGAACAGAGAGAAGTAGCTAAATAAACATGTAAAAAAGCACATCTTACAAGATAACATTTACAAGGGAGTATCTTGACTGTGATTCCACGACACTGAAGTCCCAATACAGTGATTGAGGAAGGGGAAGAAAAGATCAAATGGCTAAATTTCCTATACTCTAACATCAAACAATTGGACGGCATGTACAACTATATCGATCAAAACAATAAAAATAAAAATGCTGAACCCAGTAAAAAAAACTACTGGACAGCCCTGTGGTTTACCTATTACAGTACACTCATGTTACATGTCAATGTAAAACATTATCCTCGTTGCACAGTGACTATGATACAGTCAAGAGAAGGAGCCGCTGCGTGTCAGTTATGCATCCAAAGTTTTCGTATTTGATGCATAGCACTTTTCATCTTGTAAGATATGAATGGGATTTTTACCAGGAGAAACTTTGGTTAACCCTTGGTGAATCAAAGTCCAATTTCCTGAAACTTTCACTTTATAAGAGGGCTGAGTCCATCACCTTCCCAACCCAGCTTAAGCATTTGATCCACTACCTTCAAGCTCAACTGCATATGATATGGATAGAAAGTCAACTAAGATGTTTATAAGCTATAACCCCCCCCCCCCCCTCTCACCATTCTCCACTTAAATACAGGGCTTGGTCCACAAATTAGGTTCAAACTCGTGATATGCACATACCAAACATCTTGCCTTGTTTGCCATTGACCAAAGCCCGGGGAAATCAGGATAAACTCTTAATTTAGAAGAATGACATTAACAGAGAATTTTCAAAAGAAATCCATTTTGATATTCATAAAATTTATTAATCACTAATTTCCACAGTGGTGTTTGCACAGTCTAGCACAAAATGGCATAAGTGAATCTAGGAGCTAATTCGTCGTAGATAACTAAGTTCCAACTGTATAAGCCTAATTGCCTAAAGGTTCTTTTTGCAGTTATAGGAACAAACTCCATTTAAATCAAGTGTCAAACTTACTATTGTGGTTGTGCAACAAGGAATCTCTAACTAAAGTGGGAAGCGCTTCTCGCCATGGAACTCATGTCAACAGGGGCTTTGCAGTCATTTTCCAGTATTTAATACAGTAAATTTTCTTCTACCTTATAAGGGAATGGAACTTGGTTGTTCCTTTTGTTCGTTTCTCTCTTCTTCTTTTTTGTGGGGCTGGCCAGGTGGGCATAGGGAAGAGAAGGAATTTCATGAAAGAGTTAAGAGTGTGGCACAGACAAGTGAGGATATGGTAGATTAGAATTCACCTTTTATAATGTATTGTTTAATGGTTATAGCACTCACATCTTTTTCATTAATAGAAACATTCAAACAAGGAATTAGAATTCACCTTTTATAATGTATTGTTTAATGGTTATAGCACTCACATCTTTTTCAATAATAGAAACATTCAAACAAGGAAATGCTATTCCACAGAGAAGTTTTAACATAATTATCCAATTAAGAGAAGGCTCTCAGGATGAAATGGCTATGGAGGTGTTCTCAAGAACCCCAAACCTTATGGGGTAATGTGATCAAAGCCAAATATGGTGAGGAAGACAAGTGGATAACAAAGGAAGTAAATACAGCATATGGAGTTAGCTTATGGAGATCCATCAGGTCACTCTGGCCTATTCTAAAGAACCACTCATCCATCAAAATGCAAGATGGCAATAAAACCTCCTTCTGGAAAGATAACTGGTTGGGATATGGATGCTTAAAGGACCTCTACCCTGATATGTATGTTCTGGCACAACATCAACACAACACAGTAGCTGAAATGTGGTCCCCACAAGGATGGACACTTGTTTTTAGAAGAAGTTTGAATGATTGGGAGGTGACCAGAATGACTGACTTCTACAAACATCTGGAAAGATTCATAGGTTTACAGAGTGGGGTGGACACAATAAGGTGCCAGGGAAATAACAGTGGCAAGGAAATAACAGTGGCATCTATAAGGTGAATACAGCATACAAGATCCTGAATCAAACTAAAGATTAATAACTGGCCTTGGAAGCATATATGGAAAATCAAGATTCCCTATAAGGTAGCATGTTTTTGTTGGTTACTAGCAAAGGAGGTGGTTCTGACACAAGACAATCTTATAAAGAGAGGGATTCAATTGTGCTCAAGATGTCACTTATGTGGAGAAGATGTTGAGACAATTAGCCATCTATTTTTACATTGCAAGATAACTGACCAGTTATGGAAGATCTTTATTAATCTCAGGGGCATAGCTTGGACAATGCCTAGTAAGATTACTGAAGTTCTTTTCAGTTGGGATGAAGCTGGAACTGGAGCAAGAGACAGAGATATATGGAGAACTATCCCAGCATGTATTTGGTGGACAATCTGGAAAGAAAGGAATTCCAGATGTTTTGAGGATATGAGGATAGAAGAAATTCTGTGCAGAAGATCAAGCTTAATTGTGTTTTGCTTTTTTGCTTTTGGTGTAAACAGATCTATGCAGAAGATACTGTTTCAATCCTAGATGTCCTAGAATCTTGTTAGGCCTGAGGTCCAAGTTTTTTTCTTTTGGCTACTCACTTGTAAATATGATTTCAGTACAACCTATGTACTGATTTTATTATAATATACAATATGTTACCATCTCAAAATTATCCAGTTAAGAGATATTTCATGGGCCCAAGGGTATCCACAAAAATGCAAGTTGACAAGAAATTAAGGTGTGTGGGGCATAAAGAGCCAACAAAAATGCACCAGCCTTCAATGAAAAGTTGTAACATATGCTTCTTTCAATCACTAGATGCTAAACATGGCGTTTATAGATATTAGCATTTCATATATCTAGTCACTTGGAGATATTTTATGAAAGGAAGAAGATAGGGATGGAAACCAAAAGATAGAACCCAAAAATTAGCATTAGCAAAAAACTCTCAACATTTTTTGACAAGGAGCAAAAACCTCTTAACATAAAGAGAAAGTATTCAACTTACGGCGGGATCTGTGAAGATTATCAACTGCTTATCAGCTGTCGATAGCAAGAGATTAGTATTATCCTTGTTCAGAGCCAGAGCCGTAATATCTTGACCCTCTCCAAGCTTCATAATGTGAAAAACCTGCAAGTCAAAACATCAGCTTCTGCTTCATACACACAAGCGAAACAAGGTGAGAAATGAGTGTACTTCCTATCATCAAGCAACTAAGAAAATGGAATTTCAAGTTGCATGGGTCAAAAGGTGCTAAGAAGCAGCATAGACAACCCAGACTTGGCAAAGCAGCAAACAAACTAGATGGTCTGCCTTACAGTTCCTCACTCAGTGATGCCAGTTTTGACGTGGACAGGAAAAGAGAAAAAAATAAGGTCCAAAAGATGTCTTAACTCTACCTTTAAAGTATACATGTCAACGAAGCAGATCGAAGGCACAGAGATATCTAATATATTTCCTTTGCCATTTTCATCTGATTCGACATCAGAATCTCCAGGTCCTGGCTTTTGCCACTTCATAGACTTATTGTCTGATGGTCCATCATTTTCAGCAGATGGATTTACTCCAAGCAATGCATTTTGTCCATCAACAGAAACCTCCATGCAACTAATGGCGGAGTAGAGAGGAAACTGTATTCTAGCAATAAGAATTCCATTAAGAGTAAAGGTGCTTAGTGTTTTATGGAATTTATTCCAAGCCATTATAATTCCATCAGATGACAGACAGACAGAATGTGCCTCCATTCCAACCAGCCTTCTGACCAATCGACCCCTTCTTATAGTATGTAGCAAGACATCTGACGAGCTGGAGCATGAAACCACAATCCCAAGATCTGAACTCACACAGCAGCATAATATTTCCCCAAGATGGCCCCTAAGGACATGTATGGGACCCTCAATTCGATGCCTCTTACTTTTCTCTCTCGAGCTGTTTGGTGTAGTGCTACTGGTTGAAGGTGTGCTTGAACCAGTGGAAGCCTCTGCCGTGCTGCCGATGCGCGGCATTGATGCCCTATTTATTCTCCAGAGAAGCACGGTTGCATCTTTAGACCCGGTAACAAGATAATTGCTATCTGGAGATAAAGCCACGCATGTCACGGGAGCACAATGTCCTCTGGCTACTTCTAAAGTTTTTGCCCCATCTGATGATATCAGCCGCACACTGTTGTCTACATGGCCACCTAGATACAAGTCCAGGAACTATTATTAGTCAGTATGTTTAGGATTCAGCAACAACATAAAGCATGCAATGCTAATCTCGCATCATTGAAAGGTCTTGCATTCAATCACTTTTTTTTTTCCGCCCAACTAAGGAACCCACTGGCACTCTCACAAATCATGGAATCAGAGGAAATGAAGTAAGAGGCTTCTGCCCTCAAGTAGATAATTTGAGATAAATGAAGAAAATTACAAAATGAGCACTAGTATATAACCCCCCCCCCCCTCCAAGTTCATCCTATGTGGTGGTTCTAACTTGGAATGGAGTTTAAGAAAGAAAGAAAGACTTTTGGAACTTGTGTTCTCAATATTCCATGACATTTTCTTGGCTATAAAAGCATGTCATTGAGGATTAAATGGGAAGTTCAAAATACAGTAAGGCGGCCATTCTTTTAGGAACAGACTAGAAAGGAAAGCATGCCACATGATATGGAGCATAGGGAGTAATTCCTAACTTCATTTGCAAAACATCAAAAGCAGTATATTGGCTGAGGAAATTTGTCTCAGATAAGTGAGTTTTGACCATCAAAGTATTGTTACACGATGGAAGAATGCTAACTATTCACTTAACCCCCCCCCCCCCCCCCCCACCAAAACCAAAAAAACAAAACAAAAAAGGAACAGAAAACCCACAAAAAAAAGGTTACAAAGCAAGCTTACATATAAATGGGTTAATGAACTCAAATATGATACTTTCACAACTACAATTCGATAACTAAAATATTTTGAGATTTAAATAAATAGAATATATATACTGCTTGCCTGTAAGAATTTCTTTGTCACATGTAATTGCAACTATGGATGAGCCTCTGATTCCAGAAGCTGCAAATGCTAGGGCTTGAGGGAAATGCCATTCCTCTGATTCAGAGCCAGTCGGCCCCTTGAACATACGCATGAATGTTCCACCAGCGGAGCTAGCACCAGGTTTTCCGTGTTGAAAGAGGAAAGGTGTTCCCTGGCCATCTGGTGTGTTTGGTTGCCATTTATGCTGAGCTACATGAGCACCTGGAGCATTCATATCAACAATTACAAGTGAATCAGAAGATGCCTGCATCGCTGCAGCAGGTAGGTTACAGCGCTCTGGGTGGGGAACCATATACGGTTTAGCATCTTTAGGATTCCGGAAGATGGTCTGTCAAAATTAAATGAGAAAAGTCCAAGGTTAAATTTGAGTCCACCTATTATGATAATATAATACTTAGTAGCTGAAAATGAGCTGCACTATCCGCTCAAAACTGAATCATAAATTGTCTAAGAAACAAGATACGCTCAGACCTCCACGCAGAAAGGAACATCCAGGCTTAACAACAAGTTCTCTAGATTCATAAGACGAACTTGCTCAAATGAATAGGATACAGCAAGACAAACAAAAAATAAATCGGGGTCTCCAAAGAAGGGGCCCAAGGGAAAAGTGAGACTTGAAAGTTTGACAAAGTACAATACAGAGGCTCAGAATTGGGAATACAGTGCCACATAAGCAAATAAGACATTGGTGATCTTCTGCCACCAAGGTGAAAGGGTAAATCGACTCATAAAACAGGAAGAAAATGACAAAGAAATCATTGTGTTCTACAACCGACCCGGTGAGTTCCTTTTCTTTTCCTAAAGGGGTGAAATTAACATCACCTACAACAATTAAATATTTCACCCCTCTATACGAGCAAAAGATAGACAGTTCTAGACTTACATTTCCCTCATCTAAATTAATCAAAAAGAAAATTACTACTGCTCACTTTAGCCAACTTCAATTTTACTCGTATATATTTTTTGATGAAGTTGAATAATATAAATAAAGGCATCAAGAAGATGCAAGGTTACAGAACAGAGGAAGATATCAGCTCAAATGTACAAAAAAAGAACTATCAAATAACCAATTTTACTCATATATATGTTACACTTGACTTTGAAAACCTTAAAAGGGGAGAACCTATGTATGCAACGAACTTACCTGTAGCTGGAGAACATCTGCCAGTGGCATCCTTTTCATGTGTGGGACAGTAAGAAGTTGAGATGGAGTTTGTCCAAAGTACGCAATCTGATCTTGCATAGCACGCTGCTGGACCTTTTGACAAGATTTAAGATATAAAAGTTACTAGTATTCAAGTTATGTGGGATAATTAAAGCAAAAAGAACAGGAAGTGAAGCATACTGGATCAGTTATCTTGTCAATATCCACTGTTCCTTCATACGTCAAGTAAAAGAAAACATTATTTGCCTGTATAGCTTCTTTTCCTCGTTGCTTATACCTGAGTATGCAAAGAATATCTTTTAAAAAGAAAAGAGAAGGAAAAAGAAGAGACAACATTTAAGGGGAAAGTCACTTTTGATGCATCCAAAACAACTCCTCACACTTCGAAAATCTCAAGGAGAGTAACACAGTACATAGGCAAAACCAGATTGTGTAAATGATCTTCTCAAGTGAAAGACAGACAGAACCTACCCAAAAATAAGATCAATCCATTTCTGTAAATGAGCAGAGACATGCTCACTCTCAAGTGCCATCCGATTCTTATGAATAAAATCAACTGTGTTCTCAGCCCAAGGTGGAAGCCGCACAGAGTCTGAACAGAGATGAGAAGCAAATGATATGACAGTGCCACGACAAAATTTAGCTTTGTATTGCATCTATATTCAATTAAATTGTATTGCATACCAAGCTTTTCTCCCAACTGTGTTGTACCAAAATCAATTGAATTCTCATTTGTTAGCATCTCCGGAAGATAAAATAGCTCCGGAACCTAGGTATTAAGAAAGATGAAATAAAGATATGACGTATTGAATTTAGGAAAACATGGTGCAAAAGATTTAACTGACTCTAGAAACAACAAAAGAAAACAAATCATAGAATCCCAAATCTATTAGAAGCTGAAAGCATTATCTGCTCCATCTGTTTCCAATTGAATGTTACTTCCCTTTCCAGGACACACCAAATTAATGTCCATAACGGAATACTTTGTCATTTTAGATATCACGAAAAAGAACAACAATTAATCTATCATTTCACTTTAGGACCCACTTGATATAAAACAATCCTAGTTGACTATCCAACTTGAACAAATTATTCTAATCTACATTTCTCTAAAGAATTGAGTAAAGTTAATTAGTGAAACTCAAATTGTAAAAGAATATTGAGGTATAAGTAATATATAGTTCATACCAACTCCTTAACATCACTCATCTCCTCAAGAACACTTTTCCAAGTGGCAGGAATATCTGAGAACATCCTGTCTGCATGATCAAATTTTCCACCTTGGAGCTGAATAGATAGGGTAGTGAAGGGCTCCATCCTGATTAGATAATACAACACCTGGTGTAACATTAAAATTCATACCAAAGGCTTAGAACAGAATCTTTAAAATCATTGCAGCCTATGTTCACACTCAAGTAATGCATATTCAACATATATAACAAAGAACAGAGACAGAATTATCTATGAATCAAACCGAGCCAGAACAAGTAAATAACCAAGAGTGTCAGAAGGTCAAGAGATGAATGAAAATGCAAGCATCTCTAAGGAGATTATTGCTTGGTAGAGTATGCATTGAATGCTGACAGACTCGTCAACTAATATGTTGAATTATTCAGGACATCCAACAATATAGAGAGGTATAGTCATCCCTCACAATAGTTTAAAATGACTTAGGACAACCAAATGCAAGTGAGAGAAAGAACATACTGTTCCTGCACTTGAATAATGTGAGCCATAGTGGAACTTTGGGATGACAGGATCATCAAAGCTAGAGTATCTCTCTTGAAACTTCCTTAACCGATCAGGATTCAATGCTCCAACTGGCTGCACGTATACATTTCATATGTCAGCCATATAACAACCTGGTGATGATTTGACACGTGAAATATTATATATGCCAACCTTTGAGAGGTCTCGGTAAGAAGATGGATTAGCAAGATCCAAGTTGGTTGATGTATAATCGGATATGACCCAGGGGAATACAGGATACTGCAAAACCGACGGAAAACTGGTCAACTTAGCATGTGATTCCTCTCGAGTCCTCACAATGAGAAAATGGTACCTGAGTAATATCATTGTAACTACGTCCGGCCAGTGTGTTAAGATGCATTAGATACTCAAAGTTGCTGATCTGAAAAGATACAGATTAGCAAATTATGAATCTGTGTGACAAAGGAAAATGAGCACTTGAAGTTGAAACTAAAGGATTGTGGTGGATATATATTGTTAGATAATGCGCTTGCCCATAATTGGCTCAGTAAGCATTTCCAAGGGGGTTTTAAGGTCCTGAGCTAATCCAACCATCGTCTTAAGATATTGGTCAGATGTTTAGATTCTTTCACATGGTACCAAAACCATTCTTTCATGTGGTAACCATCATTTGATAAGCACATGCTCACACTACTTAAGTCCACAAAAGGAAAAATTTGCGTGGTAACCATCATTTGGCTCGTATGGTTTGTAGAGGGTTTGTTCTATTCCACTCACTGCTTCAAGACTCTTTTTTTCTTTTTCTTTTTTTGGGGGGAGAAAAGAAATAGTAAATTGCTTTAATTTTTTAGGTTGGATGCTTAGATTTTCTCTCATGGTATTAGAGTCAAATGTTGAGCCTCTGTTTTTCTACAACCATTTTCTCAATACCTATACTATCGCACTGAGCTTCTCTCTACTCAGCCCATTGAGCAACTAACTTTACTCCAAGCCCAATCTTTAACCTATTGAGACTAATCTCTCTCTCTCTTTCAAGACCCCCTTTTCAACCTGCTGAGCATTCTTCAGCCTGTTGAGCTAGTTCGTCTTCTCAACAAAGAGAAAGAGAGAGAGAGAGAGAGAGAGAACAAAGCCGGAAAAAATGCAAAAGAAGAGAGAAATCATCAATTCGCATGTAGGGTACGGGTGGGAGTTTAAAATGCATTTGTTCCACATTGGATGTATAAGGTTAAGGGTTGGCAAAAGATTTTAATGTTCTGACTACCCTACCCATTCCACCGATTGCCTTTAGAATGTGGGTTGCATGCTCTCTCTCTCTCTTCCTCCCCCTCTCCCTCTCCCTCTCCCTCCCTCTCACTCTCACACACACACACATACACTGAATTTTCATTTTCTTCTTCCCCTTTCCCCGAAATAGATAGTAGTGAAATTTCAATTTTCAAACATACCTCCCAGCGAGCCCAACGTTCCATGAGTTGAGTTCTTTTAAGAAGTTGTTCAGGTCTCTGCAAGAGGAGAAGTGGCATAAACATATAACCGGATAGAAGATTGGTCGATGTTAAAGAAAGCAGAAACTCTTGTTTGACCATGAAGATTCAAGTCTTTCTGCAGTGTAATTTTGTATGGATATGGATACAAGTACAATATGTCGAGCACGGCTCACACATATTATTGCAAACTAACTAAAAACCAAGTTTGTGCATCTGCTATAGACCAATGATTAAGCAACAGAGAAGTAGAAACCTGAGTTGCGAGGTAGATATTGTTCAAATGAGAGGGACGAGTCTGAACGATAGCTCGATATGCATCTCTTCTTGCCTCAGTACTCTGTTGCAAAAATCAAGGAAATTAACCTAATTGTTGTAGTATAAAAATAAGAGCATGATATCATAACAATGTAGTAGAAGGTAATACCCCAAAGTCAAAGAAGTAGTTTGACCGGTCGACCATAAATAATTCCAATGCACTTCTCCTTAGAAGATATCTGTAAAGACAAAAAGTCAGGTAAAATGGCCGCTAAAGAAAGAAGACAACTTTCTAAATAAACAAATGTCAACTAAAGCAAAATGGTGTGCTTCTACCTTAGAAAATTTAGACTGATTAGTGAAATAATCACTTCACAACACACATGGGGTCCATAAGTGAACCCTCCTGGAAAAATCACATAAGAGAAAGCAAGAATCTAGCAAAGGGACTAATGATTTCAACAAAGTGAGCAGCATGTGAAATGTGACTGAAATGTGTAAGAGAGCTGGCAAGTCCTTTTTCCAGCTTGAAATGTGACCAACATGTGAAAGAGTGAAAATCTCCTTTCAAGCTTCCAACTGAATGAAAGACATACCAAAGAAAAATATGTTTCTTGACATTCTTGATTTATTTATGTAATCCTATCTATGTTTATAAATATCAGAATTCTATTCTCCATTTGTTATGCTTTGGATATCTATTCTACTCTTTGTTTAAAAATATAACAGTATCATAGTCTCAACCAACTAGAAGATTCTCAACTATACAATGAAACAGTAACTGAATCTCTCCGCAACCAGCAGTGGAGAAGGTCAAAGAAAAACTACAAATCAATAAATGGGAATGAGCACCTCAAATTGTAGCACAGCTGCAATCAAATGAGGGGGTTCTCAAATAATTTTGTCCTTGCGATGTCTGAATAGATCTAAAACAGAAACATCATTACTCTCACCTTCTGCTATATATCTGATGAAGGGAAGAGATCAACCAGCTTCGATCCTTTTCTTGAACTTTCTCTTCACTGCTGCAATTAAGACCATCCCCAACAACACTGGTCCCGATGTTATCAACAATAAAATTTATTCTCCTCGTAGTAATCTGAAACAAGAAATCATTTCACATGTTTATAACTTTCACTTATAGTTAAGAAGAAGATTAGGCAATCTTGTGTCCTAACTTACAAAAAGATAACCTGTCCCCTACAACTACAAACTTTACAATCCAAACAAAGACAGTCAAAACATTAAAGGACACCATTCAAACAGATTTTTTACCAAGGAGACAATGTATTTTTTTTTTATGACCGAGAAATCCCCGAGGGCCAGCGACGCACGGTTATAATCTGAAACTTAGAATCTAATTGGACTAGAAATGATCCCCCGTCCCCAAATGCAACGCCAGCTGATGGCCCATTTGCAGGGGCGCGGGGAAACCTTCAATTTCAAATACTTTCACCAGATTGCAGTTACTCAATTGACATTCAAACCCTTCTTCAATTCACTAATCTCTTTTTTTTTTAATCAGTAATATGCAAATTTTATTCACAGAAGGCAGCACCAACATGCTGACGTAGTATGTACAACTTCTTCAATTCACTAATCTTCCAGTCATCCTTTTCTCTTTGAGGCAATTGAGTTTCAAAAGATGTGTGCACTTCAGAATGCCACTCATTGAAAAATTAGCAGCTTATACGTAATCAGCCAATAACCTTATTAGTTAAGGAAATATTTCGTAAAAAGCATATTTTTGATCTGCGAACTTACTTGGAAAGTTCCTCTAGAAACCTTCAATGGCCTGACCATTGATGATGGAAGCTCAAGGACAATCCTTTCGTCATGTTCACTAGGAACATAACCAGGGGCAACTGCTGAAGGACTCTGCACCATGTCTTGGTGGTTAGTAACTGGAGGGTCTCCAGATTCTGAAGATGTCCCCGGTGGCTGAACTGTTCCAGATATTCTGTTCTGAATGTCACCATGATGTTCCATGTCACCTACTTTACTGTCCAAGTTGGGATCATCTTCCTGTTCATAATCCTCGTGCACTGGCTCAATGGAAATAGCATCTGCTGCCAAAAGAGAGGCTTTTGATGGACTGATTGTTTGATCTTCCCCCTCTTTTAAACCCGTATGATCAGCATAATCTGCAGCAGAACCAAAATGATCTGACCCTCCATAGTTCCTTCTCAAACATCTCCGCATTCTTGCAGATGTTTCCATGTTATCCAGCTTCCAGTAAACCTACTCGAAAACATATTCATTAAATCCTAGGTTGTACAACCATTGATCAGACAAATACAACAAAGCAGCAAGTTACATACACGCTGAGGATTGTACAGACAATCACTAAATGGGCCAAAAAGACTTTTAATCTCTATCAAGCTACGGATAAGTTTTCTCCATTGGCGTATTCCGGTATACAAGCGATGCTGAGCAATTACGTTCACTTGTGTCCGCCTCTCAACCTATAACCACATAGCCACACAAGGAATCATATAATGAACCTCAACAATGATAATGAGACCAGTTGTATGGACTTATCAAAGAAAAAGACTAGTGGCATATATATGAAGAGGACCTCTGATCTTTGCATGTTTCTCGCTAAAGCTAAACTTCCAACAAGGACAGCAATGAATTTGTAAGACAGAGCATTAAAATCTTTCCCATAGACTGATTTAGTATCAACTGACTGCAAACATTCCATCCAGGCCGTTCCCATGGCTTCAGAAACATTCCATCTCTTCACGCGTTCCATGTCGCTTCTACTCCGTCGCTGTGCAGATGTAGCCATTGCCACTGCGCTGAGACCTCTTCCTGATCCTATCTTTGCATTGCGTTCAAGGTCTCGTGCAGCAGCCAATGCCGCTGCTTTTGCTGCCGCCTTGTCCTTGGGAATAGCTGGAGATTTGCTAGGTGCCTCTATCGGTTTCTGAAAACTTGAAAATGTATGAAGTCTAGCCGCTTTGCGCTCTAGCAATGAAGAATCCCGCTTGAGATGTGTGGTTGTTGCTGGTGCTGGAGCTTCTCCTCCAGCAGCGCCAGCAGCTAGCATTGCCAGTGCCATAGCAGCAGGTGGAGATGCAAAAGCAGCAGCCCAGCTAGGGGAGATCATAGAAAGAGCAGCCTGGATAAAAGAATATCTTAGTTCTTGGAGATTTAACATATACAGAAGACTTTAGTAAGTTCATAGATGCAACTGACTAACAAAATGCAGCAGCATTTGCGAAATGTTTCTGTGGCTGAAGAGAGAAAGACTGTATAAACGAAAGTGGAATTTATTAATCTGCGGTTACAGAAATAAAAGAGATCAATTTAAGTGACCGACAAAATAGAAACTGCAGACATGGATAGCGACAGAACAGAAAGCCAACCACAAAGCCTTATGCTGGATGTGCCAGATTCTAATCAAAAAAAAAAAATACATGAACAATTATGGATAGTTGTAACGACCATGTCATTTTATTCAACATTCATTCGACAAACTCCAACTCCACAAAAAGATTACAGTAAAATCTAGAGCTGAAATTCCATCACTATGTACATGGAAGTCTAATATATCTACCTCAAGGGGCAAGGCATCTGCAGCCAATGCTCGGTCATCAACAACAAAAGGATTTGAACCATCTGCAGTTGCCAGTTCATGAATTCCTGCCAAGAGGGGCCGCCACCTCCTTAAGGCTGCAATAAAAGGTGGTAAGATAACCTCTAGATATTGCTTCCTTAGAGGAGTTCGATCCCTACCAACAGCATGCCAGACCTGCAACATACAGGTGAGAGAAACATGAATCAAAATACTGAAAGCACCAGAAACAAAAGTGTACAGCTAAACTATAAGAACGACAGAGTTCTATCTTAAACCTCTGTATAAATTGTTGACTCAGACAGGTCTTCTAGATAGATATAATACTAACCTCAGAGAACATGACACAGGAGGCAACCAACACTCTCTGTCTTTTGGACTCAGAAATAGGCATGTTGAGAATTGGTGAAAGCACACTGTCCAGAGAAAATGAGAATGAGTGGGATACCAATTAGAATGAACTGGGAAGTTAGAATAAAATATTACTAAACAAACATCTGGCCGCGCTGACAACTAGCATAAAAGATAATCTAATTTACTAATTTTTTGTAACATGTAGTCACGGGTAAGGGTAACTCAGTCCACCAAGGCTTAGGCGGATGGGAAGAAATCACCTAGTGTTCTGTGTCTCTGTTGGAATTTGAACACTGGTCTCTACGGTTTTGACCTAGTTCATTGACTATTAGGCAACACCCTATGGTGCCAAAAATGTTAGTCTAACTATGATGAAGAAATATAAGCACACGGCCATAAGTACCGACACAACATCACTCAAGAAATAGACTAACACAAAAGGAGAATATCAAGTAAAGTGGATGCCAATCTTGTCGGAGAAACTTAAAATTGGCAATGGAAACCAGCAAAAAAGAAAAACCAAAAGAAAAATACTAACATGTTGACATTACCAAAAGTTAGAAGCTAATGCCAATGAGTATTGACATAGATAAATGGCAATCCAGAAGGTTTTTTCTGACATTAGAAAAGCCAACAAGTATTGGGGTTGATAGTAAAAACTTCTGGATTGCCAAAAATATTGGCCAGAGGCGCGCGCCGCTGGAATGGTCATGGACCAAAAGGTCATCAGAAAGGACACTAGAGTGCTGCCGAGAGAGCCGTGGCACTGTCGGAATGGCCATTAGAAAGATGGAGCAGCCACTCATCGGAGATAGGAGCTGATGTCACCAGAGAGACGAAAACATTGAGCGGGTTCTACCAAAATCGTACAGACTTTGATACCATGTGAAGAAATGAAGTTGACACTCGTTATAATGAAATAAAGATACACCTATTTATAGGTGTGAGATACACTTGCATCTCATATATAACCAATGAGGAACTAACATCATGCTAACACTTGACATTCGAACATTTCTGTAAGGACGCAACTCAACATTAACGTTAAACTCTTTAACACGCTAACAACCTTTATTAAGAATGCAATGTTCTGAACAGATGGATTTAACTGAGGGTTGGAAAAAAATATAGAAATGATCAAAGTGACAAGATATTGTTTCTACCCAAGTGCTCTGAATTGGACACCAGCAAGAAAATAAGAATATCTGTTCTCAGTGGTGGCAGCGCAAGAAGTTTATATAAGGGGATTCAAAAAATTCTAAAATGTCACAGTTGGGATCTGAACTTGTGACCTAAAGCAACTTTTGAACCCCCATTACCACTTCACTAGAATCTTCCCTTATTTCAAGGGGATTCATCAGTTTATATATAACCAATTGCACAGTTTGATATTCCTTCGAAGTGGTTCAATTGAACCCCTTTACTTATACCTAGCTCCGCCCTTATTCTCAGAATATTTCAGTGCTTTTTTTTTTTTATGAAGAATATATCAGTACTTATATTTCTTTCTATACAGTACCTTTACCAGAAATCTTGTGCATATGCAAAAAATAATAAATAATTAAAAAGAGAAACAAAACCAAAAAGAAAGAAGAGGAGAATTGAGTAGCTCTCAAAAAGGGTCAGCATATGCATACCTCCACAACAATGAGGATCGTGGTTTTCTTGATGGTATACGAGCATTAACGTCTAAAATAGAAAGATTGCTAGTCTGTCTACGGAAACCCTCTGACGTCCCATCTTCTGTGTTTCCATGCCTCATTAACATCTGATTTCCACCATCATCTTCTTCCCTTAATGAGACAAGCACCATGCGCAGCATGCAAAGAAAAGGCTGGTCACTGTCTAACAATTGGTATAGTGCTGCCATGCCTCCCATTCCAGTACCTGATCCTCCTCCAATACCAAGACCACCACCCAGTCCAGACTCATCTAACAACAGTGCTTCTAGCATTGCAACCGACTTCTTTATTAAAGGAAGTTCAATCCAGTTTCCATCAGCATCTTTTTCCAATGCAAAATTCCAAGCTTCCCAACCACTGCCACCACCACCAATTACTGAGGTGTTTGAGGGAAGGCCAACTCCATACCATAATCGACTCCTGTATTTCCACCCCTCAGCTAAATCCAAGGCACAGCTGCCATATGACACAAATGCGCAAGAAACAGATTCATAAGGTTCAGCAGCTGCTGCTGCAGCGAGTCGTTCCATCACAGTTGCAGATATCTGTCCATTAGGATCGGCCATTGATGCAAGAACCTAGTAGAGATCAGCAATTACTCAGTAAACTAAGTCCAATGAAGACAACAACAACAACAACAAACCCAGTGTAATCCCACAAGTGAGGTCTGGGGAGAGTAGTGTGTACGCAACCTTACCCCTACCTTGCGAAGGTAAAGAGGTTGTTTCCAATAGACCCTCAGCTCAAGCAAAGCACAGTTACAGCAGTATTTAAAAAGAAATACAGTGGATAAGTCCAATGAAGAAGAAACCAAATATAATATCGTAAACTGTTACAAACACCTAACATGGTCTCCGGACAAATAAGTTAGAGAGCATTATAAGCATGACTGAGTGAGGACTACACTGCATTCTTAACCCAATTAGCAGTGAGACTGGCGTTTTCCGAAATAATTACATGTAGTGTAAGCGAAAATGCAGCAACCACAGTCACAACTGATAATAGTTTATAGAAGACACAGGAAATAGAGAACATCTAGAGATACAGACAAGACATAGAAGCAGAAAAACTCCAATAGGACTGCCAGGAAAATATGCACATTACAGGCGGTGGAAAAAGAAAAATAGAAGATCTGCGGACTGATATGAACACTTAGTACTAGAAGAAGAGGAATTATTCACACTCAAGCATAAGTCAATAAGTACATACATCGAGTGAAAGTCTCCCAGAGCCATTGGATTTACGTTCAGCTACAGTTTCAGGAGGATCTCCACCAACAGCACTTGCAGACTGACTACCTACAGGCACAACATTTGAAAGGGGGGAAACAGAACCAGCAGGAACACGTGAAGTCCTGTAAAGTTTGCTCTGCAGCCTCAGATGGTCTTCAACAAGCATTAAAATCACAATAGCATTCTCTACCAAGGCAACAGAAAGTTGAGCCGCATTTTCTGCTCCCATCTTAGCATCCTTAGCGGACAACCCTTCAGCTGCCACACCAGCGGCTGCTGCCGCAATAACTTGGGTCTGTGGAAAAAGAAAAACTGGATGTAGACATTGTTGTAGTTTCCGCAAATGTTAACGTCAACATTAGGATGCAATTAAAAAATTACTTTACTTGTCAAAGGAAAAGTTTAGGATGAATTTATTCAGAAAATAACACAAAATTTAACTTCGTCAAGGGGCTAAAACAAATTTTGCTATAGTAATAATTTTAGAAAGGAGCACAGTGACGCCAAGCTAACAAGTAAGCAACCATATTTGTGCTATATTCATACTTTACATTAAAGCATATAGAGAGAGCTCGACATGCAAATCCTCTCTCTCCGCCCAAACAAATTCTTCTTAGAGGTTTCCTGTGTTTCTCGTTTTGTATGGACACCAACTTGGTGCATCATTAGTATATTTACCCTCACTTATCAAACAGAAAACTACTCAGAATTTAACAAAAATCGGAACTGCCACCAAGGAATGAAAACAAAGTTGATTTTGAAATAAAAACATTTCGAAAGGATCAAGGTGACACCAATGCCCAAGCTAACTACAAAGGAAACCAAATTTGTGCGAAATTCAGACTTCAATTAAGAAATATAGAGAGCTCAACATGCATCTCCCCCCCCCCCTTTTCCCACACCCCTCCCCCAACTCTGCTGGTGCTTTTATGGTTGTTCTCAAACAAAAATCTACAAATAAAAATGAAGAACACACAGGCATCACCCAGTTAATCCAAGAAATTAAAACAAAAAGAAAAGTCTCTCTGGGCACAAATGTAAGAATATACAATAAAAGCCAGAAATTTTGAAACAGACAACACTAGCAGATTTCTATTAACATCTCAAGTAGCACAAACTTGGCCTCGAGTACTAACTTGCTTTTACCCTGTTCAAAAATCACACTGCAGCAGGTATTTCTGATATCATATGGAAGATAGAAAATCATTAGCAAAAAGACAAGAGGAATATTAAGTCCCATCTTCAGTTTTCACCATAGAGAGCAGAGCTTGAAGAACAAGTTTACCTGAACCTGCAACTCCCGTGCAGCAAAATCCAGCAAGCTGCCCAACAGCCTTCTTTTGAAAATGGGCAGTGACTCTTCACGTCTTGGGACGAATAGATGAGCAAAATTGAAAACTAATGAGAACCCCAAAATTGCCTTTGATAGAAACATAAGATGTTGTCTTTAGACACCACTCACCACACAAGGCACATGAAAATTGAAATGGTCCTTCAAAGGAAATATAGCCCAGACAGGCTATGTTCCCTGATTTAGTAACAACTTAAGCTAAATAAAGAATAAGAATTCACTATCATAGATGGGACAAACACACTGAAAGTTCAAAAAAGTCGATACAGCCAAGTTTCCATTCTCTAGAAATCATAGTCAAGGTCCTGAAGACGTAATGCTTTTCAGCTCTCCGAAGATTAGGTCTGTACGAAGTCGAGTTTTTTTTTTTTTTTTGACAAGTAACTAGAATAAACTTCACCATGCAGGTCAACATGACGCTGTTATTAACAGCCAGGCATGCTATTTTCTTTTAATTTAGTCTGTCTTACAGTATGGCAGGTACTAGAACTTAGGCCAGGATATAATTGGAAACAAATTTTATCCAATTTTTACAAAACGCTTGTTTTCGAATATGTATTGTCGATGCAGAATTTCTGACAATGGAAACATCGAGATATGATGAAAACCGGAAGGAAGAGAAAGCTAAACCATATATGATATCCAGTAAGCAGCAGTGAAATAAGCCAAAATCCAAAATTTCCATGTACTTCATTTAAACTGATTGAAAATTGCAATAACCAGAGCAACTTAATGCATGAAGCACATCTAATAACATACTAAATAATTCAATATAGAGTAGATTTATGCAGGAAAAAGGGGATAGTCTACACAATACATGTAGCATTTTGAAAGAAATGACCTTTTCAACAGAAAAATCACTAGAGAAAAATCAAACACTGAGAGCTACTCAATAAACTTGTCAAGTCTAGTACCTGATTCTCTGGTCTCCTGTGCTAGAACCACCCACCATGGAGAGCCATTCTGCACAATGAATTGTAGCTTCAATATCCTGTCCAAAAAAAATTATCAAAAGAAATGTTTGATGCAAATATTAAAATAGAAGAACGATCAGTGCAAGGGACAAAAGAAAGAGCAATATGAAAAATAGTTATAATAAGTTACTGAAGCTTCCTCATTCTTCTTAGGTCAATCAGCAAATGACATAAAACACCAAGAAATCTAACACCTAAAACAAAAGGAAATTCAGGCCAGGAGATGACTCATAATCAAAAATCAGAAAGAGTAGTCATCAAGTACTTGTTGATTTCAAAGTAGTCAATCCCATTTGCTCATTGTGGTATTGCAAAATATGAAGGTTGGTAGATATTCATTTATGTAAGTGGATAGATTAGTGAGTATAAGCAAGTCAAGAACCCACATGAGGGGTTTGGTTTTCGAGTGATAAAAAGGGGTTTGTGCCCGTTGCAAGCAAACTCCTCTAGTTTGCACAAGGAAAGCAATTTTGGCATTACGGATGCTGCTTATCCATATCTTTTTACATATTCTTATCATCTCTAATATTTTGACAGTACTAATACCTCTCACTTGTGCCAATTCCCTAATTCCCCATCTTCTCTATATCCCAAGTTAGCTGTCTTAATTTGAACAAGCATGTGAGTTGATAAAAAATGAAATTAGTGCAGTACTATAAATATAACTAGAAAGAACAAAAAATGTCTGAAGAATCAAGGACTGACACAATCATTCCAAGACTACAACAAATCCATTCAGCTCTCGGTAATAAGACATCTTATTCCTACAATCATTATTATTAGTTGCTAGCTCACCTCTCAGATAGAATCATTCACTCCATTCTTCTCCATCTTAGTGAATACACTCTGTTAGTTAGCATCCTACTGGTGCTACACTTATGTCCTCAATGTTTTTTAAAAATGTAACACAAACCGAGCAGAATGATGTAACATGAGAAAGGAGAATGGTTCACAAAATTTACCTTCCATCCATCCTTCTGACGCATTGAGTGCTCTAACACAATTATAAGAAAGTTGTGTATGAGGTCTTCTATATCTCTCAAGCTTCCTGGGTTTGCATTCTTACTTGCTCCTGTCTGTCACAGAATGATCATAAGAATTAAAGTCAGAATTTACATTTCTTTTAGCCTCTGCTGACATTGAAAAGTTCACTCTAACCACTACGTCACAGGGAAAAGACGTATCAGAAAAGACATTTAGTAGCTCCACCTATGAGCCTCACTTTCAAGTGAGCGAAGGGAAAAAAGTATACCAGTGACCACATGGAAAACTATTCCCGTATACAGATGCATGAGAAGAAATGCAAAACGAGGTGGCAACATGCACAAAAAGTATCAAAATGAAAAACAAAACCGAAATGTATTTGTATCACTCTTCACATGACTCCAAAAAGAAAGCAAAGTAATTCTTTGTGAAATAGCATAAGAAATCTACCTCATAGTTAGATATCAGGATCTCCAATATCCACTCAGGCCATTCATCCATTTTGGTTAGATTGATTCTGTTTTCGGGATGACTGCATGCCATAATCAGAAGATCCTGAAACCAAACAGAAAATTCAAATGAGAGAGAGGTAGGAGAGGAAGAGAAACAACAAGGACAATATAAGAAAGCAATAAATTGACATGAAGCGTCTTATCCTTATTTCTTTTTGGTGCACCCATTCCTGTTTGTATAGAAGATTGGGGTGTTGTTCGTAGAAAACCATATCTTTCTGTAAGGTTTTCTACTTTTTGGTATACATCTTGTATACGGGTGTCCGTTTGCCCTTCATTTGGTAAAATTTTACTTTATAACAAAACACTTATTAGCTGATTGCATTGATTCTCCCATCAAAACAGAACTTGTACATTTAACTAACCACGCAACAATTTTTATATTAATAACAGTGAAACTTACTTGAGGCATAGTTGTTGTCCTAACTGTGAAACTCAATATGACAGCCTATAACCTAATTGCCCCACCACTCACAAAGATCCTTGTTCATCCAGAAGTGTCAGAACCAATGTTATATTTGCCTTAATTCTACAGAAATAGTTCCGATGTAGAAGTTTGATGTTAAATATTCAATTAATGAACTTGGAACCAACCGATAACCAAGTCCTCACTTTAAAAATCATCTAAAACCAGTAAAAAAAATTAAACACCGCAGCCCATGGTAATGAAGTGCCAAGAGCCTACACCCACATCAGCACAAAGAAGATAAGGCACAATAAGCTGTTAGGAAAAAAGGGGCACAATTCAGTACCTGCAGTGCTCGACTTTGCAATTGCTTTGGTGCATATGGAAGTGACCGTAAAAGAATCAATAAAAGTTGGATATGCTCAAACCGATGCCCAGAATCATAGAAGTTCAATCCATCATCTGTTGACGAGGCATTTATCTACATCAGGAGCAAAAAGGCTTCAGATTTGTCTGTGATACATTGCTTAAGCACAGAAAACTCAATAGTAGATAGTATAGCCCAAACACTCTAGCATCTATAGATGAAGTGACCATCTGAATAAGTAACAGAGAGGAAATTCAAAAACCAAACAATGAGGCTTTCAACAAAACTAATCATAAAAAGGATTAAATGAGCCCAACCAAGATACTCAAGAACACCTATACTGATCATAGCATAGACCATGTCTAGATACCCTAAAACTGGTTTTCCCGGAAAAGAAAAACTTAAACTATTAATTGTACAAATAAGAAAGGTCTAGACTGAATTTTCACATCAATATCGCGTATTCAAAATGTGGAATTATTACCCATGAGGTAAATAGTATAATATTGATACGCAGATTATATTCATTTGATTTCTTTTTGTTTAAACCTTATTGGTGACATTGACACTCCAGCACATAAACTGTCAGAAGATAATGCACTGAGTTTCTTTCATTTACTTGAGCATCAGATCCTACGAACGCAGTAACTATCTTATTGAAACACAGCAAAGAAAGGAAATTTTCCTAGAAAAATCCTAAGAGGATTTCCACAAAAAAAAATTATCCACAACAGAATAGAAGTGCAGGAACAGAGTTTCTGAGGAAGCAGCAAATCAAGAGGAAAAGCATATTAATACCGAGGCACCCAATAAAGCTGTGTATACTCTGCCAGTCATGAGCCTATTTGGTGCTGCTTGGAAGGCCTTTTGTAGCGCAAAAAGTAGAAGGGAAACCTTATCATCAAACATGGTACCCCCTCCTTCCAGCAACCCCAAAAGGTTGTTTGTCACATCTGGGGGAGCATGCGTACCAAATTTCAGATAGCCTGATGAAACTAAAGCACCCAAAAGGTTAATAATTCCAAGCACAATTTCATCACTTTTGTCAACATTGTATGCATTATTCCGTGCATTTTCAGCACTTATTGAAAAGCTTATACCCCCCAGGTTTTTTATAAATCCATTCTCTGGGATGGACTGCATCCTCTCGATATTAGACCCAGTAGAAATTGTGGCACCCGCAACACTGGGGGACTCAGATACAGAATCCATTTCACTTAAACTTGTCTCTCTTTCTTTTGTTAATCCAGTTTCACCAACTTGACTACTTTCTGTGGGACAATGCGTCTCAGTATCCAATTCAGTTTCCTGGGCTGATGCAGCAGTATCATCATGATCGAAAGAGGATAAATCATCACAATCACCAATCTTTACTTCGCGCTGCAATAGGACAAGAAGTGTTTCTATACCACCAGACGATAAAAAAGCGTCAGCAAAGGTTTGAGCCCTGGACATATTTGGCTGTACAACCAACCTGTACATGAGATGTAGCACCCTGGCAACCTGAGAGAACCAAATTATATTAGTAGATTCAAGTAGAAAGTCTGGCACATCTGATGGAAAATATCAACTAAAAAATGAAAGTATCAAGAAATTTCTCGTTTAAGATGAAGATTCCATTCCCCAGTGAGCAAAAGGAATAAATGTGACATATTTTTCAAGCCAAACAACCTATGATTCATACCAATATCGATACCTATCCAGCAAGGGAGGAAAAAAAAGCATAACATCACTAAGAACTGTAACTAAATGAATGGAAGTTAAATGAATAGGTCGAATAAAAGGACTGAGACAAGGGGATCCATTGTCTCCCATGTTTTCAATATTAGTTGGAGGCTTTGAGCATGATGATACATAGAGTAGTTGCAGGGAGTATTTGAAATGGTATCTAGGCTTTCCTATAAAGATCAACAAGAAACTTAACTAGCCTAGAAACTTCCTCAACACTCACTATACTTGTATAAGAAAAACGTGCACATTACCTGATTTGGTTGTGGACAATCCACCATGAAACCAAGCAAACAACGGATATCATCTGTAGCTAGCAAAGGAGGGGCAGCCACAACTAAGAGTTCAATAACAACTAAGAGTTCATCAACCAAAGCATTTACTTCACCCACAGGACGTGTTTTCTCATTCATAAATGTATCGGCAGAGTCACCTTCACGAATAGTCCAATAACATCTCCTGCAGCCATCTAGAAGCATCTGAATGGCATTAGCATCACGCATCACAGATGACTCAGTGAAAACCATATCTGCAAGTGAAGAGAGAAGCTTCTTCTGAAGACCATAACTGCATAAGCTCCAAATCCTCAGATCCAGTAGAAGCGTACTGAAAAGCTGCACCTTGAGTGTGTGGTTTTGCTTTTGTGATTGGCACAATGAAACAACTGCTGCTACAAGTGCCTCATCCCCAACTCCATCACGCTTTGCAACATCAAGGGAAGACAAAGTTTGTAGAAGGTAGTTCAAGATTCTTGACAGGACTTCTGGCCCTTTTCTGCGGCTCAACTCTTCATTGTTTCCAGGATGTTCAACGGCTCTAGATATAATTCTGAATATGGGAGCGGCAAGAGCAGTTGTGGCTAATGATAAAGAAAGGCCGCCTTGCTGAGGTTCCAAGCTATTCTCTTGCACATTACTCACTGCCAAAGGAAGTAAGGACATGGGGCCTCCATATGCCAGTGCCCAAAGAGCTTCCGTTGGGCGCATTCTTGTTGCAACATGGACTTGCCCAAGAATTTCTGCAGGCCTTCGAAGCATACCTGAAGAATTCAGAATTATTAACAATAACAGATTGACAACTGTTACATTCTTCAAGCTACAATTAAAAAGAGACAAAATAAACATGCAAAGGACAAACTTTGGTCCCTGACTTATCTTTTACCAAATAAAAGAAAGACAGAGAAGGGGGAGGGGGGTTACATATTCAATTAGTATACAGAAAATATTTGTCAAGCACTGTCCAAAATGATCAAATAAGAATATGAAACTTAAAAGTTCCATTATTAAATAGGAGGCTCTAGAATATGAAACTTAAAACTTCCATTATCTAGTAGGAGGAGAAAGATATGAGTGTGAACAACACAATCACGCAGAGAATTTCCCCTCAACACGATACTGCTACCTCTACCCAAACCTTTTGACCCCCATCTAAAATATACGCATAGTTAAATGAACATAGGCAGGGAAATACATAAGGTGGTCTAGGTATAAAGTTTATAGGATCAGTGGTAGCAACTCTAAAGCATCAAGCTTTGTAGTGATAATCTAGAAGATAATGGACATCAGAATTCAAATTGATATGTGCTGTAAATGTAACAGAATTGTCAAACCTGCTGAACCAGAAGGAGAAGCATCTGGACAAAAACGGCCACTGAGCAAGCCAGGATGATAAAGGAGATGAAGGTATCCACAGATTTCAGCATCAAGAAGAGAACTTTCTTCAGCCAACTTTTGCACATAGTCATTTGTTGCTAACCACGGCGAGCCAGCTCCCTGACCAAAAGAAGAAAGCACATCTCCTCCCCTAGACGCCAAACGTGCCATTTTCTCTGGCCCAATTGGTTCCTTAAAAATGTATACAGGGCCCATCTCAGCAAACAAAGGGCACTGACGACGACGACGTTGTAAACCAGCCATAGTTGGGGGTGGATTAGTCCCAATACAGCAGAATGCAAGTGGCTTGGATATCCGGGGAAAGTCAAATGGTCGACTCTCGTACAAGGATCCATCTATGTACAGCCTCAGTTCACTCTCTGCTTTCCCAAGGAGGCCTTGCTTACAAGAGTGTTCAAGACCAATAAAGTACCAACACTGTGGCTTGAACGCATGAGTGAAATGCAAAGAAGACTTCCTTCCTTTCCCACTACCGCTTTCAACTACCAAAAATTGGGCGTGAAAATATGCTTCAATTCCTTGATTATCAGCTGACAGGAAACTGAAGAGCCGTGGCATGTGAGCTGTGCCTTCTCCAGCCAGTGCACTGGCTGCAGCAGCAGCTGACATTGCAGATGATTTTCCTGACGTGGCAGCTGCAGCAGCAGCAATTGCAGCTGCAGCAGTTGCTGTATTTAAAGTGTCAGCAAAGGACTCAATGTAGATCCATGTAGCAAATGCATATCCATTAGTAAAAGGCCAGCGACTCTCCCCTGGACCCAGCAAGCCAGAGCTTTCACCATCAAATTCAAAGGTACATGCTGGACCGCTTGACTCTTTCCCACTCATGGCCTTCTCCAAGGAAAGCAATAAACGAGCTGCCCACTTAGTGGCAAGTGTTTTTGTGACTACTTGAAACCAACTATGCAGATCCCTTACACTAAGAGAATGTGCAGCTAAGTGTTGAATGCATAGGCATAAAGGAGTCCCATCCCATCTTGAAGTTGGTGGCTCTGAAGTAGCAAGATCCTGACTAAAAATCTTTTCAGCCGATTGCAGCAGGACACGCAACAAACCAGCTGTAGAGCACATTGCTCGGTTTCTAGTGCAAGCACGCAAGATAGCAAGCAAACCCTTAACCATGCGAGTCCTAGGCGACATGAGACCTGCAATGTCCCCAATGGAAGGAAGCCAAGGAATGAGTTCAGCCGCCACAATGGCTGCCCTAGAGTTCAACATTACGCTTGGCGGATTATTATCCTCATCATCCTCAAAAGATTCAACCCCTCCCATGGTGGCAAGAAGTGAATCAACTACCAAGAATGCAATAGAGTCAGAGTCATCCTCTCCATTCCCAAAACTCTCGACACCACTCACAACATTTTTCAGCTTGTCCAAGCCTTCAGGCTTTCCCATAATAGCAGAGTCCACTAAATGCAAGAGTTCAGGTTCCACATTTGGCACAGCCTGTTTAGGCTTAGGTTTAGGTGGTGATCCAAATGGAGAATATGCACTATCCCCATATGAATACATACCTGAATCAACCGAAGAAGATGACTGTCTAGTTTCATCAAATTGGCTATCATGGTGCACCTCAATGTCAACAGAACCAACCCCAGATGGGATTTTGCCTAAAGAAAATTCAAACTTGTCCTCAGACAGTCTTAAATGATCAGATCTTGGAGAATGATTTAAGTCCCCAACAATTTTATCTTGATCTTTCAATGAAACATTGTCAAATAGCTCATCATCTACCGTAGGAGCTGAAGAAAAATCAACCCCTTTCAAGACTACATTATTATATACAATATTATCTACATTATCACCACCAACTTCATTTTTGGGTTTCTCCTCTTCCATTCTGCAAACCCAAATGCCTCAAAAATACAATCTTGGAAATAGTATCATAACTATAACGATGGGGAAACTTGAGACATGCACATTTTTTTTTTGTTTTCAATAAACGCAGAAGGGGAAACAAAATTTGTAGTCAAGATTTTACCTTTTTCTGAAAGTTGATCCAATATCTGGGATTGAAGGATCAAGAAAATGAAGAATCAGCGAGGGGTGGGGGGAATGGAAGCGAAATAGGGGGAAAGTTGAGCGCGAGAGAAAAGGCCGAGCCAGCCAACTGAAGCTGGTGATGATAGTTGGGCACGGGTTTTGCTTATTGGCCCATTTGCTAATCCAAGGGTTTGGTAAAAATTGCATGGGCGCAGCTCTATTTGTTAGCCCTTTTTACCCGTTTTATTTTTTCGTTTACATTCGTACCCATTTTTTTGTTAAAAGTATTTTTAAAAATAATTTTATCCTTCTTTGATAAAATACTATTGACAAACTGCAGGACAAAAACTTAAGCATATTTAGGCTGAAATTTTAGCAAATAAACTAAAAAACTTCAGCTTGTTTAGACTGAAGTTTCGGATAAAACTCAGGACAAAACTGTAGACTGCATTACAAAACTTCAACATATTTTAGTATGAAGTTTTAGTAAATAAACTAAATAATTTCAGCATGCATTAGCAAAAACTCTTTAAAAAATTACATACTGCAAGACAAAAAGTTAAGCATGTTTAGTCTGAAAATTTAGCAAATGAACTAAAAAACTTCAGCATGTTTAGTCTGAAATTTTAGCAAATGAACTAAATAACTTCCACATATTTTGTATGATGTTTTAGCAAATGAACTAAATAACTTCAGCATGCATTAGCAAAAACTCATTAGAAAATTACATACTACAAGACAAAAACTTAAGCATGTTTAGTCTGAAGTTTTAGCAAATGAACTAAAAAACTAAGCATGTTTAGTCTGAAGTTATAGCAAATGAACTAAATAACGTAAGCACGTTTAGTCTGAAGTTTTAGCAAATGAACTAAATAATTTAAGCACGTTTAGTCTGAAGTTTTAGCAAATGAACTAAATAACTTAAGCATGTTTAGTCTGAAGTTTTAGCAAATGACTAAATAACTTGAGCATGTTTAGTTTGAAGTTTTAGCAAATGAACTAAATAACTTCAGCATGTTTAGTCTGAAGTTTTAGCAAATGAACTAAATAACTTTAGCATGTTTAGACTGAAGTTTCGGATAAAATTCATGACAAAACTGTAGACTGCAGGATAAAATAACTTCAGCATGCATTAGAAAACTTCATGCTGAAACAACTTCATGTTATATTAGCATGAAGTTTTAGCTTCAACATGAAACAATTTCATGCTATATTAGCATGAAATTTTAGCTTAAAGGTGAAACAAATTCATGCAAGTGTGATTATGAAAATAAATCTCGACAAGTTTCTGATTTTTTTATAAAGTTGCTGAGATGAGAGGAGGAGGTCATTTTATATCTTTTGTCATGGGTGTAATTGTCATATTATTATGGATTTTTTGTGAGATGGCTACCAAATTAATAATTTTAAAAAATAGGGTACAAGTTAAAATGTGGCACAAATATAGGGTACGGTTGCAAATCCCCGAGGGTTTGCCTAGTCAAATATCCAGCCCATTTGCATAATCTTTTATGCTTTCTTTCTTTTTCTTTTCTTTGTCTTTTTTCTTTAGACTAATTGCACATTCCTTATATCCTCAATTTTGTTGATTGGTCAAAAATTAAATTTTATTAGTTTATCGAAAGCGACAATAGGAATATCAGTTGGGTGCCAACTATGTATTTAGATGTTACGAAAAAAATAGGGAGACGAGAGTCTAACTTCTTAATTTTGATCATATATTGGACATGAAATCTTTAACTTTTTTGAAATAAAATTTTTATATTTGAAAACTACGTAAAAAGTACTATAAATCACAATAATTAACAATTCAAAATGGGCATATAAAATAATCACGATCAAAGAAAAACTCTTTTAACTCTCAAAATCTGAACTCTACCACATAAATTGGGACATGGGGATATATGATAATAGCCTTGGGGCCAGAAGTTGGAATTCCGGATGGATAACAAGAATATGGTGGATCACTAGGAATTTAGTATAAAATTATTGTAGGCGGAATACAAGTAGTTTACGATGGGTTGACTTGCCATAACTCATGATAAATCACTGAAAGTTTAATACAAAAATGTCCTGGCAATTACCAACAGTTTTGATGGATGGACTTGCTATAACTCATGTGAATCGCTAGGAATTCATTACAAAAATATCCATGTTGATCATCATGGGTTCTCATTGATACGTGCCTTGCCACACGTCCTAACGATCATTAGGACTTTAGCCCAGATTGTCTTAGAACAATTTGTTCATACTTCTTGGCAGATCACCAAAACTTGCAAATAAAATATATTTTTTTCGTCAAATTTGATCCAACCTCCAATTTTGATATCCACACGTCTTTTAATATCAATCTCGTTAATCTTGAATGGTTAGTGTCAACTTAGGCCTTCAAAAATTAATAAATCTGTCTTGTCGTCTTAACAATTTTTTTTTCAATTCATTAAATTTAATTGCATGTCCTTAATTTATTGTAAGAAGGAGGAGGAGAACGAGGAAGAAGCAGGAGAAGACGAAACCAAGTTCTGGCAAGTGTTTGGCATCGAGGTACAAAAAGTTTTAACAAGGCCAAAAGTTAAAACACTAACGCTTACGGAGAAGTGAAATTTCTTGAAAAAATATAACTTCCTCACGTACATCAAAGGAATATCAATGGTGCTAACAACGTACTACCACGTATTTATTTTCTATCTTCTCTAATTTGTTTGCCCTTAATTGAGTGTTAATCATAATAAACTTGAACTAACTTGTCTGGTCAAAAACAAAATATTTAAAATTGTAAAAATTGCATGAGGCGCCCTATTTGGTCGCC
The DNA here is from genome assembly GCF_000390325.3 of Nicotiana tomentosiformis. Taxonomy (NCBI): domain Eukaryota; kingdom Viridiplantae; phylum Streptophyta; class Magnoliopsida; order Solanales; family Solanaceae; genus Nicotiana; species Nicotiana tomentosiformis. Next base: position 51,916,887 of record NC_090812.1, read on the forward strand.
CCTTTTTAATTTGTACCCGCTTTATTTTTTTGTTTGCATCCGTACCTTTTTTTTTGTTAAAAGTATTTTAAAAAGATGATTTTGTCCTTCTTTAGTAAAAGACTACTTTCTCTCCAAGTATACGGCATATTGACTCTTGTCGCTGTCTCTCTCTCCTTCTTCACGGTTTTGATTTGTTCTTCTCTGAAATCAAACATTTTCGGCATTGCATTCTTCTTGATTTTGCAACTGTTTCTTCCCTAACAACATTAAGTATAATCACAGATACGATTTTAATGGTTGCTTTTGTACATTGCATTAACTTTGTATGGAATTTTAATTTATGATTAGTTTTATGATTTAATTTCTGGATTTTTTGTTGATAGTAATCTTTGTTGAATTGTTTTGTCTTTTTTTATTTGTGCTAAAATAGTTTTCTAGGGTTTACTTTGATTAGTGCATTAGTTTTGTAGGTTTTACTTTTACGATTAGTGTTTTTAGGTTTTTTGAAATTGTGTTTGTGTTTTTGATGAAAATTCTATATATTCTTCAGTGATTTTTGGAGATGTTAAAATTTTTAAAAAAATTGAGACTTAAATAGATGATTCTATTAAAGTGTGAAGTTTATAATACTTCAAGGATAACTTAGCTAGCGTTTGGCCATAGATTCTCAAATTTATTCTAAAAAATCTAATTTGGGTGAAGTTTGGTTTGAAAATGAAAATGTATTTGGACATCTGTTTTGGGTGAAGTTTGGTTTGGAAAAACATAAAACATGACTTATACCCACAAGTTCTAAAAACTATCACAAATACTCAACAGTACCATTATCAATAACATTCATTATATTATCGCAAACCATAGTCTTGAACATAAATAAATTTGATACAAAATTATCATTTTTATAATAAACTAAATGATATACTATCAAATGACCGAGAAGACGAAGCAATATCGTTACAAAATAATAAATGGTGGGCTATTTTATAAAATATAAAAGTTTGGGGTAATTTTTAAAAAATATAATAGTGATATTTTGGCCCAAAACTAGCTATTGAGCTGGTTTTGGGATTTGGGATTTGGCCAAAATGTAGGCAAAATCTATGGCCAAACATGTGTTTGCCAAATAAAACTCAAGTTTATTTTGGCAAAATCTATGGCCAAACAAGTCCTTAATTCTAGGAGTTGAAGTTTTGTTTTGTGTTTTGTATAAGTAAAGTATGTTTTGTCTACAGTTTTTGTTTTGTTTTTGATGAACTTCACCATTATTGGAGTTGGATTTGTGCTCTGTATTTTGTAAAAACTACAGCATGTTTTGGCTGAAGTTATTGTTCTGTAATTGCCGAACTTCAGTATTCTTAGAGCTGAAATTTTATACTGTATTTGCTGAACTTCAGCATTCTTAGAGCTGAAGTTTTGTTCTATATTTCTTTGAAGTTAGATGGCTTTAAAATATAACTTAAGCCAAATTGTGCTGAAGTTTTAACTGATTTTTTTGATAATGTTCTAAAGTTATTTTTCCTACCTTTAATTTTTTTGAACATATGACATCTACAAAATCCAAAGCACCTAAAGATCCTAGAGTACCTAAAGCACCTAGAATACGTAAAGCTCTTTCAGTTCCTATTGTTGTACCTACAAAACCAGGGGAGAGATATTATGAGTTTTAAGATTGGTTTAACTATCGTGCTTACTGGAAGGAGAACCACAATTTGAAGGGTTTAATTACAACTCTCTTGACTCATGCATGACAGGAGAAGCTGAATAATGGTACATTTCAGTATATTATGGCTATGGAGAATTTCCATTGCAGCATGAAGTTGGTTCATTATTTGATTCTTTCTCGCGTATTCACCAATGATCGAGATTCTATTAGTTTCAAGATTTTTGACTGTGATGTATCGTTCAGCCTTGAATACTTTTATATTATGTGTGGTTTGAGGATCACAACACATAATGTTGAAAAACCAATTAAACGAGAGAGTAAGATTCTGAAGCGTTATTTTGGGAATTCTAAGGGTGTGACCTTGAAGGACATTCGAGAGTATATGATACGGAATCAAATTTAAAAGGATGATGTGTGTAACGACCCGACCGGTCATTTTGAACATTTACACTTCGCTCGGTAGTTTACGGGTATGAGTAGATCTGTATGATATATTATGACTTATGTGAATCATCGGTTTTGATTTTCAGGTTACTTGGAATCGAACTGGAAGAATGGATTTCATTGTCGAAACTTTAAATTGGGAGAGTTGACCAAGTTTGACTTTTGTGAACTTGAACCCAGAACGGAGTTTTGATGGTTCCGTTAGCTCCGTTGGGTGATTTTAGACTTAGGAGCATGTCCGAATTATGATTCGGGGGGTCCGTAGTAGAATTTGGCTTGAAATGGCGAAAGTTAAAATTTTAGAAAGTTTGACCGGGAGTGAACTTTTTGATATCGGGGTCAAAATTCGATTCTGGAAATTGAAATAGGTCCGTAATGTGAAATGTGACGTGTGTGCAAAATTTGAGGTCAATCGGACGTAATTCGATAGGTTTCGGCATCGGTTGTGAAAGTTGAAGTTTCAAAGTACATAGATTTCGATTTGAGGTGCGGTTCATCATTTTGGTGTGGTTATGCGTGATTTAAGGTCTCGAGTAGGTCTGTGTTATATTATTGGACTTGTTAGTATATTCGAACGGGGTCCCGAGTGGCCCGGATGAGTTTTGGACGAGGTCCGGATCATTTTCACTTCATGTGCAAATCTGGAGGTTGTTAGTTCTAGTACGATCTGGTTGCTTTGTGCAAGTGCGATGGCCGTAGAAGCGACAAAGGCATCGCATATGCGAGAATAGTGCTGGGTGAGGAAGACCGCAGAAGCGAAGATTTGGGCACATATGCGATGCCGCAGGTGCGGCAGCTCGAGCGTAGGTGCGGAGTTGGAGGGTGTCAGCAGAGGTCGTAGGTGCGATGGGATTTACGCACCTGCGATGGCGCGGATGCGGGCAGGGAGTCGCAGAAGCGGAAATGGTGAGGAAGCCAGGCAGAGCAGGTGCGAGGTGTTTCCGCAAAAGCGGTGGTCGCATATGCGACGAAATTTTCCGCAAATGCGGATGTGCTGGGCAGAAGGGTTCGCGATTTTGGCTTCTTTTTTATATTTTCAAGCTCGGATTGAGGCGATTTTTGGAGCAATTTTCACCATATGAATTGGGGCAAGTGTTCTCTACTCGGTTTTGGTTATATTCCATGAATCTATTTCCGATTTTAGCTTTTGGTTGATGAATTTTAAAGAGAAAATTTGGGGGGGAGGGGGGGGGTTGGCCTAAAGGTTCATAATATGAATTTTCGAGTTTTGAACATCGAATTGGAGTCGGATTTGAGTGAAACTAGTATGGTTGGACTCGTAATTTAATGAGTTGTTGAATTTTGTAAATTTTTTCGGATTCTGAGGTGCGGGCCCAGGTTGGGCTTTTGGCCGATTTCGGGCTTTTGATTCAAGATTTGATCTTTTTCGATCGGGATTGGTTCCTTTAGCATTGTTTGATGTACTTGAGTTGTTTTTGATTAATTTCGAGCCGTTCGGAGGTCGAAACGTGCGGGGTGGCATCTTTGGAGCACCGCTTGGCTTGTTCGGCATTGTATTGGTTTGTTTGAGGTAAGTAACCCTTCTAATCTTAGTACTGAGGGTATGAAACCCTGAAATACGTGTTATGTGATTGGTATTGAGGTGGCGCACATGCTAGGTGACGGGCGTGTGGGTGTGCACCATGTGAATTGGGACTATGTTGTTTCCATGGCACTGTATAGTGGTCTTACTTTGTTGATATCCGTGTTTTCATCATGTGATAAAGTAGTTAAGCTGTCAATCATGCTAGATTTCATGTTTAGGCATTTTGTCGATATTGTTTGGACCCATAGTGGTCATTTCTTACTGTCATCTCACTGATTTCATTGATATTTCGTACTCAGTCATATTCGTGCATTCATATCATATCTCAGTCTCAGTTAGTTATCGATACATCATATCATTGTTGTCGGGTTGGTTTCATAATATTGTGAGCCCGTGAGTGAGACTGGAGAGATTAATGACTGAGTGAGGCCGGGGGCCTGTTTGTGAGGATGTTGTCACTATAGCACGTGAGTTGTTCGTGCGATTCCAGATGTTGATATTATAGCACGTGAGTTGTCCATGCGATTCCAGATATTGATATTATGGCACGTGAGTTGTCCGTGCAGCACGTGAGTTGTCCGTGCGGATTATAGCATTTGGGCTGAAAGGAGCCCCTCCGGAGTCTGCACACCCCCAGTGAGCACAGTCTATTATTAATATGGATCAGGCTGCACGCCGCAGCGGGGTATGGTACAACGCTGAGTGTTTGAGTGTGCAGAGCATAATGAGAGAGAATGCGAGACAGTGAGATTGAGTACTCTGAGAGTGTGAGTACATGAGCTCATCATCGAGATGCATTACATTTGACATGCGTACTTGAGATACATGCATAGAGGTGCATTTCCTTCTGCTACCCAGTTTTGGGGACATTTATGATTTTACCTGTATCTTGACATGTAGGCATAGAGAAGGACATTCCTAATGCTATTTGGAAATGAAACATCTTACTATTTGTTGAAAGGAGTTTTGGGAAAAATCACAGTTTTTAAACTTACTCGTATATTGGCTTTTTAGTAAAAGATTTGGATTTTCACTGAGATACTTGAAAATAAATGCCTATTTTTCTGGAACTGTGAACGAACTGAGCCTTTTATTTCTGAGATTCTTCTTTTGTTATTGTACCATGCTGTTATGAACTGTTGGGGAATATTGGTGTTGAACCCGACCTTTTCTGTTAGCTTGTCACTACTTTCAACCTGAGGTTAGGTTTATTACTTATTGAGTACGTGGGGTTGGTTGTACTCATACTACACTTCTACACCTTGCGTGCAGATGTTGGTTGTTGATGTTGCTGTGTTCGATGGGAGCTGGATTGAAGATGTACTTGCGTTCCGGGTGTAGCTGCCCCTTGTTCGTGGTAGCTTTAGGTCTATGAAACCTGTTTATGTACTTTTCAAACAAGACTATGTATTTAATTCATTTCAACTTTGTAAACTCTATTCTTATAAGCTCATGATTTGTACTATCAGTTCTTTGAGAATGTATTAGATTCAGATATTTCTTTACTTAATTGCTTTATTAATTATTATTGGAATTGGTTTGTGGTTAATTGACTTATCTAGCGGGTTGGGTTAGGTGCCATCATGACTAGTCGGATTTTGGATCGTGACAATGTGAATTTCAAACACGTATGCGAGAGTGATGAAGATGCTGTGAAGCTTATGGAAATTCTTGTTGTGGAGTCTATTTTGTTCGGAAGAAATAATGAATCAACTGTGTTAGAGGAGTATGCAGCTATTGTTGAAGACGATGAGGCTTGTCTTAATTAACCTTGGGGTAATGCGTCTTATGAGAAGCTTATTACCTCAATGAAACATGCTTTGGACAATCAGGACAAAAATAATTCAACTGAGTATACTGTAGGCGAATTTTCATATTCGTTATGTATTTGGTTCTATGAGCGCTTCCCAGATATTTGGGACAAGTATTTAAAAGATGACGACTTCCTTGATGCCCCTAGATTCCCAGGATGTTGCGTTTACATCTTTGGGAGAGCCTAAATTTAAAGAACTTCACGAGGATTACTTTAGTAATCATGGTATAAGTTAATGTTCTTTATTTTTTCTCTTTTCTGTAGTTTTGTTAATATGTTGACGTATCAGTTTTATTTTATTTTTGATAATATACTTTTTTGTATTAAACAGAAATATCGGACATTTAGGGTATTAGATATAATTCCTACCGAAGAGGAATTGAATTCAATGTCTTTAATTGGACAATTACCATGCAACCGCATTCGTTCGAAGGTACTGAATCTGGTTCCTTCAATTGGTGAATCACCACGTAATCGGAGTCGATCAAAAAAAACCAATCGAACTCCTGTAATTGGAGAATCACCTCGTACCGAGAGTCATTTTAAACGTTGTACAACAACGTTTGACGATGAATTAGTCAACACAATATGTCGTGTAAGTTTTTTGTTTTTTTAATCTTAAGTTTTTCATACTATTTTTTGCTTAATTATAGGATGTTTTATGTGATGTTTTTTGAGCTGAAGTCTTTGTTATATGTTTTGTAAAATTACAAAATGTTTTGTCTGCAGTTTTTGTTCTGTTTGTGATGAACTTTAGTATCCTAGGAGTTGAAGTTTTGTTTTATGTTTTGTAAAAGTAAAGTATATTTTGTCTGCAATTTTTGTTTTATTTTTGATGAACTTCAGTATTCTTGTAGTTGAGGATGTGTTCTATATTTATAAAACTACAACATGTGTTGGCTGAAGTTTTTGTTCTGTATTTGCTGAACTTCAATATTCTTAGAGCTAAAGTTTTTGTTATGTATTTGGTGAACTTCAACATTCTTAGAGCTGAAGTTTTGGTATGTGTTTCTATTTTTTGAAATTGTTGTGCTATTTCTATTTCTATATTAGAGGGTAAGGAGGGAGGTTAAAAACTATGCGATAGAAGAAAGGCTCATGATCGCGAAAGAAGTTGTTCAAGAGTTTCGACAGGATGAGCGATCTGCTATTGTGGACGAGGTTGTGAAAAAAGTCAAGGTAAGCTTATTTACAGAAAAGTTTTTTTTTCCTGCTAATATTATTCTTTTATTCAGAATAATCATTGTTAGTAATTTTTTATATGAATATTTTGATGAGAAGTTTGAAAAGTTGTTTAAGATTGTTAATAAGTCAAAAGGAAGAGATGATGGCGATGCAGATTTTGAATTCATGAACTATCGACAATATGATAGGATAAACGACTTCTTCGAATCTCAATCTTATATTAATGCTGGTCATTATGGACTGCATAAAGTCGCAGATGAAAATGTAAGAGGTGAGGAAGCAGCTCTTGAAGGTCACGTTCAAGTATTCGAGCAAGTTCATTGTGTTGAACATCAAGTTGAAGTGGAATATTCTAGTGTTGATAGACTGAGCAAAGTTGCTAGATATGATGAACAGTTATCAACCGAGAATGTAGGAAGCAAGGAAGGTGTAGATGATGAAGTTGTCGGTACTGAAGATCATGTACCGACTTGTGCTTTGGGTAGTCATATTGCAAAAGGCAATGTGTTTGCAGATGTAGATCATGAACCTGTTGGTACTGAAGAACACGCACCGAGTGATATGGGTACTCCTATTGGGAAAGGCAATGCGTTTGCGGAAGCATTAGTTATTTGCCAAGAACTTTTGGGTGCAGAGACACAGGAAGTTGTCACTACAGGTATAAATATTTTATATGCTATTATTCTATCTATATATATATATATATATATATATATATATATATATATATATATATATATATATATATATATATATATATATATTAGGTCATTGATTCCCCCCTATGAATATGCAGTGAAAGTTGAAAATAGTGATACTTCAATTGATATAACACAAAAACTCTCCGATGATGCTGCATTGCATGAAGATAGAGTCGAGAAAATCCTTCCGCATAATACTCTAAGGCTCCTCGACACCATTGAATGAAGCTGGAGCTGCTGAGATCAACAAAGGTATGCAGTCTGGCGATAGCGCAGTGGAAGGAAAACGTCAAGGTATTCTATACATCACGAATTTATTATATTTGATCCAAATATTTATTTTCAGTTTGAAATTTTGCATACTTTCTTTTCTTTTTTGTGCTTTTTATTGATTATTCAGACAGACTCGATGCAGCCAAAAAAGAAATTGGTGAGCTCATTCGACTATATGAAAAAGGAGAAATACATCTCTTCACACCTGTTGGCTCACAGACATGTATGAAGTGTCTTTGTAGTATTTTCAAGATCTAGCGAGTATTATTTTATATATTTTTTTGCACGAAGATATAGACATATCTGAGGGTAATGCAAGCGGATCTGTTGGTATGCGAACACCATCTGTGTCGCAACACTTAGACCAAGTAGTTATTTGCTGCAATTTGATTACAAGTTATTTTTTTTGCCTAATGTGTGTTTGTATCAGTTGTATATATGTATATATTATTGATACCCAATTTTTTCCTCATATTTTCCAAATATATATATATATATATACTTTCAAGATAATGCACATGTATCATCATTTGATATACAAGCATATATATGTATTTTTCATAATTTTCTATAATTTTTAAAGGTTTTAAATCAATTTATTTCGGTATTTTATTATATATAAATATCGATTAATTACCTTACAAATTATTTTATGACAGTTTTATCATTTAAACTTATCATTTACACCCATATTAGATTTTAAATATTTTTAGTACATTTGTTATAATTACGTTTGCATTTGTTAAGGCTAAATTGCACATTTTGCAATAATAGCCCATACATGCTTATAATTACTTTATTTATGCAAAAAAAAAAAAGCAACATTTTATATTTTTATAGTGTTAAATAATTATTTTAAATCATTTTTATGCACAAATGATATTTTTGTTATTTATTCATTTTTTTATAAATTATTTATTTAATAACTTGGGTATCTGGCCCCAATTTTTAATTAAATTTTCGGACCTAAACTAACCAAACCTACCCAATTACCCCAAGCCCAATACCCCTGGCCCAATTACCCTTACCCACTCAATTAAACCCAACCTAGTCCGCTCAAATCCCAGCCGTTGATCAAAAATGATCAACGACTCATAAACGATTCCTCCATTTCCTTATATCTCCACCCCCAAACCCTAACCCTCATTTTCCAAATCCGCTGCCTCTGTTTCCCTCCTCTGATGAACCCTAATCCCGCCGCCTCACTAAAACCCCCCCAAATCCCGTTCCTAATGGGATTCTTTCCCCATTCACCTACCATCTCGAGATATTTCCCTTATTTTATGCTATTTTATGGAATAACTTTGGTACTTGCCTAAACATGGCAAGTACCCCATCTTTGATTCTGTCCAAATCGATCTTTACCTCTTGAATATGGACGACCTTAAGTCCAAGCACGTTATTTTGAACCATGTAAGCCCGATTCGTTCGTATCTTGCCGATTCCCTAAGGTTAGCGTTCCAGATTCTCTTTTGATTCGAACCAAAACCGGTTCAAGCTTAATTTTTAGCATTATTTCGTCTATAATCATTCTATTACGCATGAATCTTCCTATTTTTGTTAATTTCTTTTACTTGCCTTAAATTAGGGTTTCAGATCTTCTCTAATTGAACCAAATCTGGTTTGATTCTGTGTTTCTTTTTGAATAATCTCCTATCTATATTCGTTTTATGCTAATATGTGATTCTTTGCCTTTATTTTTCTGCCGATTTTGTGATTTACCCAAATTAGGGTTTCAGAGCTTTTTTTTACTTGAATCAAATGCGGTTCTACTCTGTGCTTCTTGTGAATAATTTCCTGTCTATGTTCATTGTACGCATTATGTGATTATTTGCCTTATTTTCTGCCAATCTTGTGTAATTTTACCTAAAATTTAGGGTTTCAATTTTACTGATTTAAGTAGTTGCCCTTTTTGGTGTTTAAACCAATTATTTTCCATGTTTATGTTCTAATCCCTACACTGTTTAAACCCCCTCCCCACTCCCCTTTAAAGAAAAAAAGGGCTTGGAAGTTCTGAGTTGGAAAATCTTTCACTACTATAACAAAGTTGCGTGCTTCCACTCTTGAATAATCTCATTTTGTATTCTGATTCCTGGCCGGCGAAAGCCAAGGCCAGAAATCTCCAATTTCTTGCTTCTGTTGGTGATATTTACCACACTGTTGGATCCCTTTCTTCCCTGTTTCATCTCACCTGGTGAGTTATTAGACCCTCTGCTATTTCACTGTTATTTCACTATGATTATTTGCTCAACGTGTTATTTCAATTAGACTATGTTATCCTAAATGCTATTACTTGTGGTTTGAGACATGTTTGAACCTATTTTGAGTTGATTAATGAAATTCTGCTTAAACTCTATGTTATTGATGACTGTCTTTTAAAGTTAAGTCTGTTATGAACCTGTTTATAAACATGATCTCATACCTTTTCTTGTGGACTGGTTAACTATGTATAGATGTGTGCATTAACAGATTTATAAGCCTGTTTGTAAAACTTGTTATAATGTGGCATGTTTGACTTTTTTCTTACTATATTATGATACCTCTAGTAACTGCCTTAATCAGTTTTAATATGTCCTGACTTATTGCTAGTTAATGGGATCCCTTCTTATGACACTAGTTCCTACACTTAGTCTAATCTGGATCTTCTGTTATCACTATGAATCTGCTTATGAACTTGCTTTGTTAGCATGTGATTGATTTAATTCCTAAAACTTGATTAAGTCTGCTTAGGATTAAGCATGTCTACTATTTGTTCATATATGCTCAATATGTGATTATGTCCTTCAGTAGATTCCCTAATCCATTTCTACTCCCCTGATCCTTCTGAATTCTTACTCCTAGCCGGCTGAAAACCAAGGCTACTTAGGTTCTGCCCTCTTATCTTTCTAGTGTGCACACTGCCCTGGGTTTTTGAAGCCCTTGGGAACTTTGACACACTAGGAATTTGGGTTCTGTATGTTTAGCCTTGATATATGAGTGAATCACTCAACAACTGGTTACTTTGTATCTATGGACATGGGTTTTGGAGCTATTGTGAGTGGAAGGCCTGGCTTGTCCATGTGTATTTGGGCCTGTTGTAGGCTCCCTATAGTTACACTTACTTTGTAATTTATTTATTAAATTCTGGTCTGTAATAATTATTTGTAATAACAATTCTGGGGTGTTAGTGAAATTGGGAAGGGGTTCCTATTTTACATTTGCAATAAGATGGGTAGAAATCCTGCCTATTGGTCCAACAATGTGTTATCATATGTGATGTATTAGAAATCATGCCTATAGGTACTTTATTATGTTCAGTCATTATGTGCTAGCAGCCATGTCCATAGGTTCAATGCTTGGTTCAATTATGTTCTGGTATGATCCAATATGTATGCAAATTTCTGTTTACGCACTGTTCTGATCAAATTATAGAAATCATGCCTATAGGATCTAAAACTGGATCAAATTGTAGAAAGCATGCCTATAGGTTCGAACCAATTTAATTTCTGCCTGTTTATTCATGAGTTTCCAAATACTGTATTTTCAACCTCGCTGGAAAACATGCTTATAGGGCTAAAGCAAATAATTCTGGGTGTGTTTCTGTGACTTGCCTCTATTTACTATCATATAAAACACCTAGATACCATGCTAATATGCTTAATCGTATTATGCTAAAATCAGTAGGCAAATTTATGTAGGTTCTAATAATCGTATTAAAAAACTGATTTTATACATGACTGCCTGCTCGTTCATTCAATATCACATAGATATCCTGCCTATAGGATTCTGCAATTAATAAAATCTGTCAATGCTAATCAGTTTGGCGTGCATTTGATGTCTAAATGCAAAGGCTAACTTGAGCCCATACTTGTTTCTATTTGAGAGTCCTAACTGTTTTTGTCTGTCGCTTAGTATTTCTTTTCTTTTGAGCAGCCTAAGTTAAGGTCTAGAACCACCCTAAAATAGAGGTCCAAATGCCTCCTGGACCATAGGCATGGGACGAGTAATGTACGCATAGGGCATGGCTTAGAATTAAATAGAGCGTTTTAGGTAAACAACTTAAAGATAGTAAACGGGTAGCAGGAGATAATAGTTTGTGCTCGCTGAATAATATGAGTAACACCCCATCTTGAGGGAGTTACGAAATATTATTTATGTTGCACGGGGTGATCCTTTAGGCTAAAAAACTTAGGACCCCCTATTCCTGTTAAAATATTTCTTTATTTGTTCAAACTGTTTCTTTTCTCTTAGACTAATTCACATAATTCGAGTTCGGCCGGGACCCACCGTTGTGGACCTCGAGGAGTGCCTAACACCTTCTCCTCGAGGTAATTTGAGCCCTTACCCGATCTTTGGTTATGCAAACTAGTAAACCCGAGTCATTTGCAAATAGGTGCCCTAACGCACCTTAATCCGTTAGGTGACGACTGTCTTTTTTAAATAACCCTTCCTTTAAAAGAGTTGTCAATGTCGAAACCCGATTTCGCGAGAAAAAGGGGCGCGACAGCATGGCGACTTTGTTGGGGATATATTTAGGCTCTTACCATTGCGAACTTGGTCTATATGAATTAGTCTCTCCCGATAAGCGTGCCTTTATTATTTTGCTGAACTTACATGCAACTCTTCGCTTAATCTGGTTACAATATGGCTCCAATTTTTTAAATTTTGTCATATCATGACTTTCCCGATTCTTTCCCCTTTATTGCTTTATTACAATTTTATACGAACTAACTTCTTCCCTGTTTTCTTTCTTCTCTGTCTTTGCATTTATTAAATACTACATTTATCGCTTTTATCATGCAAAATACTTGACAACGTGTTGTTTTATCTTTGCATAAAGCATGCTCTACATCATATTCCACTCGTGCGCAATTAATACCATAGAGGCACTTGGTGAGTGTCTGCGCTCTTCCTATATTATCCTTTTTAAAATTTGGAAAGGCTTATTTTCGGTAAAACTAGTCGATCAGCGGTGCAATCGACGATTCTGTGCCTTCCCCTCTCAAGTTGTCTACTTGAGGGTACCGGTCTAGACTCTTCTAGAAACTCTCACTCTAATATTAACTGTGCATGCATCATGTCTAAACCTAGTATGGGTTAGAACGCTGTCCGCGTAATAACTCTCTAAGGCAAGCCTTGTCCAAAGCCCATCGGGGTTTCCATAATCCCAACGGGCACGATCATGATATGTGCATTATTTGGAGAAAACGTGCCGATATGCTAATGGTCAAATCTAGAGGGGGAAAGGGCTAACTTTATTTGTTTTGCAAAAATGAGGCACGAAGTCCCCAGGTTCGGCATGGTTCGAAGTATCCCACCTTTGTTGCTAGATTGGTGGGAAAATCTCTCGCCAAGCGACAAAAACCATGTGAAAAAGAGTTCTTGGAAATTTACCTTCTTTGTTGGACATTCATCCAAACAATGTACTGATCGAGGCCGCTACTATGTTCTGGGATGAGAAGAGGACCGTCTTCCGTTTTGGTGACATAGAAACGACTCCCCTTCTAGAGGAAATAAGAGGCTTTGATGGGCTTTCCTAGGACAGCCCTGGTCTGTTGGTACCGAAAAATCGCACGTCTCGAGGTTTTCTGAAAATAATGGGTTTCAGGTAAAATGATGAGTTAGTCTACCTGAAGAAATCTTACATACCATTCGACTTCTTTTATGAGCGTTATGGGCACATCAAGTCTTACCGTCTTTATCATGATGAATTTGCTATCACCTCTCTGGGTTGGACTTATCGCCGGGTTTTTGTGTTCATTGTCTATTTTCTGGGGATGCTGGTATTCCCAATACAAGGAGAAAGGATTCACACTCGCTTAGCTATGGATACTAAGACCCTAATGGAAGGAATTGAGGGGCAGACTTACACTATTGTCCCAATGATTGTAGCGGAGATATACTGAGCCTTGGACTGTTGCAAGAAAGGATATAGGCATTTTGAGGGTTGCAATTTGTTACTGTAAATATGGCTGTTGGAACATCTTCAAAGGGGACAATACCATCAAGAATTTCCGCGGCGACCATGGAACGACCATATAACTTTTCACCATCTAAAAAGAATGACTTTGATCCCAGACAGGTTTGCACAACCGGGAAACGCAGTGAGCTGGGTACATTTCTTTAGTAATTTGACTGATGACAAGGTACATTGGATGTTCGAGTGGTTCTCTAGCAGTGAATTCATCATTAGGTCGAGAGATGTTCCTCATCTAGTGCTAATCGGTTTAAGGGGAATTTATCTTTATGTTCCTATCAGAGTCATGAGGCAAGCTGGGAGAAAACAGGTTGTACCACAAGTTTCCAAAATGGTTCATTACAAAGTAGACTTCCAAGGGAATGGCATTCCGTTCAAATGCGAGGCACATCACATGTGGCATCAAAAGATTATTGTGGAGAAAGATACCATCGAGCCAGACAGGTATCATGCCGGCCATGTGTACTTCTACCCATCATGGTTGGTCGATGACATAGCAGGAGAGGTCAAGCTAGGGGTTGATTTGGAATAGGGTCATAGACGACGCTGCTGAAGTACAAGTCAAATATAGGAGGTTGCGCAAAAGGGTCTTTGAATCTGAGTCCAGGCATTTGGAACAACATAAAGTGGACATGGAAGCAATCAATGAATGGAGGGGAATCGCTACTAAATTAACAGAAAGGTTGGAGTATTTGGAGGAGGGTTTGATAGAACTTGAGGGGAAGATTAGGAAAAGGGTCTCAGATTGTCAGAACGCAAAGGCCATTGAGGGGGGACATCTAGCAAGGGCGTATCTGCTGTTGGACATGCGCGACCTGGGGAATCTGATTGATGGGGCTAAGAAGGCCAAGCTTAGAGAAGGTCCCTCTGGGACCATGTAGATTAGGGGTGATATTTTCTAGATTCGTTTTAGAATTTGATTGTAGTAAGGCAAATGCCACTAGTGACTCTTTATAATTATTGTCGTTTTAGTAGAGATTTGGTATATTCATCATATTAATGAAATTATGCAGTTATCGACATTGAGTTTTCTATAAAGCTATATGTCGCTAGGCCTACCTCGCGCACGATGAGGTCCCCAAATAAGGATGCGAATACAACAATACGTGTTTAAATATCGTAAATATCATTTTAATATTCTTTACTGACTTGTTTACCTTTTGTTTTTCTTCTTTTCTTTGTTTATTCCCATCCCCTAAGGTTGGTTTGTACATACTGGCATCATCGGCATATCATACCAGATCTAGAGGTCCTCCACCTCCTCCTCCTCCAAGTGATCCTAAGAACAAAGGAAAGGCTAAGATGGATGATCTGAGCGGTATCAGGAAAGACAACGCTACACATGCAGAGAATGTTGAAACTTCAGATGGTCGGGGTACTCCGGCACAGAAAGACTTGGTTTTGCGATTAGAGCAAAAGATACTGGAGTTACAAGGGGAACTTG
The DNA here is from genome assembly GCF_000390325.3 of Nicotiana tomentosiformis. Lineage (NCBI taxonomy): Eukaryota > Viridiplantae > Streptophyta > Magnoliopsida > Solanales > Solanaceae > Nicotiana > Nicotiana tomentosiformis. The sequence goes on from NC_090812.1 coordinate 51,931,894, forward strand.
AGCAGGTCCGTAACATGGCAAACCTTTCCCTTACCCTGAATGTTCCCGACATCAACTAACAAAACGCCCAAAACTCAACACCTCCACAAAACACACAAAAACAGCACCCACAAAATCCTCTCGCACCTCATCAATACTCCTCGCCTCCCCAAAATCCTAATCCTCCACCAGCACCAACTCCTCCACAGTATCATCATCATCTGACCTAGTACCCACCAACTACCACATACCACACTCCTCATAATGCACCACAGCCTACTCCTGACCCGTAAAACTCAACCAATGACCACCATTACGCCCAGATTCCGGGAGTCCACCAAAGTAATCCCATATATGTGGAAACCTTACCCCACACCCCACAACAGACCCTATACATACCCGAATCCGCCGAGAAGGACCTGCTCATCAAGAATATGACAGAAGAACTCAAGAAACTTAACGGCAGGGTTCAAAATGTCGATGGGGGCAAAGGTGTTGAGGGTTTGAATTATGAAGATTTGTGTATTCAGCCGGATGTAGAACTGTCAGAGGGTTATAAACCTCCCAAGTTCGAAATGTTCGATGGAACAGGTGATCCGAAGGTGCACTTGAGAACATATTGTGACAAGCTTGTAGGAGTTGGCAGAGATGAAAGAATCCGCATGAAGCTGTTCATGAGAAGCCTCGCTGAAGACGCCCTGTGTTGTTACATCAGCCAAAACCCAAAGAAATGGGTTAATTGGGTAAGCATGGCATCAGATTTCATGGATCTGTTCAGGTTTAAGACAGAAAACGCACCAGACATTTTCTACATTCAAAATCTCAAGAAGAAGCCAACAGAAACTTTCTGCTAGTATGCTACTCGGTGGAGGTTTGAAGCTGCAAAAGTAAGGCTAGTGCTGAAAGAAGAACAAATGAATAAGTTCTTCGTCAGAGCTTAGGATCCGTAATATTATGAAAGATTGATGGTTATTGAGAACCATAAATTTTCTGATATCATCAAGTTGGGAGAGAGAATAGAAGAAGGGATCAAAAGCGGAATGGTGACAAATTTTAAAGCACTCCAAGCCACAAATAAGGCCCTACAGTCAGGAGGTATCTCCAGGAAGAAAGAAGTAGGTGTAGTAATGGTAGCCCAAGGTCCGAAGTCTCCTCTCACATACCAAACACCTCCACCCACATATCAGCCTTCACCTACCAGATACCAACAACCTGCCACCACTTACCATACCTATAACACCCAACCCGCATACTACCACTCACCACTAGCCCGCCAAAACTACCAAAAACCTAGACCAAATTTTGACCGCAAGCCGCCCAAACAATACACCCCAATTGCTGACCCTATAGACCAACTGTACGAGAGACTGAAGGTTGCCGGTTATATCACTCCCATTCCCATTGTCGCCATGGAAAATTCCTCTCAATGGGTCAATCCAAATAAGACTTGTGCCTATCACTCAGGCATGAAAGGTCATACTATTGATGAGTGTCGTACTTTGAAGGATAAGATTCAGACATTAATTGACACCAAAGTCATACAGGCAAAGGAGGCTGCACCCAATGTCCGTAATAATCCTCTCCCGGATCACAGAGGTAGAGGGGTAAACATGATAAAGACCAATGAAGAATGTGACCCAGAGGGGTCAATTAGACTCATTCGAGAAGGGGATAATACTGAAACATCTCCACTCACTCTCACACCTATCATGGTACAAACTCAGGCACCAATCAGAGTTGAGGTAGCTGCACTAACTCCGTTTGAGGTTGAAGTAACAACACCCTTCACCGTGATGGTACCACCTACACCGTCTTATAAGTCTAATGTTATACCATGAGATTATGTTGTAGAAGCAAGAAGGAAAGGAAAGGGGAAAATGGAAGAAACTGGTGCAGCACAAGGCATGACGAGAACTGGTAGGGTTTACATGCCCGATCATTTGGGGGGAACAAGTAAAGAAGTCGTTTCCAAGCAGCCCATCATTGAAACCAACCCGGATGATCTTTGGAGAAAGGTGCAAGCAAGGGAGTATTCTGTGGTTGATCATTTGAACAAAACCTCTGCTCAGATATCTATTCTATCACTACTGTAGAATTCTGAGGCACACAAGAACGCGTTGATGAAAATGTTGAATGAGGCTTATGTACCCAACAACATTACCAGTAGAGTGATGGCCAATATGGTAGGACAAGTGTTGGAAAGCCACAAGATCACTTTTCATGAAGACGAGCTACCACCAGAAGGACTAAGTCACAACAGGGCACTGCATGTCACAGTGCAATTTGAGGATAAGTTCATTGCTAGAGTCCTGATAGATGGGGGTTCGAGTCTTAACATAAGTCCACTAACTACTCTCAAAAGATTGGGTAAAGGCCTGCACAAGATACGAGCAGGAAGTATGAATGTGAAAGCATTTGATGGGTCTCAAAAGGCCACAATTGGAGAGACCAACCTTAGCCTACAGATGGGCCCAACCTGATTTGATGTTGAGTTTCAAGTGTTGGACATATCTGCTACCTACAACTTATTGTTGGGACGACCTTGGATACATGCCGCTGGGATCGTAACTTTTATTCTACATCAGGTCGTGAAGTTTGAGTGGAACCATCAGGAAGTGATTATCCATGGGGATTGAAGTAATCCCATTTACACCAGTCAAACTGTTCCGGTCATCGAGAATAGAAGGAAGTTGGGTGGAGAAACATACCATCGCATCGAGCGCGTCAATGCAATTGAAAAGGACAAATGGTGGAGCAGTAAAATAGAAGGCATATTGGCATGAACAGGGTATGAGCCTGGCAAAGGTCTCGGTAAGAATATCCAGGGGATCACCAGACCAATACAGCTAAAGTGTCACGGCACAACTTTTTGGCTTGGGTATGAATACACCTGGCACGAGTATCAGAATTGGTCGCCACCATGGCGTGGTTCTTATTACCCTCTAGAGCAACCAGTACCACATTTGAGCCAGTCATTTCATCAAGCTGACATGATGTGGGAGTCCAAAGAAAATGAAGTTCTAGCTGGTATAAGGAATCTGTTTCTAGATAATGAAGACACTGATTGCAGTGCGATAGTTGAGGAGGAGGAGGAGGAGGAAGGCCTCATTATTCAGACTATGGAGAAGGGAGTTGTTCTCAAGAACTGGACTGCTGCACCATCAAGGGCCCATCGAGTTCCTGGGTAGCCTGGCAATTAGCATAACTTATTTTAAAAGCAATATTTACGAGCATTTAAAACATTTTCAGTATTTTGTTTTAAGCATGTTTTGTTTTGAAATAATTGCTCGGGTCATCGAGCCGTACCTATTTGACGTTTTCAAGATTTATCTAAATGCATTGTTGTTTTTAGTATTTATTATTATTCTTTACATTTTTTTCTCTACAGTATTATTACCTATCCCGATGAACTTACGACTGTGACATGTAATGAGACAACACAACATAAGGATAATGATTTAGAGGATCTGGAAGAGGATATAATGCCCGAGGAAATTGTTAGAGAAGTGGAAAACTTTGAAAACAAACCTAAGTCCAATTTGGATGAGACTGAAATAGTTAATCTAAGAGACTCCGAAACAGTCAAGGAAACACGTGTAGGCATTCACCTGTCACCATCAGAGAAAGAAGAATACACTCATTTCCTGAAGGAATATGAGGATATCTTTGCATGGTCCTATGATGATATGACCGGTTTGAGCATGTCCATAGTGGCTCATAAACTACCTACCAACCCAATGTGTCTGCCGGTAAAGCAGAAGTTCAGAAAGTTCAAGCTAGATATGAGTTTGAAAATAAAAGAAGAAGTCACCAAGCAGATCAAAGCTAAGGTTCTCAGAGTGGTTGAATATCCAACTTGGTTGGCTAACATCGTGCCATTTCCGAAGAAGGATGGGAAAGTCAGAGTATGCATCGATTATCGGGACCTAAACAGAGCAGATCCCAAAGATAATTTTCCGTTACCCAACATACACATACTGATCGACAATGCGCCAAGCATGAACTCCAATCCTTTGTGGATTGCTTCGCGGGATATCATCACATCTGGATGGTCTGAAGAATGCTGGGGCCACTTATATGAGGGCCATGACAACTATTTTCCACGACATGATACACAAGGAGATAGAGGTATATGTGGATGACGTCATCATCAAATCCAAGAAGAGTACAAATCACATAGCAGACTTGAGGAAATTCTTTGATCGACTTCGGAGGTACAATTTGAAATTGAATCCCACAAAATGTGACTTCGGGGTCCCCGCAGGAAAGTTATTAGGGTTCATCGTCAGCCGCCAAGGAATTGAGCTAGACCCATCAAAGGTCAAGGCTATCCAGGATTTGCCACCTCCAAAGAACAAGAAAGACGTGATGAGCTTCTTGGGACGTCTTAATTACATCAGCCGCTTCATAGCACAATCAACCGTGATCTGTGAGCCGATTTTCAAAATGTTAAATAAGGATGCCGCAACCAATTGGACTGAAGACTGCCAGAAAGCTTTTGACAGAATTAAAGAATATTTGTCAACACCGTCAGTCCTGGTCCCGCCAGAACCTGGTAGACCACTGCTACTCTATCTCTCTGTATTAGATAAGGCTTTAGGTTGTGTCTTGGGACAACACGATGAGACGGGAAGGAAAGAACAGGCCATATACTATCTGAGTAAGATGTTCACACCCTACGAAGCACGATATTCTTTGCTGGAACGCACCTGCTGTGCTTTGACCTGGATTGCCCAGAAATTGAGGCACTACTTCTGTGCCTATACCACATATCTCATATCAAGGATGGACCCTCTGAAGTACGTCTTCCAGAAACCCATGGCTACAGGAAAGCTGGTAAAATGGCAGATATTGTTGAGCGAATTCAACATCATCTATGTGACTCAAAAGGTGGTTAAGGGACAAGCATTAATGGATCATCTTGCGGAAAATCCTGTAGGAGGAGAATACAAACCACTAAAAATGTATTTTCCTAATGAAGAAGTATCATTCATAGGAGAAGATATCGCCAAAGCCTACGATGGGTGGAGAATGTTTTTCGATGGAGCCGCAAACTTCAAAGGAGTGGGTATTGGAGCCGTTTTGGTGTCAGAAACAGGTTAACATTATCCGGTATCCGCGAAACTCAGATTTTCGTGCACCAATAATATGGCATAATATGAGGATTGCATATTAGGGCTCAATTTGGCCGTTGACATGAATATCCAGGAATTACTGGTAATTGGCGATTTAGATCTGCTGGTACATTAGGTGTAGGAATAATGTGCTACAAAGAATACCAAGATATTACCATATCTATATCATGTGCAAGAGATGATGAAGAGGTTCACGAAGATAGAGTTTAGACATGTCCCGAGAATCCAGAATGAGTTCGCAGACGCATTGGCCACTTTGTCCTCCATGATACAACATCCGGACAAGAATTTCATCGACCCCATTCCGGTGAGGATTCATAATCAGCCAGCTTACTGCGCTCATATTGAAGAAGAAGCGGACGGGAATCCATGGTTCCATGATATAAAGAAGTACTTGGCAAAAGGAGAGTATCCGGAGCATGCAAATCATACTAAAAAATGCACGCTCCAAAGATTGTCCAACTATTTCTTCCAAAGTGGAGGAATTATGTACGGAAGGACTCCAGACTTAGGATTATTACGGTGTGTTGACGCCAAGGAAGCTTCCAAATTGCTCGAAGAGATACACTCTGGAATTTTTGGACCACACATGAATGGTTTTGTTTTAGCCAAGAAGATACTGAGGGCAAGTTATTTTTGGATGACTATGGAAACAGACTGCATCAGGTATGTACAGAAATGTCATCAGTGCCAAATACACGCAGATATGATACGGGTGCCGCCAAATGAACTCAATGCAACGAGTGCACCTTGGCCTTTTGCCTCTTGGGGAATGGACGTCATTGGACCAATCGAGCCCGCCACTTCAAATGGGCACATGTTCATTTTAGTGGCCATAGACTACTTCACAAAGTGGGTCGAAGCTGCATCCTACAAAGTTGTAACCAAGAAAGTCGTCACAGATTTTGTCAGAGATCGTATTGTTTGCCGATTTGGGGTTCTAGAGTTCATCATCACCGACAACGCCGCCAATCTCAACATTGACCTAATGAAATCTATGTGAGAGACCTTCAAAGTCAAGCACGAGAATTTCACAGCATACAGGTCTCAAATGAATGGAGCCGCGGGGGACGCAAACAATAATATCAAGAAAATACTAAGGAAGATGGTAGATAACCACAAATAATGGCACGAGAGGTTACCGTTTGCCTTATTGGGGTACCGGACCACAATCCACACGTCAACCGGGGCAACTCCTTACCTATTGGTCTATGGTACTGAAGCCGTCATTCCCGCGGTAGAAATTAAATCCCTAAGAATTATACAAGAAGCTGAACTCAGTGATGCAGAGTGGGTAAGAAGTCGCTATGAACAATTAGCTCTCATTGACAAGAAAAGAATGAATGCAGTGTGTCGTGGTCAACTTTATTAGAACAGAATGTCTAGAGCTTTCAACAAAAAGGTCAAACCTAGACAGTTCGCACCGTGGTAGCTAGTGCTGAAACGAATCTTTCCACATCAAGATTGAGCCAAAGGAAAATTCTCACCTAACTGGCAAGGACACTATATGGCTCACAGAGTACTAACAGGAGGAGCACTCATACTCGCAGAAATGGATGGAGAGATTTGGCCAAAGCCTATCAACTTAGATGCAGTCAAAAGATATTATGTTTAAAGCTATTTACATTTATGCAATTGATGTAACTGGACTACGCTTGACCTGATTCCCATTTAAGAGGGGATACACAGGCAGCCCTGTAAGCACTGCGTATGCAATGCGACTTCCTTAGAATTTTGAGGGTCCTCCTCAAAATTCTGCCCCAGTTTATTTAGGCGATTCTCTGGCTGTTTTGTATATGTTGACGTTGGCTGGACTTGCTCTGGAATTTTGAGGATCCTCCTCAAAATTCTGCCCCAGTTTCTGATTGTGGGGAAAATGAGAATTTTATCTTTTGACTTCCCATTGCATGAGACTAAGCACTGTCTCAAATCTTGCATGAGGCTAAGCCCTGCCTCCTCAACTGCATAAGGCTAAGCTCTGCCTTCTTATTGCAAGAGACTAAGCATTGTCTCCAATATTGCATGAGGCTAAACCTTGCCTCCCCAACTGCATAAGGCTAAGATTTGCCCTTCCCCCCACGAGACTAAGCATTGTCTCTCCTTGCATGACCACAAATGTTGCTCTATTCCAAAAACCTTGCATCATTCTCTTCTCTCGAAGCTCAGCTCTGCCTCCGACCTTACACAAGACTAAGCTTTGTCTTATCTTATCTCAAACATCATATCTTTGTATCTCATGGGCTGAAACTTAGCCAAACTTTTCGAAGGCGTCATAGTCCGAAGGCATCGGCCTCATAGTCGGAAGACACCATGCCATGGCCTGAGGATCTCTCAATATTGCACATCATTATTCAAAGGCATCATGGTTCAGAGGCACCATCTTCATATCCCGAGAACATTATTTCATGGCCTGCGAATCCTTTACTGCATAATTCATGGCCCGAGACGTCATAATCTAAGGACGTCATCCTCACCGTCAAAAGACGATCTCCATGTTCAGAAGGGAATTTGCATCATGTTTAAATTTATGCGATAATCTATATGCATGCATCGTATTTTTAATTTGCAGGTGATCGGGAAGCAACTGTTCTCCTAACGGGAGCAATCTTCGCTCTAGTTACCATTTAACGTTCATATCCTTAAATTATTTCAAACGTAACCGATCACAGTCCGTTACCCATTCCCATCTGATACCCACTTAAATATCTATAACCGCTCTCAATCCCGAGTTGTCCTATCCAGAATATTTTTTCCGTTCTTACAACAACTCCATCGGTTTATTCCACCGTTGGATCCAGAACTACACATGGCCTGATTCCTATAAAACCAGGGATATGTAGGCAACTCAAAGACCATAGTGCGGCCTATATTTTTCCAAACACCCCATTCGGTTAAAATCGTTCATCATTTCTTTACCCGACAATTCTTTCATCCTTCCCGGGGTAAAGAGGGGCAGCTGTTGATACCCAATTTTTCCCTCATATTTTTCATATATATATATATATATATATATATATATATATATATATATATATATATATATATATATATATACTTTCAAGATAATTCACATGCATCATCATTTGATCTACAAGCATATATAAGTATTTTTCATAATTTTCTATAATTTTTAAAGGTTTTAAATCAATTTATTTTGGCATTTTATTATATATAAATATCTATTAATTACCTTACAAATTATTTTATAATGGTTTTATCATCTAAATTTATAATTTACACCCATATTAGATTTTAAATATTTTTAGTATATTTGTTATAATTACGTTTGCATTTGTTAAGATATTTTTTCATATTTTGCAATAATAGCCCATATATGCTTATAATTACTTTATTTATGCAAAAGAAAGAAGTAACCTTTTATATTTTTATAGTGTTAAATAATTGTTTTAATCATTTTTATGCACAAATAATATTTTTGTTATTTATTTAATTTTTTTATAAATTATTTATTTAATAAATTAGTTATTTAAAATCTGGCCCCAATTTTCAATTAAATTTTCCGACCTAAACTACCCAAACCTACCCAATTACCCCAAGCCCAATACCCCTGGACCAATTACCCTTACCCACTCAATTAAACCCAACCCAGTCCGCTCAAATCCCAGCCGTTGATCAAAAATGATCAACGGCTCATAAACGATCCCTCCATTTCCTTATATCTCTACCCCCAAACCCTAACCCTCATTTCCCAAATCCTCCGCCTTTGTTTACCTCCTCTGATGAACCCTAATCCCTCCGCCTCACTAAAATCCCCCCAAATCCCGTTTCTAATGGGATTCTTTCCCCATTCACCTACCATCTCGAGATATTTCCCTTATTTGGTGCTATTTTATGGAATAACTTAGGTACTTGCCTAAACATGGCAAGTACCCCATCTTTGATTCTGTCCAAATCAATCTTTACCTCTTGAATCTAGACGACCTTAAGTCCAAATACGTTATTTTGAACCATGTAAGCCCGATTCGTTCGTATCTTGCTGATTCCCTAAGATTAGGGTTTCAGATTCTCTTTTGATTAGAACCAAAACTGGTTCAAGCTTGATTTTTAGCATTATTTCGTCTATATTCATTCTATTACGCATGAATCTGCCTATTTCTGTTGATTCCTTTTACTTGCCTTAAATTAGGGTTTCAGATCTTCTCTAATTGAACCAAATCTGGTTCGATTCTGTGTTTCTTTTTGAATAATCTCCTATCTATGTTCGTTTTATGCTAATATGTGATTCTTTCCCTTAATTTTTCTGCCGATTTTATGATTTACCCAAATTAGGGTTTCAAACCTTTTTTTTTTACTTGAACCAAATCCGGTTCTACTCTGTGCTTCTTGTGAATAATTACCTGTCTATATTCATTGTACACATTATGTGATTCTTTGCCTTATTTTCTGCTAATCTTGTGTATTTTTACCTAAAATTTAGGGTTTTAATTTTACTGATTTAAGTACTTGCCCTTTTTGGTGTTTAAACCAGTTATTTTCCATGTTTATGTTCTAATCCCCGCACTATTTAAACCCCTCCCCCACTCCCCTTTAAAGAAAAAAAGGGACTTGGAAGTTCTAAGTTGGAAAATTTTTCACTACTATAACAAAGCTTTGTGCTTCCACTCTTGAATAATCTCATTCTGTATTCTGATTCCTGGCCGGCTGAAAGCCAAGGTCAGAAATCTCCAATTTCTTGCTTCTGTTGGTGATATTTACCACACTGTTGGATCCCTTTCTTCCCTGTTTCATCTCAACTGGTGAGTTATTAGACCCTCTACCATTTCACTATGATTATTTGCCCAACGTATTATTTCAATTACACTATGTTATCCTAAATGCTATTACTTGTAGTTTGAGACATGTTTGAACCTATTTTGAGTTGATTAATGAAATTCTGCTTAAACTCTATGTTATTGATGACTGTCTTTTAAAGTTAAGTCTGTTATAAACCTTGTTATAAACATGCTCTCATACCTTTTCCTGTGGACTGGTTAACCATGTATAAATGTGTGCATTAATAGATTTATAAGCCTGTTTGTTGAACCTGTTATAATGTGGCCTGTTTGACCTTGTTCTTACTATATTATGACACCTCTAGTAACTGCCTTAATCAGTTTTAATATGTCCTGACCTATTGCTAGTTAATGGGATCCCTTCTTATGACACTAGTTCCTGCACTTAGTCTAATCTAGATCTTCTGTTATCACTATGAATCTGCTTATGAACTTGCTTTGTTAGCATATGATTGATTTAATTCCTAAAACTTGATTAAGTCTGCTTAGGATTAAGCATGTCTACTATTTGTTCATAGATGCTCAATATGTGATTATGTCCTTCAGTAGATTCCCTAATCCTGCTATACTCCCCTGATCCTTCTGAATTCTTACTCCTAGCCGGCTGAAAGCCAAGGCTACTTAGGTTCTGTTCTCTGATCTCTCTAGTATGAGCACTGCCCTAGTTTTTTGAAGTCCTTGGGAACTCTGACACACTAGGGATTCAGGTTCTGTATGTTTAGCCTTGATATATGAGTGAATCACTGCACAATTGGTTACTTTGTATCTATGAACATGGGTTTTAGAGCTATTGTGTGTGGAAGGCCTGGCCTGCCAGGTGTATTTGGGCATGCTGTAGGATCCCTATAGTTACACTTACTTTATTATTTATTTATTAAATTCTGGTCTGTAATAATTATTTGTAATAACAATTCTGGGGTGTTAGTGAAATTGGGAAGGAGTTCCTATTTTACATTTTCAATAAGATGGGTAGAAATCCTGCCTATAGGTCCAACAATGTGTTATCATATGTGATGTGTTAGAAATCATGCCTAAAGGTACTTTATTATGTTCAGTCATTATGTGCTAGCAGCCATGCTTATATGTTCAATGCTTGGTTCAATTATGTTCTGGTATGATCCAATATGTATGCAAATTTCTGTTTACGCATTGCTCTGATCAAATTATAGAAATCATGCCTATAAGATCTAAAACCAGATCAAATTGTAGAAAGCATGCCTATAGGTTCGAACCAATTTAATTTCTGTATGTTTATTCTTGAGTTTCCAAATACTGTATTTTCACTCTCGCTGGAAAACATGCTTATAGAGCTAAAACAAATAATTATGGGTCTGTTGATGTGACTTGCCACTATTTACTATCGCATACAACACCTAGATACCATGCTAGTAGGCTTAATCATATTATGCTAAAATCAGTAGGCAAATTTATGTAGGTTATAATAATTGTATTAAGAAACTGATTTTATACATGACTGCCTGCTCGTTCATTCAATATCACATCGATATCCTGCCTATATGATTCTGCAATTAATAAAATTTGTCAATGCTAATCAGTTTGGCGTGCATTTGATGTCTAAATGCGGAGGCTAACTTGAGCCCATACTTGTTTCTATTTGAGAGTCCTAACTGTTTTTGTCTGTCGCTTAGTATTTTTTTCTTTTGAGCAGCCTAAGTTAAGGTCTAGAACCACCCTGAAATAGAGGTCCAAATGCCTCCTGGACCATAGGCTTGGGACGGGTAGTGCACGCATAGGGCATGACTTAGAATTAAATAGACCGTTTTAGGTAAACAACTTAAAGATAGTAATTGGGTAGCAGGAGATGATAGTCTGTGCTCGCTGAATAATATGAGTAACACCCCATCTTGAGGGAGTTACGAAATATTATTTATGTTGCACGGGGTGATCCTTTAGGCTAAAAAACTTAGGACCCCCATTCCTGTTAAAATATTTCTTTATTTCTCCAAACTGTTTCTTTTCTCTTAGACTAATTCACATAATTCGAGTTAGGACGGGACCCACCATTGTGGACCTCGAGGAGTGTCTAACACCTTCTCCTCGAGTTAGTTTGAGCCCTTACCCGATCTTTGGTGATGCAAACTAGTAAACCCGAGTCATTTGCAAGTAGGTGCCCTAACGCACCTTAATCCGTTAGGTGGCGACTCTCTCTTTTGAATAACCCTTCTTTTAAAAGAGTTCAATGCCGAAACCCGATTTCGCGAGAAAAAGGGGCGCGACATATATTTTCCTTATTTTTTGCAGATCTTATCTGATGCATCATAACTTCTTCCAAATCCTAAGAGAAGCAAGGTGACCAGTTTTCCTAATGTTTTGCGTGACACAAGTGATATCCCCAACTTCAATTTATGTTCATTTTCGTTGGGTAGTACACAAGAGATTGGTTCAGAAAGTAATTCCGATCGTGTTGTTGTTGGTGAAGAGAGACAAGAACATCATGAACAAAAGGGAGTTGGTCAAGTATCTGCCCCTTTGGCTGTGGATTTTTCCCCTGCTGTTGAACCGCAACAGTTAGTTGCGACTGAGCAGCAGGAACAACAAGCAAAAAGAAAAACAGCTAAAGTAGGGAAAAGGATTCGTATTTAGAGTATTTGGTTGAAATCTCCCTACGTCATTCCTAAACAACGGGCAAGGGGGCAAGATTGGAAAGTAGGAAAGACTACATGTAAGGACTCGACTTGTCGTTTTGAGAATTGACGTCTCCTTCAGCAGCTTAAGGTCCCGAACAGCTTTGTAATTTGCATTATGACTTTCGTATATGGTCAAATTTTGTTTTCGAATGATACGAGACTAAATTGAAAGAACAATTCTTATTTTTGAAGCTTAAATGAAAAACGTTTATCGGAGTTTGACTTTTGAGCAAACGACTCTGGAATGGAATTTTAATGATGTCAATAGCTTCTTATTGTGATTTTGGACTTAGGAGTGTGTCCGGATATTTATTTGGAAGTCCGTAATTGATTTTGGCTTGAAATGGCGAAAGTTGAAAAATGAAAGATTTTTAGAAAGTATGACCAGGAGTTGACTTTATTGATATCGGGATCGGAATTTAATTCTGAAAATTGGAACAGCTCCATTATGTCATTTATGACTTGCATGAAAAATTTAAAGTCATTATGGATTGATTTGATACGTTTTGGCACAAGATATAGAATTTGAAAATTTTCATAAACTCATAAGTTCGATTCGAGGTGTGATTCGTTGTTTCGGTGTTGTTTGATGTGATTTGAGGCCTCGACTAAGTCCATAATATGTTTTGAGAATTGTTGATATGTTCGGACGGGTCCCGAGTGAGTTTCGGAGTGATTTCGAACCATTTCTAAGCCATTTTTAACTACTGGTTTTTGGCTACATCAGTGTCCATTGCAGAAATTTCTGCTGCGTTAAGCTGACTTTCGAAGCTTATATCTCATAATCTGTAAGGAATTTGGAGATGATACAAAATGAATGTTGTAGCCCTTTGAGTCTAGTTTACATAAATGTAAACTATTTATCATTTGGATATTTGTACAGAATGTTACAATCGATTAACTGAATCCTGGTACTGTAGTTGTTTTGCCTGGCAGTATGCATCGTAGAAATTTCTGCTGCACATAGCTGACTTTGGAAGCTTATATCTCATAATTTATAAGGAATTTGGCGATGATCCAAAAATAAAAGTTGTAGATGGAATTTGGCGATGATCCAAAAATATAAGTTGGCGTAATCTATAAGCTTATATCTCGTATCTAGTTTTCATAAATTTAAATCGTTTGGTAGTTGGGGTTGGGTACAAAATGTTATGGTTGATACACTACAGGCTGTATAGGAAGAGTTTGTGGAAGAGTTTGGTATTTTGAGCATAAGCATGTAATGATCCAAAGGTCCATTTTTAGTTCTAGAGATCGAAATTCGATTTCGAGACTTCCTAGAGTTTGATAATGAATTATAGGAATGATCTGGAATATTTGGTATAATTTCACCAAGTCGCGATTGGGTTTTTAGTGCGAAACATGAGTTAATTGTTTAACGAGCGAAATTGGTATGCATTGGGCAAATGAGCTCTGAATTGAGTTTCGATTGAACTACTAGATTCGTACTATTATTTGTGGCTCATAGGAACAAGAATCCTCGAATTTCGAGTTCGTATGATGGAGTTAGAGCCTTCTTAGTGAAATATTAAATTGATGGTCCAAGCAGGTTCTGGTGCGGACCTTTAGTGACGGGAAATGGACTTCTAGTGACGGGAAATGGGTTTTTATTGAGCAGTTTTGTTTTTTAGCTCATTTGAACATTTTTGGAGCTAGGGAACTCGAATTTGGGCGATGTTTGAGAGGATTTTCACCATATGGATTGGGGTAAGTGTTACCAACTTGGTTTTTATTATATTTTATGATTCCATGTTTATTTTCATCTTTTATTAGTGAATCAATTGGAAGAAAATGAGATTTTTGCAAAATCTTCCAAAAATAAAAATTTAAGATTTGGAGGTCGATTCGTTATCAGAATTTGGTAAATTTGGTATGGTTGAACTCATATCGAAATGCATGTTTGGATTTCATGAAAAATCTGTCGGGTTCCGAGAGGCGGGCCCCGCGTTGACTTTTGGTTGGCTTTTTAATATAAAATTTTAAGTCGATGTTTTATTATCCGAAATTATTTTCGATGAATTTTAATGAAGTTATACAATTAAGTTGGATAGATTTGAGCTATCTGGAGGTCAATTCAAACAAAAAGGTTATTTTGGAATATCGGCCTAACTTCAAAAAGGTAAGTATCTTGCCTAACCTTGAGTGGGGGAATTACCCCTTAGGCATTTAGTTGTATGTGTCATTTGTGTAATGTGAAAGCCGTGTACGCGAGGTGATGAGTACATACTTGGTTTATATGTGCAAATTATGTTGGTTAAAATTCGTAGACATCCTTAAGTATTAAATTGAAAATTGTTGGTACTTATTAAATCCTTTATTTGTCATGCCATGTTCCTTGTTTGTCGAGTTTGTATTTTATATGATAATTTGGGGTGATTGCCACTTGGATTTTATGTGAATTCCGTGTGTTTGTTGATTTGATATTTCTTGGAATTAATTTCATTATGGATTTTTCATCTGCAAATAATTAATTAAATAAGCTTAAAAAGAGACGTTAATATATTTATCAAAAATTTGGATTAACGAAGGTATTGTCCTATGCTGAGTTACTTTTCTTTCTTTGTTGTTATTTTTGAGGTTTTATATACGTTGTGTGGAGCCTTGGGCTATTTGCTTTGAAATTAATTGATTTTTGTTGTATCTTTGGAGTTGGTTGTGGCAGGTGGGCAAATTGTGATACGAATTGTTGTATTGTGTTGTCGTTTAAACACTCTCCTTGATGTTATTTATGCTTCCTACCTTGCTTGTTAATGATATACATATGCTTGGTAAGGAAGAGTGTAAAGCACGAAGGGTAATGTCGCGCCATTTGAGAGTGTAAGGCACGAAGGGTGATGACGTGCCATTTGAGAGTGTAAAGCACGAAGGGTGATGTCGTGCCATTTGAGAGTGTAAAGCACGAAGGGTGATGCCGTGTCATTCTTAATATGCACAAAGGATTATGCCATGCCATTTTATTTATATTATCATGTGAGGATGAGAGTAAAAGTACGAAGGGTGATGTCGTGCCATTATTTTTATATTATCATGTGTTCATGGAACGAAGGGTGTTTCCGTGCAGGCGAGGACAAGAGACACACATTATATTGTGATATCTTTTCGTTGTGTATACATTTATTCCTCTATCTTGAGCTGTTATTGTGCACCTATGTTTTCTATGTGATTTGTAGTCGTTGTTGATTCCTGTGTGCCTCCCACTTTATTTATTTTATTGTTATTGGCATTTCTCCCACTTAGTTGGTACTGTTATATGTATGCACGGTAAGAAAGAGATAAATGCACAAAGGGTGTTACCGTGCCAATTGATTTGATCTACATATATATATATATATATATATATATATATATATATATATATATATATATATATATATATATATATATATCGGGTGAGAATGAGACAAGTGCATGAAGGTATTACCGTGCCATTCGATGTGATATGTTGAATATATTTCTCACACCATGAAAGTTAAGCGAGGTGTCACATGGTGACTTTTACTTGAAAGAATTATATTTAAAAGAACTATATTCGTAACATATTTATTTGAAGGAAGTATATACGGGATATATTTAATTGTACGGATTATAAGTTTTATTTGAAAAACTTATAGATAAAAGATGTATATTTTGAAGGACTTGATTAATTGGCTGCACTTGTGTTTATTATTCGTTTGCGCAATATTTATGGTGTTCCTGTTGTTTTGTTGTTTATGTCACAAGTTGATTATTGTTACCATCACTGCTATTTGTTTTCTATTATTTTTGTATGCTATATTGCACAGGTTATTTGACTAGTGAGTGTCTTGACTGTACCTCGTCACTACTCCACCGAGGTTAGTCTAGATACTTACTGGGTACTGACTGTGGTGTACTCATAATACACTTCTGTACATTTTTGTACAGAGCCAGGTACTGGAGATATCGTATTCGTACAAAGATTAGAGTGTGATCATAGGGCTTCAAGGTAGGACTACTTGGTCGTCGCAGTCCCTTGGAGTCTTTCCATTATATTGTACTGTCAACTCCTATTCGAACAATATTGTATATTCGATCCTTGAGATTATTGCATGTATTCAGTTAGAGTTCGTGACTCTATATTACCAGTCTTGGGAGGTTGTTATAATTATATATTTTTTTAAAAAATGGCTTGAATTGTAATTGTAATCAGCTTACCTAGTCTTAGAGACTAAATGCCATCGCGACACCTGTGGTGAAATTTTGGGTCGTGACACTACACGAAGGTGTCCCTTCCATTATGTCAATCAAGACAGTGGATTGATGCCGAGATTTACAGACTGGTTGAAGACGGATGCCACGGAATATGATACCAAGCCATTCAGATTAGCTGGAATCAATATTCCAAAGTCATTCTTTACCGAACTTGTGGACCCTACCTCTGATCTTGCGGATGAAGTAAGTTATTAAGTTTGTTTTTTGAATTGGTGTTGAACTATATTTCCTAAAACTTCAGCCTTATGTTTGTTTTAAAGTTTTTGTACTGTAATTTGGTAAACTTCAGACTTATGCATGCTTAAGTTTTTTAGTTCATTTGCTAAAGCTTCATACTAAAAGATGCTGAAATTTTTGTCCTGCAGTCTGTTGTTTAGCAATGAGTTTTTGTCACGACCCAAAATCCCACCCGTCGTGATGGCGCCTATCTCAATACTAGGCAAGCCGACAATCTCAATAAACCATGTATTCTTTTAAATTTTAAAAGAGATTGATTAAATTTAGCGGAAGAAATCTCACAAGTACAAATATAAATACTCCCAAAACCTGGTGTCACTGAGTATATGAGCATCTAGTATGAATAAAAATCTAGAAACTACGGTCTATAATAGTCTAATACCAAATACATTAAACAAGGAGATAGGGAAGGAGAGACAAGGTCTGCGAAATACGGCAACTACCTCTGAATCTCCGGAAAATCAACCGTGCGAGAGAATCAACACCCGCTGTGCCTGCGAACACTTGGATTTGCACACGAAGTGCATGGTGTAGTATGAGTACAACCAACTCAGGAAAACAATTACTCACCGGGCTCCCAGCCCTCAGCACTCACACTCAATGGGTACCCGCGCTCACTGGGCGTGTACAGACTCAGGAGGGCTCCTACAGCCCAAGCGCTATAATCCGCACGGACAACTCACGTGTTGCACGGACAACTCATGTGCTATAATATCCTGCACGGACAACTCACGTGCTGCACAGATAACTCACGTGCTGCACGGACAACTCACGTGCTATAATAACTATACCTTACCGACAGGCCCTCGGCCTCACTCCGTCATCAACCTCTCTAGTCTCCCGGGCTCTCGAAAATCACAAAGATCATCCCAAACAAAGATAACATAGTGTATCAACAAATATCAAGAAAGACTGAGGTATGATACGCAGGTAAAATCATGACTGAGTACAAGACATCAATTAGAAAATAATTAAATAAGTACGCGACCTCTGCAGGTCCCAACAGTACTATCACATAGCCTAAGCATGATTCCTAACATGATTTACAGTCAAATTTCTTCAATACATAGAGAGCATATAGCTAACAACAAGTTATTCAACTTTACAGTTTCATGGGACGGACCAAGTCAAAATCCCCTCGGTGCATGCCCACACGCCCGTCACCTAGCATGTGCGTCACCTAAAAAATAATCACATGATACAAAAATTCGGGGTTTCATACCCTCAGGACCAGATTTAAAACTGTTACTTACCTCAAAATGTGAAATTCTTTACTCTGCTATGCCTTTGCCTCGCAAATCGGCCTCCGAATGCTTCGAATCTAGTCATAATTAATTCGTTTCAGTCAATAAAATTTATTGGAATTAATTCCATAAGAAAATACTAACTTTCCATAAAAATCCGAAATTTAGCTTAAAAATAGCCCATGGGGCCCACGTCTCGGAACCCAACAAAAGTTACAAAATCCGGAAGCCCGTTCAATCACGAGTCTAACCATACCAATTTTACCAAAATCCGACCTTAACTCTACCTCCAAATCTTCAAATCTTATTTTCAAATCTCCAAGGTGACACACTAGGCCTACTAAAACCCCTTTTCAAGGAGTTCCTGAAGTTGCTCTTTCAATTCTTTTAACTCAGCCGGTGCCATACGATATGGAGGAATATAAATTGGTTGAGTGCCCTGCACTAAGTCAATACCGAAATCAATATCCCTATCGGGTGGCATACCCGACAGGTTTGCAGGAAATACATCCAGAAAGTCTCGCACGACCGGTACTGAATCAATTATAGGAGTATCTGCATTAATATCTCTCACAAAGGCAAAATATTACAAACATCCCTTTCCAACCATACGTTGGGCCTTCAAATAAGAAATTACCCTACTAGGAACAAAATCTAGAGAACCTCTCCATTCACCCTTTGGCAACCCCGGTATCGTCAATGTCACTATTTTTGCGTGACAGTCCAGAATAGCATGACATGGAGAAAACCAATCCATACCCAGGATTACATCAAAATCAACCACACCGAGTAATAAGAGATCAACTCTGGTCTCCAGTTTCCCAATAGTTACCACACACGACCGATATACACGGTCCACAGTAATATTATCGACCACCGGTGTAAATACACAAACAGGTGAAACTAAGGACTCACATGGCATATCTAGATAATGAGCAAAATATGATGATATATATGAATACGTGGAACCAGGGTCAAATAATATAGAAGCCTCCCTGTGGCACACTGAAACAATACATGTGATCACTGCATCTGAGGCAACAACATCTAACCTGGAAGGAAAAGCATAGAATCGGGCTTGACAGCCACCTGACCGGCCTCCCCCTCTTGGGCGACCCCTAGCTGCCTGACCCCCACCTCGAGCTGGCTGGGCGGGTAGTGTAACTGCTGGTGCCATCGGTCAAGAACTCTGCTATAGAGCCCTACTCAACAGCCCAGGACAATCTCTCTTAAAATGACCCAATTCTTCTCACTCTAAACAACCCCTCCTCTTATGGAATTGTTGCTCCTAATATCCCGAGGAATTACCTGTAGAAGACTGAGCGGACGAGGCATGATGGGAACTCTACGCTGGTAGTGCACTGAATGAAGACTGGCCTGAGTGAGCACTGTAAGAACCGTGGCTAGCTGATGCACCACGATGAGCTGGACGAGTCGCCTGAGCGTGTCTGAAAGAACGACCCTTACCGCGGTAAAACTGACCTCCTGAAGGAACACCGCTGAAATCACCTGAACTACGAGGCCTCTTAGCCTCCCTCTCAACCCGCTTCTGACTGCGAACCATCTCAATTTGACGAGCAATGTCGACCACCTCGTCAAAAGTGGCACCAGACACTCTCTCTCTAGTCATGCGTAATCGTAGCTGAAAAGTGAGGCCATCTATGAACCTCCTGATCCTTTCTCTGTCTGTGGGAATCAACTAGATAACATGACGAGCCAACTCCGAAAATCTCATCTCATACTGCGTCACGGACATATCACCCTAACGAAGCTGCTCAAACTATCTGCGCAGCTCCTCTCTACGGGACTGAGGCATGAACTTCTCCAGGAATAGACCGGAGAATTGCTGCCATATAAGGGGTGCTGCACCGACCGGCCTACACCTCTCGTAAGCCTCCCACCATATGAAGGCATCCCCGAAAAACTAAAAAGTAGTGAACGAGATCCTACTGGTCTCCAGAATACACGCTGTCTGAAGCATCCGTTGACACTTATCCAGAAAACCCTGAGCATCCTCTGACTCAGCACCGCTGAATGGTGGAGGTCGAAGCCTCTCAAATATCTCAAGTCTCCTCTGCTCCTCATATGCCATAACAGGAACTACCGGGGCCAGAGAAGCTACAACCGGCTGGGCTGGTAGTGCCCTCGGTATGTGAAGTGCCTGTACTACCTGGTCTGGAGTACGGGTAATAGGGGTATGAGTATCTCCCCCGGCCTGAGAAGTGGTAGGTGCGGCCAGAGCCGAAACCACCTAAGCAAGACCAGTGCAAACTGTCAATATCTAGGCCAAAGTCTCCTCAATGCCTAGAATCTCAATGGGCACAGCTGGCGCCTGAGCTGGTCCTGTCGGCTCAGCTATATCTAGAATCTGTACTGAGCTGGAGCAACTGGTGGTACTACATGTGCTGGTCCAACTGTGGTACGAGCTACACCTCGACCTCTACCTCGGCCCCGGCCTCTCGCGGTCCTAACTGGTGGCACTGGTGGATGACCGTTCGATCCGGTAGTACGTGTCCTCACCATCTGTGAGAGAATAGAATAACAGAAATTTAGTTTCCGAAATCAACAAATTTGCACGACAGAATACAAGAAAGTGAAGTTTTCCTAAGGGTTCTGCAACCTCTCGAAGATAAGTACAGACGTCTCCATACCGATCCGCAAGACTCTACTAAATCTGCTCATGACTCGTGAGACCTATGTAACCTAGGCTCTCATACCAACTTGTCACGACCCAAAATCCCACCCGTCGTGATGGCGCCTATCTCAATACTAGGCAAGTCGACAATCTCAATAAACCATGTATTCTTTTAAATTTGAAAAGAGAATGAATAAATTGAGCGGAAGAAATCTCACAAGTACAAATATAAATACTCCCAAAACCTGGTGTCACTGAGTACATGAGCATCTAGTATGAATACAAGTCTAGAAACTATGGTCTATAACAGTCTAAGACCAAATACATTAAACAAGGAGATAGGGAAGGAGAGACAAGGTCTGCGAAACACTGCAGCTACCTATGAATCTTCGAAAAATCAACTGTGCGAGAGAATGAACACCTGCTATGCCCGGGAACACCTGGATCTGCACACAAATTTCAGGGTGTAGTATGAGTACAACCAACTCAGGACATCAATCACTCACTGGGCTCCCAGCCCTCAGCACTCACACTCAATGGGTACCCGCACTCACTGGGGGTATACAGAGTCTGGAGGGGCTCCTACAGCCCAAGCGCTATAATCCGCACGGACAACTCACGTGCTGCACGGACAACTCACGTGGTATAATATCCAAACCTCACCGACACGGCCTCGGCCTTACTCTATCATCAACCTCTCTAGTCTCTCGGGCTATCGGAAATCACACAGATCAGCCCAAACAAAGATAACATAGTATATCAACAAAAATCAAGAAAGACCGAGGTATGATACGCAAGTAAAATCATGAGTGAGTACAAGACAGCAATTAGGAAATAATTCAACAAGTACGCGACCTCTGTGGGTCCCAAAATTACTATCACATAGCCTAAGCATGATTCCTAACACGATTTACAGTCAAATTTCTTCAATACATAGAAAGCATATAGCTAACAACAAGTTATTCAACTTTACAGCTTCATGGGACGGACCAAGTCACAATCCCCTCGGTGCACGCCCACACGCCCATCACCTAGCATGTGTGTCACCTCCAAAATAATCACATGATACAAAAATCCGGGGTTTCATACCCTTAGGACCAGATTTAAAACTGTTACTTACTTCAAAATGTGAAATTCTTTACTCTGCTATGCCTTTGCCTCGCAAATCGGCCTTCGAATGCCTCGAATCTAGTCACAATTAATTCGTTTCAGTCAATAAAATTTATTGAAATTAATTCCATAAGAAAATACTAATTTTCCATAAAAATCTGAAATTTAGCTCAAAAATTATCCGTGGGGCCCACGTCTCGGAACCCAACAAAAGTTACAAAATCCAGAAGCCCATTCAACCAGGAATCTAACCATACTAATTTTACCAAAATCCTACCTCAACTTGACCTCCAAATCTTCAAATCTTATTTTCAAATCCTTAAGTTCAAATCCCTGATTTATACCTCAAAAACATGTAATCTAGTTGGATTATTCGATGATAATTCAATATTATGAAGTAGAAATGATCACAAGTGACTTACCTCAAGATTTTCCGTGAAAACCTCGCTCAAAATCGCCCAGCCCAAGCTTGAAATGCCAAAAAATGTGATGGAAGTTCTGCAGGTGCGATTACATCAGATGGCAGAAACCTTCAGATTTTCTTCCAAGTCCAAATTCGATCCTTTAACCCTCCAAAACTCACCCGAGGCCGCCGGGACCTCAACCAAATATACCATCAAGTCCTAAAATACCTTACGAACTTAGTTATAAAACAACTATAAAGCATAACTTGAGCAGTAACTGAGAAACGAGGTTATAATACTCAAAACAACCGGCCGGGTCTTTACATTCTCCCCCTCTTAAACATACGTTCGTCTTCGAACGGGTTTAGAAATAAAACCTGGAGTCTCAAATAAGTGTGGATATTTGCTCTGCATCTCCTGCTCAATCTCCCAAGTAGCTTCTTCAACTGGATGGCCTCTCCACTGTACCTTCACTGATGTTATGTCCTTTGACCTCAGCTTCCGAACCTGCCGGTCTAAAATATCTACCAACTCCACATCATAAGTCAAATTACCGTCCAGCTGTACTGTACTGAAATTCAGAATATGAGACGTATCCCCGACATACTTTCGGAGCATGGATACATGGAACACTGAATGAACACCTGATATACTAGGTGGCAAGGCAAGTTCATAAGCCACTTCTCCAAAATTTTGAAGTATCTCTAAAGGCCCAATATACCGAGGGCTTAACTTGCCCTTCTTCCCGAACCTCAACACACCCTTCATGGGTGAAATCTTGAGCAAAACCTTCTCTCCAACCATGTAAGTAGAATCACAGACCTTCTTGTCGACATAACTCTTCTGTCTAGACTGCGCCGTGCAAAGCCGTTCCTGAATCACTTTGACCTTCTCTAAAGTATCCTGAACCAAGTCAGTACCCAACAGTCTAGTCTCACCCGGCTCAAACCAACCCACCAGAGACCGACAACGTCTCCCATACAAAGCCTCATATGGAGCCATTTGAATGCTTGACTGGTAGCTATTATTATAAGCAAACTCCGCGAGTGGCAGGAATTGATCCCAAGAACCCCCAAAATCAATGACACAAGCGCGTAACATATCCTCTAATATCTGAATAGTGCGCTCGGACTGTCCGTCCGTCTGAGGGTGAAATGTTGTACTCAACTGAACCTGTGTGCCCAATTCTCGCTGCACTGCTCTCCAAAACTGTGAGGCAAACTGCGTAACCTTCTCTGAAAAGATGGACACCGGCACACCGTGTAGGCGAACAATCTCGCGAATATAAATCCCAGCCAACCGCTCTGAAGAATAATTAGTACCAATTGGAATAAAATGCACAGATTTGGTCAACCGATCTACTATCACCCAAATAACTTCAAACTTTCTCAAAGTCTGTGGGAGCCCAACTACGAAGTCCATGGTAATACGCTCCCACTTCCACTCCGGAATTTCAAGTCTCTGTAGTAATCCGCCCGGTCTCTGATGCTCGTACTTTACCTGTTGACAATTTAAACACCGAGCTACAAATCCAACTATATCTTTCTTCATTCGCCTCCACCAATAGTGCTGCCTCAAATCCTGATACATCTTCGCGGCACACCTGCATGAATAGAGTACTGCGAACTGTGAGCTTCCAGGATAATCAGCTCACGCAAACCATATACATTAGGCACACATAGCTTGCCCTGCATCCGTAATATACCGCCATCCCTAATAGTGACTTCCTTGGCATCACCGTGTTGAACCGTGTCCATAAGAATGAGAATAGGGGGATCATCATACTGGCACTCTCTGATTCGATCATATAAAGAAGACTGAGAAACCATACAAGCCAAAACTCGATTCGGCTCGGAAACATCCAATCTAACAAACTGGTTGGCCAAGGCCTGAACATCCAAGGCTAAAGGCCTCTCTGCTACCGGTAAATATGCTAAGCTGCCCAAACTCTCCGCTTTATGACTCAAGGCAACGGCCACCACATTGGCCTTTCCGGGATGATAGAGAATGGTAATGTCATAATCCTTAAGCAACACCAACCACCTTCTCTACCACAAATTAAGATCCTTCTATTTAAACAAATGTTGTAGACTCCGATGATCGGTATATACCTCACACTGGACACCGTACAAGTAATGCCGCCAAATTTTCAGGGCATGAACAATAGCTGCTAACTCAAGATCGTGGACCGGATAATTCTTCTCATGTTCCTTTAACTGTCTAGACGCGTATCACCCTATCGTCTTGCATAAGCACTGCGCCGAGACCAATACGCAATGCATCATAATACACAGTATAAGACTCTGAACCTGTAGGCAACACCAATACTGAAGTTGTAGTCAAAGCTGTTTTGAGCTTTTGAAAGCTCTCTTCACACTCATCCGACCACCTGAACGGAGAACCTTTCTGGGTCAATTTAGTCATAGGCAATGCAATAGACGAGAAACCCTGCAAGAGATGGTTTGAATGTTACAGATTCTGAAGCAGCTATACTATCAGAAAGTAGTTGTATTTTTTCGACGACAAAATGGCAATTCTTGAATGCTGAATTAGTTGTTAGCAAATGTATATAGGTTCCGAGTTCTTCATTTGAAGTTACAAGCATCCCTTTGCTTGTATTTAGTTTGATATCAAACCATATTTATAGTGAATATTTGGTTAAATAAAAATCTGTAACTTTACTAATTTTTCTTCAGGAAAGTATTGAATGATACTTGTTTATTAACCAGAACAAGTTTTGTATCATGATCCAAGTAGTTGTAATCAAAAGTCCACCTCCCATTGAAAGTAATAACAAGGCAAATCGAATTCATCCTGCAGAATGGAAACTTCAGCATGTTTAGTGTGAAGTGTTAGGAAAATGAACAAAAAAATTTAGCATGTATAAGTATGAAATTTAGAAAAAATTCATTAGAAAATTACATACTGCAGGACAAAAACTTAAGCATGTTTAGGCTGAAGTTTTAGCAAATGAACTAAAATATTTCAGCTTGCTTAGACTAAAATTTCGGATAAAAGTCATGACAAGACTGTAAATTGCAGGACAAAACTTTAGCATGTTTTAGTATGAAATTTTAGCAAATGAACTAAATAACTTCATCGTGCATTAGCAAAAACTCTTTAGAAAATAACATACTACATGACAAAAATTTAAGCATGTTTAGTCTGAAGTTTTAGCAAATAAACTAAAAAACTTTAGCTTGTGTAGATTGAAGTTTCGGAAAAAACGCATGATCTTTCTAGTGATCTAGTGATGCGGGAAGGGAATGATAATTAGACTCCTATAGCAGTTCGGGAGCATCGGCATCTATTTGGTAGAATATAACGACCTGATCTCTTTGCTTTCGATGGCTGCTCGGGGCTGAAACATAGTGGAAATGCGAATATGATATTAACTGTGTTTGTTACATTTTACTGTTAAAAATGCACAAAAAATACTCTTGTATAGTAATGATTAATGCACGCTAAAACTTCATGCTAATTCATGCTAAAGTTATTTAGTTCATTTGCTAAAATTTCATACCAAAACATGCTGAAATTTTGTAACGCAATCAACAGTTTATAGTAAATATTTTACGTTGGGTATGTGTAGTGTAATAATTACATTTCTTTGATATTCATGCATGTAACGACCTAGACGGCCGTTTTGAGAGTTATAGCCCCGATCCCCTATTTACTGCTTTCCCCGTATCTTTTTTGCTTATGTTACTTGCCGGGAGGTTGTTGTTGTAGTTTCGGAGTGAATTGGGACACTTAGTACCTAAACGAAAGCTTAAGTCTAAGAATTTTGACCGTAGTCGGAACTGTGTGAAGATGACTCCAGAATGGAGTTCCGTCGGTTCTATTAGCTCCGTTGGGTATTTTGGACTTAGGGGCATGTCCGATTTATGTTTTGGAGGTCTGTAGCTGATTTAGGCTTGAATTGGCGAAAGTCGAATTTTTGGAGATTTTGACCGGTAGTGGACTTTTTGATATCAGAGTCAGATTCTGATTCCAAAAGTTTTAGTAGGTCCGTAATGTCAATTATGACTTGTGTGCAAAATTTTAGGTCAATCGGACGGGATTTGATAGGTTTCGGCATCGGTTGTAGAAGTTTGAAGTTTCAAAGTTCACTAAGTTTGAATCGGAGGGTGATTCATGTTTATAGCATTGTTTGATATGATTTGAGGGCTTGACTAAGTTCGTATGGTGTTTTAGGACTTGTTGGTATGTTTGGTTGAGGTCCCGAGGGCCTCGGGTGTATTTCAGATGCTTAACCGATAGAAAATTGGACTTGTGTATTTGCTGAAGTTTCTAGTTTCTGTTGTTTTTGCACTTGTGGTGGGGAGACCGCATGTGCGGACTCATATGTGCGGATGAAGGAGCACAGATACGGGATTTGGCAGCCCAAGCTGGGTTTGCAGGCGCGGACGTAATAGCGCAGAAGCGGCCTCGCTTCTGCGGTTGGTCTGTGCGCAGGAGCGGTGAGGGTCGCATGTGCGGTTCCTTGGTTGCAGGAGCGCATCCGCAGGTGCGGTGCTTCTCTCGCAGATGCGGAACCAGGGGACTTAAGTTAAGTCCGCACCTGCGATGGAATTTTCGCAGGTGCGGCATCGCAGGAGCGATTATAGGCCCGCAGATGCGAAATTGCTGGGCGGAAAAGACCAAGTTCGAGCATTTTATCCCATTTTCAATTTTAGGACTTTGGGAGCTCGGAATTGGGCAATAATTTGGGAGATTTTCAGAGGAAGCTTTTGGGTAACAATTCTTAACCCATTTATGGTTATATTCCACTAATCTATCACTAATTTCATCTTTTAATTTCAGATTTGGGTGGAAAATTTGGGGAAATGGGAAGAAGTTTTTCAACTAAGGTTTTGGGTTTTGATTGAGATTTTGATATCGGATTTGGATAATTTTGGTACGAGTGAACTCGTGAGTGAATGGGTGTTCATATTTTGTGATTACCCGATTTCGAGACGTGGGCTCGGGGAGGCTTTTTGGGGCGATTTTCTAATTTCCTGCTTTAGCTTTGATTTTATAAATTAGATTAGTTTCTTATAGTTGTATTTATGGTATGTAATTGATTTTGACTAGATTTGGGCCATTCAGAGTCGGATATTCGTGGAAAAGGCATTGTTACTGATTGATTGAGCTTGGTTCGAGGTAAGTGGCTTGCCTAACCTTGTGTGGGGGAAATTCCCTTAGGATTTGGTACTCTCGTTCTATTGTGATATGTGAGCGTCGTGCGTGAGGTGATGAGTACGTACACGGGCTATTTGTTGTAAAACCCGATTTATTTTACTGAGTAGCAACCTATTTTTCCTTTAATTTGAGTTATACCGTTTAAATGAGTATTAGTCTGTTTTCATTCTTAATTGAGCTATTCCAATATGTGTAGTTATCGTGTTTAGTCTAATATCGCATGTCTACGTGCTTTAACTGCTTATTTGAACTCTGTGAAGTATGCCTAGTTGATTCCTGCTTTTCCTTCTTCTTTTTCAGTAAAACTGTAGAAATCTTGTTGTTAACTGTTGTATTATCGGTTTAAGTAGTGTGTTTACTTTCGAGACTACGAGGCGGTTCCTCGGGATTTCTCCCTGCATATTTACTTTAGAGACTATGAGGCGGTTCCTCGGGAGTTCTCCCTGCACATTTACTTTTGAGACTACGAGGCGGTACCTCGGGAGTTCTCCCTGTATATTTACTTTTGAGACTACGAGGCAGTACCTCGGGAGTTCTCCCTGCACATTTACTTTTGAGACTATGAGGTAGTACATCGGGAGATCTCTTTGCTCCTTTACTTCGGGATTACGAGACGGTATCTCGGGAGATCCCATGTTGTTTACCCCTGTGTTGTACTGCTATCTTTGTTGTGTTTTCCTTTTGTTAAATTCTAGTCTCTTAATATATTGTTATATTCCCCTGCTTTATTTATTATATACCAGTGGTCTGACCTGACCTCGTCACTACTCGACCGAGTTGAGGCTTGGCACTTACTGGGTACCATTGTGGTGTACTCATGCTACTCTTCTGCACATATTTTTGTGTGCAGATCCAGGTACTTCTTATCAGCCTCGCTATTAGCTCAGAGTGCTTGCTACTGTACGAAGACTTCAAGGTACATTTGCCGCGTCCGCAGACATCGGAGTCCCATTCTATCCTCCCATATGTCAATTACCTTATGTACTTTTTTTATTAGACTCTGGTGTATAGAGATACTAGTTTCCTCCTGTATCTTGTGACTTATGATGTTCCGGTTTTGGGAAGATTGTGTATTTATAGAGTATTGGTTATTGTACATGCCGAGCGGCATTGTTACTAGTTATCCAGTTATCTATTGTTGTTAGTTGCCAAGTTTTACTTTCGTTTCCGCAATTTGTTAGGCTTACCTAGTTGTAGAGACTAGGTGTCGTCACAATGTTATACGGAGGGAGTTTGGGTTGTGACAATGCACCCTTTACACTGGACGTTCAAAATTCCTTTATGCCTTTTCATATACAATGCAAAAGTTTTTTCCGCCTATATAAGTACGTTATGCGTTGTGAGTTTATTCACTCAAACACGTATATTTTTATTAGATAAAAAACAAAAGGGAGAAAATGGATGCTGTCATCAGGCAAATCATTGACGAAATAAAACAAGATATCATAGAGGCATTCGAGTTGAAACTTGATGAGTTCATAGACAAGTACGAAAGGGATTTGAAAGAAATCAAGACCAAGCTCGATAGTCTCGAGATGCTGGCCAGAGATGGCTCATATGATAGTCTTGGAGCCGCTTGTGGGTCTAACAATGATGACGACGATGATGGAATGGATGCTTAGCTTTTTTGTTTTGTTTTTTGGTATAATCCTTTTATTTAAAGGGTTATTATAATGTTTTTAGTTTTAAGTAATTTCGTTATGTAATTTGAAGTATTATATAATTGAGAATTACAGTCTCGTTCCCCCATTTACTACTTATCATGTGTTCAATTATAATTATGTGACTTATCGGGGAAGTTTCAAAATGAATTGGAAACTTAATTCTAAGATTTAAAGCTTAAGTTGAAATAGTTGACCAGATGTTGACTTATGTGTAAACGACTCCGGAAAAGAATTTTGATGATTTCAATAGCTCTGTATGGTGATTTTGGACTTAGGAGTGTGTCCGAAAAATTATTTGGAAGCCCTTAGTTAAATTAGGCTTGAAATGGCGAAAAATAGGAAGTTTAAATTTGGAAGTTTGATAGGGGAGTTGACTTTTTGATATCGGGGTCGGAATCCAGTTCTGAAAATTTTCATAAGTCTGTTATGTCATTTATGACTTATGTGCAAAATTTGAGGTCAATCGGACTTGATTTGATAGGTTTCGGCATCGAATGTAGAAGTTGGAATTTCTTAATTTCATTAAGCTTGAATTGGGGTATGATTCGTGTTTTAGCATTGTTTGATGTGATTTCAGGCCTCGACTAAGTTCGTATGATACTTTAGGACTTGTTGGTATATTTGGTTGAGGTTTCGGGGGCCTCGGGTGAGTTTTAGATGGTTAACGGATCAAATTTGGACTTAGAACTTGAAACTTGCTGCCTACTGATGCAATCGCACCTGCGGAACTTATCACGCAGGTGCGAGCTCGTAGAAGCGAGCATGGATTGCACAGAAGCTGATTTGGGGCTGGCCTTGGGCTAGGTCGCAGGTGCATGAAGGTCTCCGCATATGAGGAGTGAAGGGGGCAATTGGAGACCGCAAAAGAGGCTTGGGCGACCACATAAGTGAGTCCGCAGAAGAGGAGCTCATGTCCGCAGAAGCGGGCAGGACCTCGCATCTGCGAGACCGCAGATGCGGTTATGTACTCCGTAGAAGCAAAAATGATGGTCAGGCTACAAAAACAGAGGGGTCCCAGATTTTCTCATTTTTGGGCATTTCAAACATGGGTTAAGGCGATTTTTCAGAGAGAATTTACGGGAAAACTTGAGGTAAGTCACTTATGATCATTGTTAGTCAATAATATTGAATTATCATTGAGTATTTCGACTAGATTACATGTTTTTGAGGTGAAATTCGAGGATTTGGGCCTAGGGATTTGAAATAAGATTTGAGGATTTGAAGGTCGAGTTGATATCGGAATTTGGTAAATTTGGTATGGTTGGACTCGTGATTTAATGGGCGTTCAAATTTTTTAACTTTTATCGGGTTCCAAGACGTGGTCCCCACTGACAATTTTGGAGTTAAATTTTGGATTTTTTTGGAAAATTAGTATTTTCATATGGAAATTAATTCCTATAATTTGTGTTGACTATATCGAATAATTGTGACTAGATTCGAGGCGTTCGAAACCCGATTCGCGAGGCAAGGGCTTGCTAGTGGAGTGATTTGAGTTACTTGAGGTAAGTATCGTATTTAAACTCGGTTAAGACACTAGTTGCCTAAATTGTTGTGATAGCCAAGTGCTTTTGGGTGCGCATATGTGTGGGGATGGTCCCATGTGTGGGCACCGGGGCAGTATATTTATGTTTGGGTTGTGGTCGGGCTCCTATAAGCCTAGAAATGACTGTTAGGCTTCGACCTTCGATAACTAATATATGGTAACAATTCATGTGATCTAATTAAACCATGAAGTGGTTACCTAGATGCTTAAATCCCGGAACAAACTTGATAAATGCTTTTCATTGATGAAATTTTCGGATTTATTACGATAGCACACCTTGCATATGCTATCACGAACAAAAATCCACATGTCGTGATGGCGTCTATCTCAATACTAAGCAATCCGACAATAACAATATACCAAAATTTCTTTTAAGTTTGAAAACATAATATTTGAATTCAATAGAAAACCTCACAATTACAGATACATAACACTACCAAAACCCGGTGTCACTGAGTACATGGGTATCTAAATGACAACAAAGTCTGACTGATAAAAACAATGTCTGAAAATATAGAACAATACAATAACTGAAAGGAAGAGAGTCAAGGTCAGCGGACGCCAGGCAGCTACCTTGATAGTCTCCAACTGATAACACTCTAATATCTAACAGTAGTCGCCGTATCCACAAGCATCTGGATCTGCACACAAGGTGCAGAGTGTAGTATGAGTACAACCAACTCAATAAGTAACAAGACTAACCTTTGGGCTGAAAGTAGTGACGAGCTCAACAGGTACAATCCGGTATAGAAATAACAGTATAGAAAGGAAGGCATGTTTTCAAGTTTAACAGTTAACCTCAGTACAAGAAAAATAGATCAATACTGAATGATATAAGGAATATGATATCTCAGTGTGAAAAACCTCGTGTACTCACACAAATTACTCGGTCACTCAGTACTGTATATGGACAATCCAGCCCAGGGAAGTTCTATATATATATATATATATATATATATATACACACACATCAACTGACAATCAGTGACTCAGTACTGTATAAGGCCAAATCCAGCCCAGGGGTAAATTTATCCCCAAATTATAATGATTTGGACAAGATCCATGTCCAGAGAAATTCATCACAAATATAAATAAGTAAGGCAAGTCCATGCCCTCAGAAGTCCATCCCAAATATAAATCATATAAGCTCACTGTGGGGGGTGCAGACTCTAGAGGGGTTCATTCAGCCCAAGCGTGATATAAAACTGATATGGCCTGCTGCAGGTGGGCAGCCCCAATCCATATAATAATAATATATATAAAGCCGGCATGGCCTGCTGCAGGCAGGTAGCCCTGATCCCATAAATATCCTCACAATTTATGAACATGACTAAGTATGAAATGTACATTTTAAAATAATTAAATTCAACAGCAACACGACCCTATGAGTCCCAAAATAAAGGCACGTAGCCTAAACGTGATCTTAAATACGAGTCTCAGCTCAATTTCTCTAACACATGGAGAATATTCGGATAATAACATGATTCTTTAATTTTACAACTCCACAGAATTTATTTAAGTCACAATTTCTATGGTGCACGCCCATACGCTCATCACCTAGCATGTGCGTCATCTCCGACAATTGATATAACACAAAATTCAGGGATTCATACCCTCGTAACCAAGTTTCGAAATGTTACTTACCTTAAACCGTGTAATTCTTTACTCCGTTATACCCTTACCTCGCGAATCGGTCTCCGAACGCCCCGAATCTAGTCACAATTAATTTGATTCAGTCAATACAAATTATTGGAATTAATTCCATATGAAAATACTAATATTCCAACAAAATTCAAAATATAACTCAAAAAGCGCCCGTAGGGCCCACGTCTCGGAACCCGACAAAAGTTATAAAATATGAACGCCCATTCAATCACGAGTCCAACCATATCAAATTTATCAAATTCCGACATCAACTCGAGCTTCAAATTCTCAAATCTTATTTTCAAATCCCTAGGCCCAAATCCTCTAATTTCACCTCAAAAACATATAATCTAGTCGAGATACTCAATGATAATCTAATATTATTGACTAACAATGATCACAAGTGACTTACTTCAAGATTTCCCGTGAATTCTCTCTGAAAAATTGCACAAGACCGTGTTGAAAATGTCCAAAATGACAAAAATGCCGGAACCCTCTATTTTTGTACACTGCCCAGAGGTTCCGCTTCTGCGTAACTTCTTCTGCGTTTTTTCCTCCCGCTTCTGCACCATTTTTGCTTCTGCGGTCCAGTACACTCCTAGCCTAGGCCGCATCTGCGACCATGTGGTCGCTTCTGTGATATTTCATCCGCTTCTGCGATTCTAGGCTTGCTTCTATGAGCTCGCTTTTGCGAGCTCGCACCTGCAAGCCAATTTCCGCAGGTGCGATTGCATCAGTAGGCAGCATCAAGTTTCAATTGTTCTAAGTCCAAATTTGATCCGTCAACCATCTGAAACTCACCCGAGGCCCCCGGGACCTTAACCAAATACACCAACAAGTCCTAAAACATCATACGAACTTAGTTGAAGCCTCAAATCATATCAAACAATGCTAAAAACACAAATCATACCCCGATTCAAGCCTAATGAAATTAAGAAATTCCAACTTCTACATTTGATGCCAAAACCTATCAAATCAAGTCTGATTGACCTCAAATTTTGCACACAAGTCATAAATGACATAACAGACCTATGAAAATTTTTAGAACTAGATTCCGACCCCGATATCAAAAGTCAACTCCCCGGTCAAACTTCCAAATTTAAACTTCCTATTTTCACCATTTCAAGCCTAATTTAGCTACGGTCTTCCAAATAATTTTTCGGACACTCTCCTAAGTCCAAAATTACCATACAGAGCTATTGAAATCATCAAAACTTTATTCCGGGGTCGTTTACGCATAGGCCGACATCTAGCCAACCTTTTTAAGTTAAGTTTTAATTTTTGAAACTAAGTGTTCCAATTCATTCCAAGACCTCACCGGACCCGAACCAATTACACCGGTAAGTCATATAATAACTGTAAAGCAAAAATTGAGTAGTAAATGGAGGAATGGGGTTGTAATACTCAGAACGACTGGCTGGGTCGTTACACATGCCTACACTTTAGCATGTCATTTATACCAGTCCACGAATATGAGAATCTCATTTCATTTATTATTTACATGTACCCTTGCTTTATTGCTATTGCATGATACTTTGGCACGTGAGTTGTCCGTGCGGATCCCTATATTAATACTTTAGCACGTGAGTTGTCCGTGCGAATCCATATATTGATATTATTGACACGTGAGTAGTCCGTGTCGCACGTGAGTTGTTCGTGCAGATTCTATTGTTAGCACGTGAGTTGTCCGTGCAATGTGTGAAACTTGTATTTTCTCGATCATTATCTGATTTACTGGTTTTCTTTCCCCTACATGCGATAATACTGTTGAGCAGGATTTAATTGTACTGATTTAACTGGTGAATTCAACAAATTAAGCTTCTCTTAACTTTCCCTGTTTATTTGCGATACTTATTGAGTTGGTTGTACTCACACTACACCCTGCACCTCGTGTGCAGATCCAGGTACTTTCGGATATGGCGGTTGCTAGATTAGGGGATCCATCTATTGGAGACTATCGAGGTAGCTGCTTGGCGTCCGCAGACCTTGACTCTCACCCTTTCAGTTATTGTGTTGTTCTATATTTTCAGACAGTATTTTTATTAGTCAGACTGTGTTGTCATTTAGATGCTCATGTACTCAGTGGCACAGGTTTTTGGGAGTGTATTTATATCAGTATTTGTGGGATTTTCTATTAAATCTAAATATTATATTTTCAAACTTAAAAGATTATAGTGATTTATTGAGGTTATCGGCTCCGAGTATTGAGATAGATGCCATCACGACATGCGAATTTTGGGTCGTGACGATTATTATTATTTTTTTAATCTTTTTGTGCATTATTTTTTTTATATTAATTCTCTTTAAACTCAGAAAATAACAGAAGGAAAAACATAATTTTTCCTTCAGCATAATACTTCTAAACTTCAGCATGTTTTGGTATGAAGCTTTAGGAAATGAACTAAATAACTTCAGCATGCATTAACAAAAATTTATTAGAAAATTATTTACTGCAGGACAAAAACTTAAGCATGTTTAGTCTAAAGTTTTAGCAAATAAACTAAAAAACTTCAGTACTGTAGACTGCTTGAGAAACTTCAGCAAATATTGGTATGAAGTTTTATCAAATGTACTAAATAACTTCAGCATCCACTAGCATGAAGTTTTAGTTTTAACGTGTGGCATGAAGTTTTAGCTTTAATGTAGTTGTAGCTAAATTTTAATTTCCGTTAATGTAGTTTAATGAAATATTATATGTTTTTGTTTAAATCTTTTTGTGCGTTATTTTTTTATATTAATCCTCTACAAATAACAGAAGGAAAAAACATAATGTTTCCTTCAGCATAATACTACAAAATTTCAGCATATTTTGATATGAAGTATTAGCAAATGAACTAAATAACTTCAGTATGTATTAGCAAAAATTCATTAGAAAATTACATATTATAAGACAAAAATTTAAGCATTTTTATCCTGAAGTTTTAGCAAATGAACTAAGAAACTTCAGCATACTGTAGACTGCTTGAAAACACTTCAGCAAGTGTTGGTATGAAGTTTTATCAAATGAACTAAATAATTTCTGCATCCATTAGAATAAAGTTTTAGCTTCAACGTGAAACAAC